>NC_134204.1:83660761-83984317 GCF_964188355.1 Buteo buteo | reverse complement strand
TTCCTTATTATTATTAATTTTTCCTTATAATGATTAATTTTTCCTGCCTTTTCTGCTGTTTCCCCCTTTCTCCCTTCCCGGTTCCTGCATCAGCGGGGGGGGGGGGGGGCGGGTGCGAAACCCCCGAGGACCCCTGAAAGGGAATTGGGGGGGGGGGGGGGGGGGGGCCTCTGGCTCCGGCTCCGCGCAGCTTCCGCGGGTGCGGAGCTGGGGGGGGGGGGGGGCGGCTCCACACCGTGCCGCCAGGGGGCAGCAGCGCCTCGTGAGCCGCCGCACTACCCCCCCCCCCCCCTTTTTCCCCGCCGTGACCCCCCCGCCCCTCCCGCCGCCGGTACCAGCCCGTGATGTACCGACCGGTGGTGGGCAGCGGCTCCCACCCACCGGGGCCCGAGCCCCGGGGAGGGGAGGGGAGGGGGGGGACAAGGAGGAGGAGGAGGAGGAAGAGGAGGAGGAGGAGAAGGGGGGGGGTCCCTCCCTGTCCGTCTGTCCGTTCGTGCCGGGGGAGAGGGGTCCGCTCACGCTCCGCAGGTTGGTTTCTTTGTCCTTTTCTTTTAATGGTGGTGCTATTAATAATAAGATTGATAATCGTGATAAGTACAACGTCGTACGCTGTTATCGCTGTTGTTATCGGTTTAAGATACGTTTCCCTTCGGGGAGGGGGGGGAGAGGCGCGTGCAGGGGTCGCGGGCACCGACCCGCTCCGGGCGCTTGAAAACCGGCCAAAAACAGTTCTGTCGGGATGAAAACCGGTATTAACCCGGCCGGGTGCGGCGAGAGAAAGTGTTTTTTGTTGTTGTTGTAGTTGTTGTTTTCCTGAACGCGGGCGGTTTTACTCCGGTGAAGTTCGCTGGATTTGTCGGGGTGGGAGGGGGGGAGTGGGTCTGGCGGGGGTCCCCCACGGTGCCCGTCGAGGGGGGGGGGGGGGTCCATCATTCTGCATAGGTGTTCGCAAGAGAAGAGAAAGCAAAAGAGACTTTTTCTCTGCTCTGGAAGGAGTCTACCTGCGTCCCGCTCTCCTTCCCATCCCGTTTTTGGGGGCAACCTGCGTAGGAGGAAAAAGTGGGTTTTTTCTGGGAGCAACGTGCTGCTGGTGTCGGGGGAGAAGCTGTCCCTGCAGGACACGGGGGGGGGGGGGTCGGGGGGGCTTCCTCACCTGGCAGGAACTTCGACTGGGAACGCTTCCTCAACGCCTCCTTGCCTTTTGTGTCTCAGGCGTTGCCCTCTTATAATATCTTCATAATTAATATATAGCCGCAGAGCTGTGCTGTATGGCACGTTACGGGATGTCTGCAGGTCTATAGGGACACGAAATCCCTGCGGGGGGGGGTGGGGTGTGTGACACCAAAGTGGGGGCTGCAGGCTCCTACACACCGTTGATGCCCACTTCCAGGTGGGTCCCCCCCCACCGGTCCCACCTTTACTGCGCCTGTGGGTTTAACCATTCTTTAAGATAATTTCCCCCCCCCCTCCTCCCCCGCCCTCCGGTGTTCAGTTGTCCATCGGGGGGGGGGGGGGAGCGGGAAAACGGTAGACACTTTTGAAAATTTCTCCTGTCGTTTCTACACCGCTCAGGGAAAATGATCGCCTTTAAGCAAGTCTGGAAAGCAACCCCCACCCCCAAAAAAAGGCGGCGGGGGGGTGTTGGTGGTAATTGACCAATTCCTATAATTCTTCATCGTTTTCCTCTGGTGAGAATAACGATCTCGGCTGAAAGAGGAGACTGGAGCTCAGGGCAGGAGAGTTGGATGCTCCTCACATCCCCGGCTGGTACCTTTTTATCAGGGAAACCCCCATCTCGTTTTTGAGGCATCCTGCGTGGGTCCGTGAGCGCCCCGGACCCCCGGGTTTTGGGGTGTAGCTCCAGAGGGGTGCATGGAGCAGACCCGAATTGCATCTCTGTGTGAGCAAGAGCAATTCAAGGACCCTTCTTGCCGTGGCGGAACCCAGCAGCATCTTGTATTTGATTGCAGTGGGAGTGGGATCTTACCCGGTTTTGCAGAGTTCAAGGCGTGTTCAGAAGTTCTCGGTTTACTACTTCAGCACGTTTTTATAATAACACTCCACTCAGACTTAAAAAAAAAAAAAAAAAATCGACTTCCGAAGAACTCACCAAACTTTCTACCCTCGTTTTTGAGACCGTACTCAGTTCTTTCCCAGGAAAAATGTCCACTCGCCTTAATGGAAGTTTTGCTTTGACTACCAGCTGCAGGACGGGAGTCTACCTTAAGTTAAGCAAACAACAAAAAAATAATACATTTTACACTTACGATGTACTGGAAGCGATTTTGTCTAGCGAAGAGACGGACGAAGTGTGCCCTGTTTTAAACCGAATTCTCTTCAGGGGGTGCCACGGACCTACCGAGCACCCTGATTCCGGATCCCACGCTCCCACTGCCCGGACAGAGGGTTTTCCGAGTGGCCTACTTTTTACTCTGAAATGCAGGTGTGCTATTCGCGAGGAAAGTTTTGGGGAGAGAAGATCATTAGAGGAAAGACAGAAAACAGAATTAAAGCGTTTCACTTCGCGAGAATAATTAAGCACGATTTTAAATGTTTTATCCCCATTTGTACGGCGTTAACCTCTGAGCAAGATTTTTTCTTCTGATAATTATGTTCCGCACAACCGCACTACCGGAACTATCTAATAAATTTGGGAATAAACAGTTTTAACTTCAGCAGACCCCCCAGCCTCCCTTAAATTCCTTTGAAAAAGCTGAATACCGTGCCGTTACCTGCCTTATATACATATGTAAGTTTAACAAGAGATGAGCTTGAGAGCTACATTTTAAAACAAACAGCCACTTACTCTTGTAACTTGAACAACTGGGCCAAATTCTGCCCCTTTAAAATCAATTGCACCGATTTCAATGGCTTTAGAACAAATTTGGTGAGGATTCCATGCTTAATAATCCCGTCTTTTGCCCCGCTTGAATTCTTAGAGCTCGACAGCAACTGATGCCTAACATCACTGGGGCTGACCTGCCCAGAAAGAGCTTAGCTGATTTTTGAAGTCTAAAAAATTGTCATGTATCACTATTAAAAAAAAAAAAAAAGTACTCTGGCGCTGTCAGTATATCTAGTAACTACTCTGAAGAAGAATAAACCTGAGTGTGAGCGCGTTCAGAAAGATGCAGACACCAGAAAATGAATGGTCCGTACGAGAAAGTGAGTACATGTAATCAATAGCGGTGGTAATAGACAGGGTAAGGAAAAAAAAAAAAATGCAAATTCAGGAGCTTGCTTTTTCATTTTTACCTGCTTCGGGTAGTGGCAAGAATATGCAGATGGTTGTGCTAATCTCAACCCTTCTGATTTAAAAGAAAGTCAGTTCTAATATGTTTCAGTTTCTGTTTTGAAAATAAGTAAATTAAAAGGAAAACATTTCCTTGCTTATTAGAATGAACAACATTATTCAATGGTTTTTATTTTGGTAATTTAAATAGTCGTAATTCTCAATCGAGTCTGACTTAGCTGTTTGTATTTACTGTATTAATACTTTTACACAACACCAAAATCGATACGAAAGTAAGGACAAATTCTGAACACGATATAGGACGCTTACAATATTTTTTTTCTTGTTTACCCTAAAGCATCGAAGATTTATTTTCATTTTAGTGCCGTCTGTTTTAAAATACAATGTAATTCTTTCCTATTAATTTTATTTCGATGTCATTAATACAATCTCTCATTACGTTATTTGTTTATTGGGATATAGTAAGGTATAAACAGCCCAAAATGCGTTGACAAATATTCGTGTTTGCTATTTTTTCACTCTGTACAAACACGAAACTTGCATAACCCTACCGAAACCACAGCCTTGCTGATGCACCGCGCTCCGCTCCCATTAGTTCTACGGCAAATCATATTTTGCCGTCATTTGCATTACAGAGGGGAGCAGGCTGAGAATGATGCAATCTCTGGCGTGCTAAATCGTGGTGGATGTAGCACTCACAAACGTGGGGGTCTGATGCCGGGCACGGTGGTGCTGCATCGTCCCCGGCGGGTATCAACGCCAACAAGTTTTCGATGAACCTCTGGGAAAAAAAAAAAGAAAAAAGAAAAAAAGAAAAAAAAAAAAACAAACTCAAACTTCAGCCAAGGAATCGGAGGGGCGATCGGTATATCTGCAGTAGTGAAAGTTTCGAGGGGGGTCCAGGGCGAGCCCCCCGCCTACCGCAGCCCCTCGGAGGTAGGTGGGCTGCCAGCGCGCCCCCCCCCCCCGCCCTGTAACGAGGGAAGGAGCTGCAGCTCATCGAGCCTCCTCTGTCATTAACGGCGAGGGCCTGCCGGTAATTGCACTTCCCCGGGAACCGGCGGCGTTGCAGCAGTGATGCACGGCCAGCCTTTGCCGGGGTCCATCGCCCACCCCCCCAGTCCATTCCCCCCCACCTTCCCGGAGAGACCCTTTCCCTCTGTCCCAGCCCGCCCCGGCTGCCGGCCTCCCTTTCTAATTAGCTGTTAGTTATCAGTGGCAATAATAATATCAACACCCAGAAGGAGAGGAGGTGATGCCACAGGGATCGGGGGGGGGGGGGGGGGAATGCCCCGCCCCAGCCTCCAGCCCACCTGAGTCCCGCCGGCAGCCCCCACTGGCGGCGTGGGGCCCGAAACCACTTCTTCTTCTTTTGACCCCAAACCCGAGTCCCCCTGGGGGTCCCATGGGCTGACACTCGACTTCTCGCTCCGCCGGGCGGGGGTCCCGAAAGTGGGGCCGCCCCTCAAGACGTGCCCCCCCCCCCCTCCCCGGGCTATCTGACTGGGGGGGGGGGGAGAGATGAATGGGTGGGAAAGGCCGGGGCGAAGGGGAGGGGGGGCGGTGTCGCAGCCCAGTGGGGGGCAGCACCCGTGGCCGGCCCCCCCCCCCTTAGCCTCCAGCCCCCCCCCAAGCCCTCCCTCCCTCCGTCGCCCCGTCCCTTCTCCCCGCCCGGCTGCTCCGGGCGAACAGGGGCTGGAGAAGCCGCTGCCGGGCTGCGGGAGAGCGGGGGGAGAGCGGTGAGTACCGGGGCGAGGGTCCCCCCAGGGGGGAATGAATGGGGGGGGGAGCTCAGTACGTACGTACTCAAGAACCGGTTCGGGATGGGGGGGGGGGGGGGCGAGACGGGGCTCACACCCCCTCCCCTTTCCCTGTCCCCTCGCCGACCTCCACTGTCGGTCTCCTGAAAACACGGCGCGGGGGGGGGGGGTAGTTGAGGTCCGGGCCGAGCAGGATTGGGGGTCGGGGGGGCGTCAGCAGCCCCAGGGGGCGTCGGGGGGAATTGGGGAGGTGTCCCTGCCGGGCGGGGGGATTCCTCTGCCGTCCTCTTTTCTCCTTAACACCCTCTCGCTTCCCCCCTCCCCAAAAAAATTTCTTACCGTCAGTGACAAATCTTATTTACGCGAACAGAAGCTTTTGGATTACAAGCCTGATCACCTGATGGGGGCTCACCGATGAGCTCATTAAAGACGCGCACGCAAAGGGGTCCGTGGGGCACCCTACCGGCGTGGGGGGGGTGGGGGGGTGGGTAGGGAAGGGGGACAGGCTGGGCGGGTGGTCGTGTGTGTGTCGTGTCCCCCCCCCGGCCGTGTCGCGCAGAGTGAGCCGGCGGGACGGTGGGTTTGCATCTCCCGAGGCAGTCCTTCATCCTTATCTCCGTTTCTTGATTCCCTCAACGTTACTGAAAAGCTGAGGGAGAAATCAGGGGCGGGGGGGGGGGGCTCTCAGGGGAAGGGGCTCTGCGTGGTATGCCCGACAGGCGCTGCCCCTCGATCGAATACCCGGCGATGGGGATGCGCTGGGGGAGCTCTAAAACTTTTTGTCAACAGGGATGCGGATCAAAACGGCAAGGTTTTAATGAGGGTCCCGGCTCGGGGGGGGTGTGGGGGAGGAATGCTCCGGCAGCGTGGGAACCGGCCCCAACAGCGGCGTCCGTCTGTCCGTCCGTCTGTCCGCAGGGCATGGCGGGGAGGGGGGAATAATTTACCCTGGGGTTTAAGGACCTGGGGGACGCAGACAAGTTTTGTTGGTTTGCGGTGGGGGCTGCCGGGGAGGTGTGAGGTGTGAGCAGCACGGCAGCTAAAACGCGGGAGGGGCAGCCACACCACGCGTGTTTTTGCAACCGCATATACCAGCCACGTCACCCTTTAATACAAATATTTGATGTTCGTGAGCCCACAGCCTTTCCTCACTGTAAAAGCCCAGCTCGTTATTTTTTGGTTCTTTTGGGTTTGGTTTTTTTTGTTGTTTCTTTTCTTTTCTTTTCTTTTCTTTTCTTTTCTTTTCTTTTCTTTTCTTTTCTTTTCTTTTCTTTTCTTTTCTTTTCTTTTCTTTTCTTTTCTTTTCTTTTCTTTCCTTTTCTTTTCTTTTCTTTCCTTTCGGAGAAGAAATAAACTCCTGCAGGTGCAGTAAAAAAGGTCTTCCGAAAGAGCCGGGTTATTCTTTTCTCCGCCCGCAGTCTGTTCAGATACGAGACGACCAAAATTCCTAGAAGGAGATCTGGGAAATCATTTATCGAAGCACACCTGCTTGGCGGAAGCTGGGCTAATGAACTACCAAAATAACAACAACAACAAAAGTGGCGGTTAATCCAATCAAACGTACCCTCCAACTTCTCGGGAGTGCGTCTTCCTCCTGACAACCTGCCGCGACTAGAGCTCCTCACTACCATTCCTGCTCGTAAAAACTGCCTTTCAGTAACATCAAACCTTTCGTTTTCTTTACTTTTATTAAAAAAGGAGGAAGGGAGAATGGCGGGAAAGGTAAAGCTCCGTACAATCAGCTGGCAAGTGCTTCCCAGAAAAAAAATCTTTCCATGCAACACCGGCACAAATTAAATAAAGAATGGGGCCATTCTGCAGGGACGATATTGAAATATGTTCCCTGCGATATTTCAGGGCCCCCCACCCCTCGCTGTTCGCAAGCCCAGCTTTTCTTCAAACAGGCACCCACAGAAAGAGACCATATTTTGACCCCGGTAATTAACATGCGAACAGCGAGGGGCAAAGAATATCCCCCCTCCGTGCGTGGAAGGTGCGGGGTCGAGGGGTGCAGGAGGGGCGGGGAGGAGGGACCCGGGGGTGTTGCCCGCCCCCCGGGGGATGCTCTGCCCGCAGACAGCCGGTCAGCGTTACTCCCGCTAGGTTTATTTTATTTTATTTTATTTTATTTTATTTTATTTTATTTTATTATTTTTATTTTGTTTTGTTTTATTTTATTTTGTTTTGTTTTATTTTATTTTTATTTTGTTTTGTTTTATTTTATTTTGTTTTGTTTTATTTTGTTTTGTTTTGTTTTGTTTTATTTTGTTTTGTTTTGTTGGAGCAGAGCCCAGGTGCGGCAGCGAAGGGGTAGGATTTAGGGAGAGGGGCCCCGCTCCCGTCGGGGGGAGCCGTGTGATAGCGAGAACCACATCCGACGCGGGGTCCTGCCTGCTCCTGCCCGCGGGTGGGTATCGGCAGGTGTCGCTGTCCCCCCACTGCCGGGACCGGGGTGGGGGGGGAGCCGGGGGGGGGAGCAACTGGGGGTGGGAAAGGCCCCGCAGAGGAGCGGAGGGTCCCGTCTCCCCCCCAACCTCCCCATCTCCGCCTCCTGTTCCCCTTTACCCCCCCCCCCCCCGCGCACAAGTAGAGTCCGTCCCACCAAGGGGATGCTTGGAGAAGGAAGAATAAACCCCGTGCCTCCAGACCGAAATTTGAAAAAAAAAGAAAAAAAAGAAAAAAAAAGAAAAAAAAAAAAGAAAAAACAGGTTGACTTCTCTCTGTGAGGCCATAATTGTGGAAAAGAGCGAAATAACCGTGCATTACAAACCTCACATTTACTGACGGGTTATTTTATGCCCAGGTATAAACTGATCACGAAAATAAAAGAGCAAAACAGGCATCACGAAAATGGGGCTCCTTCCCCTTCTTGCCAGTGCTGAAAGCCAAAAAAACCCACGCCGTGCGTGGGAACCCAGCTGCTTTGGTCACTGGTGCTGAAGTTGGAGTCCTGCATCCTCACCAAAACGCTTCTGACAAAGAGTGTGCTGTACGTCACTCCCGGGAAATCTCACCATTTAGCGATTATTTTAAGTCTGGATGAAAGTGTTGCAGTTCTCACCCCCTCTTCTCCCGCCGCTCCTCTTGGTTTCTACCTTTCTACCTCTGATCAGGGCAGATGTTCTTAACCAGAGACAAGGGGTATGGCTTTGGGGTTTTCTTTATTATTTCCAAAGGAGGTGTACCGTCAGACCGTCAGGGTGTATCCGCACTGGAAGCTTTTGTGTAAAGAATTCAGATATGATTTTTTTTTTTTTTTTTTTGTGCGCGTGTAGGCAGAAATCTCCCAATTCTGCTTTTTTCCTTAGTGAAAAAAAAAAGAATTATTTTTCTTATGCCAGATTTCGGTTACTTCATCTAATATCTTGTGTTTGCCATCCTACATTTTTTCGTTTCAGTATTTAAGTCTTGCGGGAGGGAAAACAAACAAACAAACAAAACCAAAAACAACAAACAAACAGGCGTTCCTCTATACCTGCATCTCCACACTTCTAAAATAATATGTAAATAATGACAAAACATATATGTTCACGTGTAGAGGAATACGCAGTTCCGCTTATTTTGAAAAGGCGGCAGATAGGGCAGAAGAGACGAGGGAGAAAATCGAAGTGTAAAATGCTGAATACTCTGTTTAGAGGAGTCTGGGTATTAAAAGTGGGGTGTGGGGGGGAAGACGACGAGGGTAGGGAAAAAAAATGAGAAGACGAAGAATTGGATCTATTTCATGCATTTATTTATTTCCAACCCGGCGCCCTGTCTCGTCTCCGTGGCCACCCCAAATCTGAGCGTTATGCGTGCTTTTATGTATTCCTTTATTTATTTACCTATCCTTGGCCGAAATCCGTGAAATCGCCAACTTCGGTGGTATTTTGAACACCTCGGGGCAGCGGTGCAGATGCGCAGCGGCATATACGCGCCCGTATTTTTAACTGTAAAAGGGCCGATATTAGGTAACGCGTTTCCGAGCAGGGGGGGGTGGGGGGGACGTGAGAAGGGGGAGGGCGGCGTTTATTGTTCCTATTCCACCCGTGGAGTTCGCGTTCAAGTGGCAAGGGACGGAGGGGGGGCAGCTGTCCCCTCGCTGCCCCCCCCCTCCGTCCGCACCCCCCCCCCCCCCAAGGTGGGGGGGCTCATTCAAACGCGGCCACGGTATGGTAAAGCGGAGCGGCTGGGGGGGGCGGGAGGGATGCTGCGGCAGGGACCCCCCGGCATCCCGGCCGGGGGAGGGGGCTGTGGGGGCGGGGGGGGGGGGTGTCGGCGGTGCCCCCCCGTCCCGTCGGGGCCGCGGCGAGGTGCGAGGTAAGAAAGCAGGGGTGGGGGGGGGTGGGGGGAGGATGCGCTGCGGGGACAGACAGACGGACGGACAGGCGTCTGTGTGTGTGTGTTCCCCCCCCACCCCCCCGCTCTCACACCTCCGCCTGCCTCTCTGCATATGCTAATGGGGGTCCGCCGGGGCGCGAGAGCTGCACGCGCGCTAATTAAAAGCCGGGGAGGGAGGTTGGGTTTGTGTCCGCGGGCCGGGAGTCCCCGGCACCCGCTGTTGGTAAAAACGTGTAGAAACGGTAATTTCCTAATGAATTGTTGCTATATGGGGTAAGGTAAGAGATGACCTAACGGATGATGGTGTCGGTTTCCGTTTTGGGGTGGGTTTCGTGGGTTTGGGGGTTTGGTGTTTTGGGGTTTTTTTTTTAATGTTTTACCTGCAGCCATCTGACCGCTTTTTTATTGGGTGACATACCGGTGTAGAGCTTGTAAAACTGGAGCGAGAGGTAGCGCTGGAAATACCGTAAGAAACGCCAAAGTATTAAAGTATGCGTGTGGTGAAATAGGCACTGAGTAATACAGACCGAGCATGACACTCTGCTCTTTATTAAAAAAAAAAAAAAAAAAAAAAGCATGACAGTCTTTGGGGAGGGCTAACTTTTGCCCTATACTTTCATGCAGGTAAGTCATTCATAGTGTAACTAATTATCTACGCATGCACTTGGGAAAAAAAAAAAAAAGAAAAAATATGAGTACAGGCAGGTGTTGGGTTTTTTTATGGAGTAACATTACTCGTTTGAAAACGTAAAATGCCTGGACTATAAAACGAGGGTAATCTTCTGTTTTTAATCAGATTTAAACTACTCTTCTTGCTAGTCTTCTTTCTTGTAAGAATTTCCCCATTAAGGTAAACCGAAACGTGCTAACAGTGTTTGTAATTCAAGGCCTGTGGATTTTCCGATAGAGCAAATGTAATGCTATCGGCAATATTTTAAATTAACCTCTAAAAGTGCTTTTTCTGTAGAGAATTAGGTAGCAGGTTTAAAGGTACACACGGTAGAATGAGATGTAATACTTTTAATAACGTAGCACTTAAGACAGAACGTACAAGATGTCTTCCTCAGAGAAAGCTCTCTGTACCTGGGTCTACACATTTTAAGAGAAGGTTTTGACATAAAATGTTCCTAAAATCGAGGCAGATATTAGTGCGCTTACAGGCCGTAATACAGCAATGAGATATTATAAATCCCTTGAAACAGTCCCCATTACACGCCTTATCTGTATCGCCTTACACCTTAAAACGGTTGGGTTTAGGGTTGTTTCCGTGGGGGTTTTTTCCTAATACGAAGTTAATTAGGCGATCAAACTTCCAGTTTCGAGCTAGCGGTATGATCGCTGAGCCTGGCAATGAGATCCTCCTCTCCTCTCAGAACCCAGCAAGCATCTGTGCCCTTGATTTGTAATACCAGCACCTTGCGTATTTTGTAAACCTTACACAAACAGAAGCATGGAGGAAACTGAATATAAAGACACATACACAGCAGAGTCTCGCCAAAAACCGGGGGAATAGAAAGAAGGGAAAGGGGGAGGGTGTTTTAAAAAAAAAAAAAAAAAAGAAACAACAAACCAGCCAAACAAAGAAAGGAGAGATCAAAGGAAAAGCGATAGCTTGTAACTTTCAGTAAATAAAAAAAAATGCAAATATACCTTTACATATGCATCAGTATTAAAACTAATACACGCTGGAGCCAAGAGGAGCAGCAGCAGCAGCAGCAGCAGGAGAAGGAGGAGGAGGAGGAGGAGGAGGAGGAGAGGAGAATGGCGCAGCGGTGGAGCCCGGATCACACCCCGCAGCCCGGCCCGGCCCGGATCGCTCATTTCGGGGATGTTTGCTGTGTTGATTGATGATGATGATGGTGATGGTGATGATGATGTTTGGAAGGAAAGGGGACGCTCGATTTTTTTGTTCCGTTAATTAGGATCTTCCGCAATAGGGGTGATCGCTCCGGGAATCCGCGGTCTCTTCTGCGAGCAGGGGGATTTGCATATTCTTTTTTTTTTTTCTTTTTTTTTTAATGCCCTAATTTCCTTGATGTATGTAAATGTCGCCGGACGTACAGTATGCCTCGAGCTGACGTCAATGGACGTGACCTCGCCGTTAAACCTTGAACATGAAGCGGGGATGGGAGACGCGGGGCGGGGGGCGCAGCCGCCGAGACGCTCCGCGCTGCTCCGCGCCGCTCCGCGCCCCTGCCCGACGAAATGAGCGCTGGCAGCAGCAGCAGCAGCAGCAGCAGCCCGCCCGCCCCCCCTGCCCGGCCCCAAAACAAAGCCCACCTCCCCGGAGCACCGCAGAGCCCGTCCTGCCTTTTTTTTTTTTTTTTAATTTTTTTAATTTTTTTTTTTTTTTTTAAATGGGACGTTATTTGCTGCTTCTCTTTCTCAAGCGACGAGCGGGAAATAGAAAACTCCGGCCAATTAAAAAAAAAGAAAAAAAAATCCCCCTCCTCCCTCCCTCTCCCTCTCCTTCCCTCCCTCCCTCCCTCCCTCCCTCCCCAAAATATTGCATGACCTGCGGAGGCGAAGCATCCCTCCGGATGCTATGGGGCTCGGGGCCCGCCGGTACCACCGGCTGGGGCGAGGGAAGGGAGGAGGCTGCAGAGAAGCTGGGGGGGGGGGGGGTGGAGGGGGTGGGTGGGCTGCAGCCTCTCTGCCTACTCACAGAAGCCGCCAGTCTGATGTGCAAGTCAAAGCCGCTCTCTCGGCTTTTGCAGTGATCCCCCCCGCTCCGATGGGGAGGTGAAGCGCTATAAGCGGGGACCCGGCGGAAAGTGACGGGTACGAGGGTGGAGGAGAGCGGTTTGTGCCCCCCCTCTCTCTCTTACCCCCCCCCCCCCCCTCCACCTTTGCAGACGCCGCGGTACGTGGTGATGTTCGGAGAACTTTTAGCGGCAGAGGAATTTTCTGCCGGCGGGGCGGCGGGATGAAATGGCACCGGCGGTTTGGAAGAGTGGGGTTTTCTCTGTTAGGACACGAATTCCTCTCCTTTTCCCCTGACGTTATTTATGTATTCTTTAGACTGCTGTGAGATGTTCCAGAGCATCTCTCCGCACTTTGGCAATGTCACTCCTGAAGCAAACCACACACACCCCTCGACCCACCCACCCTCCCCGCCTTTCCATTCAAGCATCTCAATTAAACTTAAATGCCCACGCCAGGGAGTGGAAACGCGAGTGTATTTCTGGCCGGTGGAAGCGGCGTGGACTTTTATAAATCCTCTCAGCAGTTTGGCTTTGGTTTTCTTTGGGTCTTTTTTTGTGTGGGTGGTGGTTTGGGTTTTTGTCTTTTTTTTTTTTTTTTTTTTTTCTGAGTCGCTGGGGGCTCCTCCTGAATTCCCTCGGTTCTCTCCGGGCTCGCGTTTCGGTCCTCACAGAGCTCTCTTTGTCCGCCGGGTCGCCGGGGGCTGTGCCGGGCAGGGGATGGCCGGGTGCCGGAGGATGCGGTGCGTTGGTTCCCGCTGTCCCCGAGGAAATAAATCCGCGGATAATCGGCGGAAATCCGCACCCGCGGATGGCGAACCGCCTCCCCGCTCCCTGCAGCGGCGCTCCGGGCGGGACACTCAGCTGACACCATACACACACTCATATATGTGTGTGTGCATATATATATATACACATGCAAATGTGCGCGGGTGTAACATATATATATGTATATATAGATATTCATTTTTGAGCCTGCTCCTTCCCCTCGCAGCCCCCCTCCGACCCTCCCCCCGTCCCCCAACATACCCACACTCCTTGACACCTGCCCACGCGGGGCCAGGTCGTCGTGTAAAGCCGCCCCAGAGTGGGGGGCCAGCACGACACCCACCCACGCCCGCCACTCCACCCCCGGGCACTGGGGAGAGCCGTCCCGCCGCCCCCTCGGCGTGCACCACCTCCTTCCATCCCTCCCCTCCATCCCTCCCTCCCATCCCTCCCCGCACACCTCCCGCTCCGGTGCACACCGAAACTTCTCCCAGCCCGCCCCCCACCCCCTCCGCTCCCCGCCCGCCTCCCGCGCCCTAAAACCCAGCCGGGGCTTTGACGAGCGTTTTCATGCTGTTTCCAAACCCGGAGCGATGGAGGAGAGGAGGAACCGGCAGCGATTTAGGACACCCTCCTTCCAGCGACGAGAGGTCACGCTACAAGTTTGCCTGACAGCAGGGATGGGAAGAGAGTCTTTTCTGTTAGCACCATGATTTTTTTCTAATTTTTCTTTTCTGCTTTTTTTTTTTTCCCCTGCTGTTGGCCGGCTGGTGGGTTCGGACAAAAGTTGCACAAAATGGCAGTGCCTCCCAAAAACAAGACGCGGAAGAAACTGTTCTTCAGAAGTTAGCCGGAGGAAAACACCTTAGAAAACTCGACCTTTTGCTGCAATTTTTTTTTTTTCTTTTTAAGTTTCCAAAGAAATGCGCGCTTTCCTTCTTCTCTAGGAAAAGGTAGCCATTGCTCTTCTTTAGACTAGACATTTCTAATTTGTTCCGTCTGTCAGAATGGGACTATGAGTGGTTTTGGTGCAAATTCATTATCTCTGGCAACGCATAACGTATAGTAGGAACTGAAAAAGACCGTGGCAATGGATGAACAATAGGGCTTCAGTTCATCAGCAACAAAAGCGTTGGGGAAATTGGTTGAATTTCAGAGCACGTCCTCCTCAGCAGAGAGGGCTGGACTAGACCTTGGCCAACCCCCCCAAAAACTTGCAGAGCCTCACATACAACACTTCACTTCTACTCCGGGGCGTAGGAAGCAATACGGAAAAAGGAAAATAAAATAATAATAAAAACCCCATACCAGAAATCCAACCCAAGCCAACTTTTCTGCGTTTCTCTCCCTTTTCCCTGGATGGAAGATTTCTAACTCTTTTAGAGCGCAAGAATGACACCGTGGAGCTAAGCGGCACTTTTAAAGAGGGATGGCGAGGGGAAAGACGTGAAATTTCTGGAGACATGAAAGAGATTTCTCTGCTCCGAGGGGGCTTGGCCGTGGGGATCTTTGTTTGCCACCGGAGGCTCAGCTCACCCCCTTAGATCTGGGGTCAAATCTTTCTCTGATAAAGGCGAAGAAATGTAAGTACCGCGGGGTGTGTGTGTGGGGGGGTGTGTGGGATAGACCGATCCTGAATTCCCTGCAAAACTGGGGATGCTGAGCCCCGGGCAGGTCGGGGTTTCCCGGGTCCGTGTCAGCCCGGGCTGGGGCCAGCTCTCCCCGGGCACCAGGAGCTGGTCGCCCCGGCAGGGCTCCGGCCACTTCCACTCGCCCCCGGCGAGGGAAATTTGATTAACAAGGCAGGGTTTATGACTTGACACGGCGGCTTACGCCGGTTAGCCGATTTTGTGCTTCTGATGCTAAACCTGTTGGTCGTGGAGCGTAGTTAGGGTGCAGGAACTGTTAATTATCCGGCAGAGTGCCGGCGAAAGCAGAGCTGTGGCTTTTTCGGGGCGCTTTTTGGCAATGTCTGGGTGCCCTCGGAAGGTGTGCAGGCGCAGGAACAAACACTCACAGGGCTGGAGTATAGGAACCAAGTCCTGTGGCCTCTGCATATTGGAGCTTAAAAAAAAAAAAAAAAAAAGGAAAAGAAAGGAGGGGGAAAGGGGGGGGGGAAAGAGGGAGCAAAAAAAAAAAAAATAAAATTAAAAAAAAAAATAAAAGAGAGGAGCCGAAGTCGTATCTTGCCGCTGGCCGGGGTGCAAGGTCTTGCTGGCTGCAGTTAGCCCACCCGCTGCCTCCGCGCGTAGTGGATCACTTGGAACGAACAGCCATCACTTCCCGGGTTATCCGAAACACAGCCCGGTCAAAACAGGCACCCCTCCTCGCGGGGGGGTGGTTGATAAACGCATGATGCTCTTGCCGCTCTTGCCCTCCCGGCCGAAGCGGGGCGGGGGGGGAGGTGGGAGCACAGTGCGGTGGGCCCGGCCCGGGGCCGCTCAGGAGCCCACCTTTTTTTGGGGGGAGGGAGGAGGTCAGGGAGTGGGGGGGGGGGAGGCCTGTGCCGGAGCCCGAGGAGGGCCGGTGAAGGGTGGCTCGGCTGCCGACCCCAGTCCCGGGTGTCACTGGAGCTGGGGACTCGTCCAGGGATGCTCCGCTGCATCCCTCCATCCATCCATCCCTCCATCCCACCCAAGAATTAGCATCCCTCTGCAACTCCGGTCCACCCCGGGTCCGTGAAACGGGTGAAACCGCTTCCCCGTGAAAGAGAAGAACTGGGTTGCTTCCTGGGAAACAGTAATAGCAGTAGTAGTAAAAATAATAATGCCATTTTTTAGCTGGGGCTGGTGTAATGGATATCATGCAATGAAAGCGAGGGGCTTACGTTGTATTTATTTACCCCCGCGGCTCTGGATATGCTCGCAGGGCTGTAAATAGAGAGTATGCCTTCCCGGTGATCCCGGTTTCAGGACACCGGCGGTCTGGAAGAGCTGGGAAATCTAGCAGGGAAAGGCTGGTTTAATGTGTTTTGCATGTTTTGAACTGAAGGCTAGGTGGAGCCTCCATCCTTTATTAAGTAACTGGCAGCTTACAGTATGCAAATCCTGAATCTGCCTCTGTAGTTTTCATCACTTCTCTTCAGCAGCCCCAAATAATATTCATAACCTTTTATTTCTAAGCATAGTTCTCCAGAAATAATGATGCAATTTGGGTTTTAATTATATTATTCAGATTATTTCCTGTAAATATTGATTACCACTTTTAACCCTGCAGATACCGGAGTACATCACTCATATCTGTTTTGTGTCACATTAGATCATCTGCAGGAAATGTGGCTAGTTATTTCCCCGTTTTAATCTAGAGCCAAGCGTTTCAGTGATATATTTAATAATCTCAGAAGTTAATATACTTCTGAACATCCATAGGTTTACCTGCTCACATATATTTCATGAGCAAGAACCAAACACTGGAAGCGTCTAAATTATGATCCTTTGCTTATTTTCTGGCTATTTTTCAGATTTAGACAACGCAGACAGACCACAGGGAGTGACAGTCATAACAAGAAACGGTAATTTTAAAATTTTTGTTTAATAAAAGTCAGGCAATACAATATGCATTACCTGCAGATGTGGATATATGTTCTTTAACAGCACGCAGTGTTTTCATGTGTAATTACTGACTGTTTGCAGTTTGTGTTTTTTTGTTGGTTGTTTTTTAATTTTTTTTCCTGAGACTTTGAATTCTCGACAGTCTGCCTTTTCTTATTTTGTAATTTGGATTTCTATTGGATACCCCTTTGCGTACCATATGTTCAACATAGCAGAAGTACAGTTGCTTGTAAAATTAAATTGTGGTCACAAAAGAAATGATGAGGCACCTTTATTACAAGGCAAGCTAGTCAAGTGACTTACCTGGCTGGGAGGAAAGGGATGCTCTGCAGGGAAAGCTGGCCTGCACTGTACTGGCATGCTGTGGTTTACATCTGCATGAATTCTACCATGATTTAGTGGGAAAAGGGGGATTTATGTAATGCTACACCCTTCTTATGTACCTCACAGCATCTTAAGGGGGGGTCCTGTGTGTCTTCCCTGCAGAAGGTGGGGATGCTGGCATTAGGATGGGCCTTTGACTGCAATTATTACAGAATCATCAGTATTCCTCTTTAAAGCCAATAGAGACTGTTTATTCTTAAGAAATCCACGCAGGATGTTTCTTCTTTACGTCACAGCCATCTGGAGACCTATAAAAAGATTAGAAAACAAGCATGGCAATCACATACTAATCTACAGGCCATTAGTGGGAATATATTAGGGAGGTAGGATGAAAAAGTCAATGTTTGGATTCTGTATCTCCCAATATGCAGATCATTACTACGGTGATTTTGGAATGAATAAGTTTTATACAATGATGTAAACTGGAAGAAGGCAGGCAGTGTTAACAACAGATGCTTTTGACAATTCAGGTGATATTTTCGGCAGTAATTTCAGAACTACATATTGCTTAAACTTTCCAGACCCTAGACAACACAGCAGTCTTGAAAATGTATTTTGCAACCGCTGCATACTTTTTTATGATATTCAGAATAAGCAAATACTTTTGAGCAATTCTTACCTGACACCCGTTGATTTTGAGGCCCTACTAGATGTCTGAGAGTTAGAAAATGTAATGGGTAATATGGCTAATGAACAGCTAGGTCATAATCGTGATGTTGGCTCTTTTGACTTACTGAGGCTCTGGTGATTAATCAACAAAATGTGACAAGTGTATTGCAGTTACTTCCCAAGTCAGTGTGTAAGTGGGGTGGTTGTGAGACCAGGGCTTGGTGTTTGAAAGGTATACCTTGCATCTTTGAAACATATCAATTTGCAATAATACGCCTTGCATTAAACTGTAAATCCGGTGACATGGTTTACATGCATGCATTAACATGTACAGATGTGTCTGTGTTAATATGCATTATATATACAGATACCTGTGTAAGCATAGCCTTACACACGCATATACATGAGGAGCACTTGGATTTTCCTGCCTCTGACTGAAAGAATTTGATGCATAAGATCACAAGCCTGTCGTGTGCAACACATGCCTGATCACCAACACTGCTGCCCCTAGCTATTGCCAGAAAAAAAACATCTCTCTGTCTGTCTGCCAATTCAGAAAAGCTCATTAGAATTTTACATAATATCAGAATGATCATGTGCCTCTGGATGTATCAGATGTCTGATTCGGTGGTCCCTGTTGTGCCTGAACAGCCTGAGAGGTAATGAAGAAGCTCAGTAACTAATAATGCAGCATTATAAGAATTCTAACCACTTTGTGCCAGGCTCTGTATTTTCCACAAAGAAGGCTGGCACAGTTAGCTCTTACGTCTCTCAGGTACAAAGCACCGGTGGTAAACTGCAGATATACCAGGATATCTAATACCTGTTTAAAAAAGAGCTGCCTAGTTTCAAAGGCTGAGATTCTGAAAGCACAAATGAGTGGCCTCGTTAGCAATATCACTGCTGAATCCGAGACTCAGCAGATCAGCAACGTATATGTGTTACTTCTTGGTGGCAGTATTCATTTTGGGCCTTGTCTGACAAATGCGATTGCTTCCCCATTTTCATACCTTTGTAATATTAACTTAGGATAAAAATGGACTGGTTGATATAGCTGTCACTTTACAGTGTAACCACATACACCTACATATATATTTTAACACAAACACATGTACCTAGACTGACACATGTACATATGGTTCCCCTATGTACACACAAGCACACGTACGCTTTGTCATGTAAGCATGTAGCCAACACAGAGCAACAACAACTTCAGTTTAACTTCATGCATTTAAAATTTTTCCCCTAACAATAGCAACATGTGCAAACACGGGTTAATTTACAAACAAATGCATTTAAAGGCAGTGTGGCATATTGACTGTGACTGGACGGGAACATAGTGCATGGTATGGTTGTGTTTCATTTTGCACCTTAAAAGAACAGCAGCAGCACGAATTTTAAGTCATAATTCCTTTAGGAGTGCAGAGCAGTCCGTATTCTGCCTGTGCTGGATTTTTCAGCCTGCATCCTATACTGACTGCAGCATGCATGAGCTATTGAAGTGCATTTATTAATTTCAACAGTAAATATGGTAGATCTCAGTGAGAAGATTCATTGTATCACATATACTCGAGAGACCTTTAATGTTTGCACTTTAGACTTAGAAAAATTCTATACAAATTATACTGTTAAATAATTCAAAGTGTAATGTTCTTTTTGGGGGTGGGGGAGGGGGAGCTGAGAGACTTAAATCCTAAAACTGTACACAACGCATTCTAACAGTTTAGAAGGACTTGCCTCCATCGGTTCCTTGAGTAACATCAGCATGCATTTCTTCGCTCTAAGTACGAGGTTAATAAAAATAAACTATAAATCAGCGTTTTTATTAAGGCATTTCGCCAGATGATATATCGCCTTAGATAAATATTGCTGCAATGTTCACCTGTGTTGCATTCTAACACAGACACAGAGAGACACACACACACACAGGCTGGGGGGGGGGAGGGATGGAGGGAGGGAGGGAGGGAGGGAGGGAGAGGGAGGGAAGGAGGGAGGGGGGAGAGAGGGTATAGATGCTATAAAATACACTGAGCCTGCTGCTCGCAGCTTTCCCGACAGACACGCAGAGGAAAAACGCCTTGCACAGCCGTCCCGGTGTAAATACCTGCAAATCACTCTAGGCGCGAAACACGGCCGAGATGCGGAGCCATTTAAAAAAAAAAACCAACAAAACCCAACAACAACCAAACAAAACCCCCCAAACCTACATCAACAACAACAACAACAAAAAACCCCAACAACCAAAAAAAAAAACCAAACCCAACAACCAAAAATCCAACCCCCGCACAACCCGTCAGAGCAAATTGTCAATGCAATTACACATCGACTCACTGCGTAGCACAGACCCGGTCCCCGGCCTCGGAAAAGCAAAGGCCCCGCTCCGAGCCAGGCAGCAAAGTGCCTCGCATCCCCCTGCACAAGCGGAGGCTGCCAGAAGAGAAAACGCAGGCGGAAAAAAAAAAAAAAAAAAAAAAAAAAAAAAAAAAGGCGCTGCGAACGCTTTTTATCTGTCCTCAGAGAGAGCTTTCTGCCTCTGCCTGTGGATGTCAGAGCGGTCTGCGCTGGCGAGGAGGAAGGTAAAGGCGGCGGGCGGCTTCTCCCGGGAGCGGTGGAGGCGGCGATGCTGGAGGCGAGCGGGGGCTCGGTCCCGCCGGCCGGGGCCGGTGGCTGGTCACTCATGCATATCAATAGCCGTGTGTACTTGAGGTTTCTCATGACATCATCATTACCTTGGTCTCCCGCGGTCCAGGACCTCTGACCTTGCCGGGCTGGTCCACATTTTGGCACTGAAAGCCCTCCAATGATGGCCCTTTTCTCCTTCTTTCAGACCGGGGGCAGCAGCAAGCCGGCAAGACCGCGTCTTCTTCTCCCCAGCTCTAGGAGCCCCGAGAAAGCGAGGACCTTCCCCCCTAAAACACACATGCACGCAAGATATTTGCCATCGAGCTGCCACCATTTGGTAAAAAGCTCTATGCCCTGCATAATCTAAAGGGATCAGGAGCCACATCCTCGAATCATCTTGTCACTTTCTACTGAAATGGGATTTTTTTTTTTTTTTTCCTTTTTCCTCCTGACACCGCTCTGGAAATTGCCGATGGCTTTACATCTTCATAGAGGCTAAAGAGCCTTTCGTGAGAACGAAGCGATTTACAATGCAAATAGAGGCCTGTGAAGGGATGGATGCTTCTTACTCTTAACGCAGCTTGACGCACCTTAATAGCTGGTTTTATTTTCTGGTATTAACAGACGAATTGTTGGCTACCGCTGCCGGAAATTACTGGCTGAAAGAAAAAGTTCGGAATAAACTTTGAAGGCAACAGATCTCTTTTGGATGTTATTAGCTGCACATACACACAGACACACAAACCAGGTCACAATTGCATAAAAGGATGAATATTTTAAAGCAGCACTGGTACTCTTGGAGGAAACAACACGCCTGTTTGTCAGAAAGAATCTGGATTCTAGCAAGGAAAAAAAAAAAAAAAAAAAAAAGCTTTGAGGGAAGCGAGTTGTTATCTTTGGTTATCTAGCTGTATGAGTGTTTTGGTCTTCATAAAGCTAGATAACCGAAAGTAAAAACTCCTTCAAGATCATCGTACAGCGTATGAAAATGAAAGACTACTGCGAGAGACAGTAAAAACCGAGAAAGGTCAGGAATGCTTATTGAATCTAACATTTTTACAGCTGAAGGTGGGAGTGGAGGAAATTAAATGGCACACTTATTCCAAAATACGAAGTTGTCAGATGGCACAGAACGGATAGCCAGACGCTGCACAGAGGAGATGGTACTGATGGTAAACAATGCATGTGCAACTATTGCTGTTGAATAAATAAATAAAGAGAAACCCAGACCAGCTAACCTTTAACTGGGCTAAGAGGATATATAATTTTTTTTTTCTCTTAGAAAGGTATTTGGAAATGCTGAGTTTCATTTTTGCAAAATGATTCGTTGCAATGAAATGGCCTTAAAAATAAAGGTGGTAGTTGGTGATGATGAAGATGACAGTGGTGGTGATGGTACAGCGTGGACTGAACTGAGAGAGGAAAAAAAAACCCAAACCCACCAAAAAACAACAATCCAACCCAAGACCTGTCTGTGTGCATCTGAGACAAAGCATCGGGGTTTATTTCAAAGAATATGAAAGCAGGCTTTCAGAAAAAGTTTACACTGAAGTGTAGGCAAGCTCAATAATTTATATCTACCGAGAACTCGGCGGAGCTGCACAAAGATGGAAAAAAAGTGATGGCCGATTTTTATTCTTCTATTCAAAACGCGAGCACAGATGCTTCTCTGTTCCGAGAGGGTTTCCTTGAGGAAGCTACTGAAGCAGAAAGACATGATGGAGACGAGATCGCCTCCCCCCTTGTCAAAGTGTTAAAAAATGTTCTGTGCCTTACTCTGCGCCTAGCATTGGAAATGAAAGTGACATTTACTCCCAAACCCACGTGTGCGCCTCCTCTCTTTTTGTTTAAGGATGATCAGATCTATCCAGGAAACAGCTCTGGCATCCCAAACCGAAATAATTAGGACGTATATAGACCTGACAAAAAACGGAGGGGGGGTGGGGTGGGGTGGGGGAGGAGGTGGGGGTGGGGAAGCGGAGGGTCTGTCTTGCCTAATTGATTCCGTTAAACGGCGTGCAGGAGATGTGAACGGCTGGGCGCTCCCATTCCCACGCTCGGGGCAAGTGGCAACGCCGTGCCCCGGCAGCCCGTGACGGACAGCCCGGCGGGGGCCGGGGGATGCGGCGGGGGCCGGGGTCCGGGGCCCGGGGCGGGGGGGAAGCCCACCGCCGGCACCGCGCCGCGCTCCTCTCCCTCGCCTTCCTCCCCATCCCCATCCCCATCATCATCATCGTCCCCGTCCCCATCCCCGGGAGCGTTTCCCACCCGCGGCCGTCCGCGGGCTGCCGGGGGAGGGGGCGCGGAGAGAACAGGGCGCAAGTTCCGCCCTTCGCGGAGGGGGGGTGGGAGTCGTCGGAGCAGTGGAGGGGTTTGGGGGGGGGGTTCGGCCGAGGAGGCTGGGCCCGGTGGGAGAAGGGAAGAGCAGGCGTGGCAGGCTGGCCTTGCAAACATCCCCGGGTTTTTAATAAAACACCGGTTCGGGTGCTAATCGCCTCTGTAATTAATTACCGCAGCGTAGGCAAAACCTCTTGCCGTGGAATCGAGGAGGATTAATTGTGAAAGGGTAGCGTTTTCCTTTGGACTTGACCTAAACGTCTTCCCAGAGGCGCACTGGCGCAGGATGCTGTGCTAGAAACCGAGCGTCTGCGAGGCAGATTAAAACAACATCAGAGATAAGGGAACGAACGGGGCTCAGACGGCTCCGCCAAACGAGGGGATAACCCTCTGCGCCCTGCTTTTTATTTTTTGTTTAATTTTTTTTTTTTCTTTTTACTTTGCAATCGGGCTAAAACATTGTTTGGGGGCTTACAGCGAGAATATTTGCCTCTTCACGCCACACACCGGGAGAGGGGAGGGAGCGCAGAGGCAGTCCTGGCAGCAGCAGGCGTGCTGTCGACTGAAAACAAAAGAATTTGGCCTCAAAAGTTACCCCATCCTCCCCTTACGCTGAAAAAAGAAAAAAAAATAATCGCACCGCCGCTTTTCGGTCGGAGGGTCTCTCCCGGTGGCTGCCGGCAGTGCCGGCCGGGACGCCGGCCAGGCTGTTTTGAGGTAAATCCGCCGTTTTGGCTGCGCTCCACGTGCCAAAGTTTTATGGCGGTAGCCACCGGTGAGCGGACCCGTGTTTATTTACATCCGAAACCGTGTTTGTGCCACCAACCTTTCACCGCGGAGTGTCCGCACGCCTCTCATTTACTGCCTGTCCAGGGGTGCTATTTACCTAGAGCCATTGTCTACTACAATTAACATTTACATGACAAAGTACGCGGTTTTCTTCCTCAAAGAGCTTCAATTAAGGCAATAAGCTGTTTTCCGGGGAAACCCATTGTTTACTTAGGCATTCAGCGGGGTCAATTTACTTAAGCTGTTGCTTGCCTCTCGGTCTTTGATGTAAACTTGCGAAGGAAAACACGGAAGAAAAATATCCGCATTATAATCGCGTGTTGGCCATTGTCGTATTAAACTGTTCTGTACCCTATTAATGTTACGTGACTACCAATCAATAAAATACGTTTGGCTGTTATTACTATTATTATTGTTACTCCTTCACTGCTTTAGGAGCAAAGTGCCCCATTTCCACCCCCCACCTTTTGCCCTGCACATCTAACTTCTGACTTGGGAAAAGAGAGGATGTGGAAATGTGGCAGCATGCCCTCTAAGTTCATGCTTTAAGAGGCTCACGCAGCAAGTAACGTTTCCTAGGATTATCTGCCTGTTCGGTGCCGTTTCCTTAAAACTGGTGGGGAAAAAAAATATCAAACCGTATACAGCTTTATGTAATGGGCAGGGGGGGAAGTGTAAATATCAGTGGAGCAGTTCTTTCAAGGCTAGTTTTAGCATCGGGAGAGACCAGATAGAGTTTATTTAGCATACCAGTGCATTGTAAAACAGTTGGAGTGAAGTTGCGGGTTGCGTGAGTATGCATGTTAACTAGCAGGGACCCGGGCTTATTCTTTGTGAAACGGGAGCAGCAGATTGCTGTGCAAGGCCAATGTTAAAAAGGCAGCTGAATTTAACACCATCTGGAAGAAAAGATCCCTTCACGACTTTCTCACACCGTCAGACAAAACTAGTGTCTCTTGTTCTGAGCCCTTGTCTATGCAACCATACAATACTGAGTCATTATACTTTTGCTGAGAGAAAATTTGAGAACACAATATGGGTAACCAGTGAATGACCAAGTTTCATTGTGCCCGCTTAAGTCGATTGAAATCTACGTCTAGAGCCATGAATGGCAGCATTGTTTTCCTCACCGGGGCTGTACTAAATGTCAGCACAGTGTAAAGAAAAACTTGAAGTCTGCAAATAACTTACCAGATCTCAATTATAATATTTTCCCACACTAGAACTAATATCATTGCTAGCGTCTACAATGCACGAAATACAAAAAGAAGTAGGGAAAAAAATGAGTTCATTTACAAGTTATTTTAGCCAGATAAACATTTTAATTTTCTTATGGGAACAGGGGTTCAGCACGTAGAGCTGGCTAATTGTTTCCTGGGAAGTTCAAGTTACCAAACTGCTTCTTACGTAATTAAGAAAATAAACTGTGTGAACAAGCTTGTATTCAGCAAGTATAGCAGCCCTCCAGCTTCAGACTGATAAAACGTTAGTAAGTGCGCTCCATCGTACACGGGTCGCTTCTTCTGAGTCTAGGGGAAGATTTCTTCTTGAATGTTTAGCAGAAATAAGGCTGAAACTGACAAGCAAAGCAGTGGGAAATGTGTTTCTCCAGGTGCTGGAGGAACTCCATCAGGGCATCTTGGTGTAGACCCAGGTACCAGAAGGAATGTTTCCAGTTCTCTCAAGTTTTTACTACTTTTCTGCCCCCCCCCCCACTTGATAACGATTTCTGTTATGAGTGCTATTCAGTTTAGTCCTCTGCTCAGCATTCAGACACAGTGCATGCAGACTAAGGAACCGTTCAAAGACATTTGAGGAGTTAGTAGTATCTGCTCTATTAGAATGTCTGTGTTTTCAATGTAAGTGACTGCGATTCTGTCCTGCGTTTCATAAAGTGCTGTACAGTTCCCAGCATAAAACTACAAAACAAGAAGTGACTACCCTTGTGCTCAATAATGCACCCCTTCAGCCGCTCCACCTGCTGCCTTTCCCAGCAGGGCCATCACCTGCAGCACTGGACGTTGGGGATGTCAGCACATAGGGCGGGAAGGGGGCTGGCGCCGTGGCTGGGCAGGTGTTGGTGCCAGAGAAATTGTCTTTTCTGACTTTCTCACGCAACCACTTGTGAACGAGCAGCAGCTGGGGCTGTCCGGGCTCAGAGCAGAAGCAGGGCAGCACAGGCAGGTGCTTAAACCCTGTCTGTGGAGGTAGAAAAAGAAGCCAGGCCTTCGCCAGTCCCCTGCACCCCGTACAAAACCCGGCAGCTGGGGGGGGTTGCTGCCTTCACCCCTCCAGAAAAGGCTGCTTGTATGAATGGGCATATTCATCAGCGCATCTCCCCCTTCCCTACGGTTGCCATTAATATGCATTAGCATAGGGTGGGTTCATTATTTCTGTTTCAATTAAAACAGATGACGCGAAATATTTCACTTTGTGGAGAAGCCAAGGGCATGCTGTCCGTTAGGGCAGATCCCACTCCTCCCATGTGAATTAAAAGTTGTTTTCTGATTTCTGTTGGCTGCCTCCAGAATGGAGTAGGTGGGTACATAGCCATCCCAGAGACACGATGAAAAAAGTCCATTTAGATTTTTAAAATGTACACCACTTCCATTGATTGCTCACCCTGGGGTGAGCACATTAATTACCCCATACCTCCTCCATTATTTTAATTTAGAAGAAAGAAAACGTCAGACTTTTGACAATTAAATTTCCTAGCTAAATGGCAAGTCCATGAGGTAAAAATTAAGGCATCTTTAATGGGTCTTTCTGGGAGGGAGTGGGAGAGGAGGAGAAAGGAGCCCTTTGGCTTTGCTGTTGTCCATCAGCAGTAACCTGTTTTGTTCTTCCTGAAGCTCTCACTTGCGTGTAACTATAAACATACATGCATGCATGCGTATACGTTCATAGTGTATGGTGTGAAGCTGGCGTGGAGATTACCTGCCAAGGGTCGGGGTCTAACACGGATGAAGTTGTGCCACTGGCTTTGCAGGGAGCAGGACTGAGTCTCAGGCCTGGCTGCTCACCTGTAGATTTTAGAGATATATCTGTAATGCAGGGGAAAGAGAATGGGGTGTTTGGTCTGTGTCTTTAAACCTAGTGCTAAGAAAGCTCTTTTTCCCCCCTCTAATTCCATACAGCTAACACTAAACTATGAATGAGCCAAACCTCGCAGTGCTTGTCCTCCTCAGTGCCACTCAGAGACCGGGCTGACGGCTGCCCACGCCTGCTTCTGTACGGTTCGGACCGGCAGCAGAATAAGTCAATAAATCACTATTGTTAGGCTTCGTGAATTTGGATCTTGTCCCTTATCTGACAGCGATAGTGGCAAACATTTACTGTTGCAGCCCAGTTTCCCAAGGAGGTGGCGAGGGTTCCCTCCCCACCTGTCGTCCACAGTGGACAGACACAGCGGGCACAGGGGAAGGCCTCTTCCTTCTGGATCCCCCCCCAAAAAAAGGAAACGGCCTCTGCTTTGGCCCTGCAGCCTCTGCACCTGGGGGGGAGGGCAGCCCCCTGGCACTGGAGGAGGCCGCGCTGGGCCTGAGGGCTCCGCGGGCCGCTGCCCGCCCCGCCAGGCTGCACCCCCCTCCAACCCTTCCCCCCCTCCCGGCTTCCCCGAGGCCGAATCCCCGGCGGGTCGAGCCCCAGCCGCCGTCCCGGAGCGACGGACGCGACAGACCGTCCTCCCTCGCCGAGTCTCACACCAACACCCTCCGCCTCCCGCCGAAATGGCGGCCGGCCGCCGCGGGGGACGCCGGGAACCAGCCCGTTGGCCCACCGCCCACTTGGTCCCGCCCCCTCCGCGGAGCGGCCGCGGCGCTGATTGGTGTTTCCCGGGAGACCGACCGGCGGCGCGGCCGGGGCCGGAACCGGGGTGATGGCGCCGGGCCGGCGGGTCGGGGTCCGGGCCTCTCCCCGGGAGTGCCTGGCCTCTGCGCTCCCCCAGTTCATCGTCCGCGCCCTCCGGCCGCGAGGCTGCTCTGCTTAACGGCGGCTGTTAATTGTTGTTAGCGGTTGTCGCTAATTAGCGCTGTACGAGGAGCCGGCCGCCTCTCCCAGCAGCCACCCCCCCCCCCCCCCCCCGGGGACCCCCTCGAAGAGTTAATCGAGTTATTATCGCCACGGACCCGCCGGTGTGCTCGGCCGACGGGGGGTGGGGGGTCCGGACTGACCCCCACCCCCTCAAAAAAAAGGGGGAAAAAAAAGTGTGTGTGTGTGCACAAATCCGGGTCTTAAGCGGTTGCTGAAGGCAGTTAATAACATCATGCATGGACATTTAAACTTGTTGTAAGTTGCAGAAAGGATTAGGGAGAAATCACGCTGTGCAGGGCTAACGATAGCATCTTGTCTCCGGACTGCTGTCAGGTGGAGCTCAACCCACCCGCGGCCCTCACCCTGGTGTTGGCCATGGAAAATTGCTTCGGAGGGAAGGCCCTGTCATCACCTGGTAGCCAGGGCTTCTTTCTTTTTCTCCCCCCCCCCCCAATTCTTTTTGTTTCCTCCGTGCTGGACCGTTGTTTGTGTTAAAGAATTTCCTGGCAAGACGGGACAGCATCCCATTGGAAGCGGTCATCTCCATTTGGTGCTGTAAGGACAGGCCCAGTTTTGGATCCTGTTACGAGTTTGAATGCCTCACAAGTGCGGATGCTTCCAGCACCTCGTAACTAAAGGACTAACGCTTTGGAAAGGACTCTTTGGTACCCCAGCCATTTGGGATGCTGTTCATTTTTCTGTCTGTAACCACTCGCCTTTGAAATTTTTGTGCCCAGGCTACACCATAAGGACATATTTCTAAAGTGGTTTATACTTGAATGGTAAATACACGCATAGTTAATGTAGCAACAACCACAGGATGCATAGAGTTCAGGGCAGAACTGACCTTGCTTCTCCAGGTGTAGATGCTGTCTTGCCATCTTTCTCAGTTCCCTCAGCTCTTGCTGAAATCTGATGCATGTAACATTGGA
Organism: Buteo buteo; assembly: GCF_964188355.1. NCBI lineage: Eukaryota > Metazoa > Chordata > Aves > Accipitriformes > Accipitridae > Buteo > Buteo buteo. The sequence goes on along the minus strand of NC_134204.1, from coordinate 83,956,258 downwards.
AAGTAATGGTGAATGAGCATTCACTCCTCCTAAACACCGAAGGTTTAAATATCTATGCTGAAGCACAATGTGTGATAAGAACACAGTTCTTCTTCGTTTGCTTAATGATTTGTAGACTATTATGGCTTTGATGGTGCTGAAAGCCAGGTGGCATGTGAGTAAGGTTGCAGCTGTGACCCGGTTCAGCAGACCCATGTGATAAAGAAAGTAAGGAAACTGCCAATGCACAGGAGATTGTGATAAGGAACCACCTTCTGCTTAGCCTTTTGACCTCCAGTTTGTCCATCAGTGTGGAGAAAGTACATGCTGTGTCAAAATGAACTTCATAAATAAATGACAATGGGAAATGGTCAGTAATTTGTCTTCTTTAGAGTCTAAGAAGAATTTGTTGGGAGAGATTTTTGTCCTGTTCTTTGGGTCAAAGCTTGGTCAGTCTATATTCAGACTCAAATAGGACCAGCATTTGGCCCTCTGTAAAAGGACCTGTATGGTCTGAGTGGAATAATTTTAATTCCAGAATAAACTCTGTGCCAATGAAAAGGGGCATATACTTGTTTTTTAAAACCTTTTTTTTTTTTTTAAGAGATGTCTTTTCAAGTAAGTTACATTTATTCTGTTAATAATGTCAGTTCTCTGAAAGGGACATTAACATAAAAAAATACTCCACTCTCATTGTCATGTAGAATGTTATCTTTAGGAGACAAGAGTTTGGGGTGTTATAAAATAATATCATTATCATGAGAATAACAGTAATAGTTTAATGTAATTGGAATCTAACACACAATAACCTTGTATGAGAAAGCTGGAGTCAGTAGGAGAAAACCTGCACAATGAGGATGGGATCACACATATGCAATTTCCTCTCACCTGTCTAACTCTGCAGCAGTTGTGGTACATCAGAAAATGTAAAATTAGCACTCTTTTGTATAAAGTATGAATTATTGTCTTTAGCTGTTATCTGTCACAGAGAGCAGTTGCTGTTGTAGCATCTCAGACTTTGCTGTAGGTGCATAGGAAAGTATAATCTGGTGGTGGTATGGGCTGAAACAGAGCCAGAGCTAATTCTTCACTTACTTTTCTATATTAAAAAATTGTTTCAAAACAGACCATTAAAACCTCCTTCTCTGTGGTTGTAATTGGTGTAACCATGCATTATATAGGTTACTGTTCAGCTGAGTACTGAGAATTTTATAAGGTACCAATATTTTACCAGTGGGCATAAATATATTGTTGGGAAATATATGAATACTAATTTTATGCCTTCCTCTAAATTCCCATAACTCTCGAATGACATGAATTGGATTTGTATGACAGCTACCTAGATCCTCTTTTTATTTTAGAAACATATACATGGACACAACTGGCATATGCAAACTTGTGTGTGCGTATGTGTCTGTGTGTGTAACGTTGAATCCAGAAAACTTATGGTCTGTATCTCCATGTGCATCGTCATGAAGTGAGTTCACTACGTTCCATCGTGTCTATAAGCTCTACCTCATTTGCCTCAAAAAGACTTCATGGGCTGAGGGAAGATCCACAGTATGGCACAGTTACCAGGACTGAGTTACCTCTGTCACCAGTCTGCCTACACTGACATGACACAAAACTTCCATTTCTTCCCTGCATTTTCCTTTACCACTGATGACCAATGGGGTTGCCTAAAATAATTACACAAAATCAAGTAACCATTTAATGACATTGTAATAAAATCAACATTTCCTCTGATAGCTGAAGAAGAGAGACTCCAGGATTTTAGTGTAAATGACATTTAATTTTTCTTCCATTCTAGTAGGAACAATATTTTATTTCCTAGAGAATGGTCTAATTCCTAGTCTGTGTTTAAAATTTGCCTTTTTCTTAAAATAAAACTGAAAAGAGAAAACAATGTTTAGCTTTCATAATTTAAAAATTATTCATCAAATATAGCTATGTTAGGTACTATAACATCTTGCACGTCACTACATTATTAAGTTAATCTAATGCCCAGAGTCATTATGCACATTCCTGGGTGTCCTTCTGCTATCTCTCCAGTCCACTGGATTTTGAAGTGTGATTATGTAAATTTTTCACTGATAAATAAATTACTATAATTGTAGTTGAAATACCACTCAAATTCTTAAGACCATTGCATCTAAATAATATATTATGCATTACTTAATTATTTATCAAGACTAATTCAAAATAACTGTAGGGCAAAGCATGCATTTATTTTTAAATAGCACTTTTTTTGCAGCAGGTACAAAAATGTTCTGGATGTCAAAAAGAAAAAAGAGAGAGAGAGAACAATGTTTCCATCATTAAATGTAAGGTTTTTGTTTGGATTAATAATATTGCAACAGTGATGCCATTCTTACTGCGATCGTGCTGTCAATTCAAATGTATGTTGGCCAGTATATATAATTTCTGTTAACAGGAAGACAAGAAGGGAACAGTTAATGTGGGTGGAAGGTGAGTGCATGTAACAATAAGAGAAGAAAAGAATTTTAAACTTGCCCCGAGAAATAGTGAGGAGCTGGCAAGAATTTGGTGGCTATAGATTTAGCAGGGAGTGTTAAGAGATACATCAAGCACTGCAAAATTAAAATCATGGGCTACGTGGGTTTTAAACCCAGCGTTCAGTGCTAAATGTGGAAAGTCTCAATGAACTGCCTGGTGGTTATTAGCAGCACTAGGCTGCTTTCAGGGACACCATTTAGTGCACTTACCAAGGAACTTTATTTTCAGTCTCGTGCAAATTCTAATTCTAGAGTGGGCTCTAATCATCACATAGAAATAATCATAGGCATCATAAGTTCTCAGTGTATACACAACAGTTTTTCTTTTCCCTTTTCAGAACAGACCTTTATCTGGCTGCTAATGAAATACAGGAGATTGATTGCAGAAAACCTGCAAGGGCATATTTACTGTACCATATATAGTAAGCCCCATTTGGTGAATTAGCATTTAGCCATTTTATGCAAATTTAGGGAGAAAATGACTCATGTATATGATTTAATATGCATCAGCGATAACTCGTAACATCCTCATATGAAGAAAGAAATTAAAAATTCATTAGAAAACTAGACTAGTGTTGCTACATGGTTAAAACATTATTAAAGCATATTTCAGTGTTTTGCTTACACTAGTGTTCTCATCATGGTGCCACCATTTCATGACAAAGAGCGTAGAGGAGAAAACATTCAACTTAAAATGTCTGCTGGCACACATCGCTGGATTTGTATGTCACTAAACAATGAACGAGCATAGCCTTGAATACCAACTATTTAATTAGCACTTTTGCCAGCCATGCATAGAAAATGGCTCATTTACATGCGTCATGCTTAGCGATTATTCCCATAAAAAGCTACCGATTTTTTGTTTAATGTATGTAGTATTCTAGTATGCCAACGCAAGAAAATCAAAACATATGTTATTATTTTAAAAACCTTGAAATTCAGAAATTTAATTAAAACATGTAAAGTCTTCATATTTCTCTTGGAGGTATATTTTAATTATTTAATTTAACCTTAAGTGCACCATAAAAGGCTGGATACAACTAATAATTAAGAACTTCAAAGGGCAACAGAAACCCTCTAACAGTCCCCTGTTTAATTAAAGGCTATTATTACAAACCTCTTGAACGTACAGTTACATTTAATGACAAGTGGTGACTTGTAAATGCTGCATTTGAAAGATACCACTCCTATTCTAAACACTGTTGATAGATGACGCTGAAACATGTAAATTCTCCCAGTGAAATACTCTATTTTGAACATAAATGGAATGCATTCATGAAATTAAATATTTCTGTCACTTTGCAAGTATATGATTTTGAAGCATTTTGCTTAGAAATATTCATTAGTTTTGTTCATGCCTCTCAATATCTGTGAAAAAAATAGAATATCACTGAAGGAAAAAAGGTGTGCCAGTTAATGGAAATGAAAGTCAGCCATTTGAGCACTTTTTGCTAATAACCTACAGTATGCAGACATTTTCCCTTGTGGTACACAAAATAAACATAAGTTACTGTATTTAAAACAAATGCTTAATTTCATAATTTAGTTTAAAATGTTATTCCACCCTCACCTAAGAAAAAATAAATCTCTGAATTTAATGAGTGTTTTCACAAGAAGCATAAATTCAAGTATCTGTAGGAATGCAGGCCAAAATACCTGTCAAATCAAAATATATTGTACAAACTATTAGTCACGTATTGAGCCCAATTCTGTAAGGTTCCTGTTTTTCAGGTAGTCGTTACTTTCCTATGGTGTCTCTTAAATGAGGCAGCTCCTACAAGTAAGAGCTGCTAAAACAAACAGAGGCCTTAGGTTGGGCCTGTCATACACAAAATTAGCATTTCTCATTAATGGATACAATCTTCTGTATTTTGAGTTTTAAACTGGATTTTGACCTGTTCTTTCTATGTTTTCATCCCTGTGGTTTTGCTCTCTCAGGTGAAGCCCAATCCTGCGCTTAACTAGCCATCAGTTACATGGAATGTTAAAGACCACAGAATATTTGAACTCTCATGTGTAATATGATGAGTTCATCTAAAAATGAACAAAAGAATATTCAATTTTAATGTTCTAATAATTAAAAATATGAACAACCCTCCCTCTCCCCCCAAAATGTGTGCTGCACACACTTTTGTGATTTTGAGGAAGTTCATTATCTCATTCTATGAATATTGAATTTATAATCTGAATCTACATATTCAGAAATAATTCGGAGTGTGGAAATGAAACAACTCAAGTTACTGTGTTTGGAAATGCTATAAATACTTGTGTGAAAAGTAAAAGAATAAGACTGATCAAGACAGGTTAGCAGTATTGCCTGGAAATCAAAATATAAGATTTAACAAGGGGGGAAAAAAAAAAAGGTATTGAATATATAAGAGAAAAAAAAATATCTGAAACACAAATAAATATTCAGTGGAAAGAGATACTAAGTAATAGGAAGAGATCTAAGAGTGAAGTGGACAACAAATTAGCTACAAGGTTAAAATATGATTTAACAACAACAACAAAAAGTAGCAGTAATGCCTTTCATATGTTTAAATGTATCGTGTTGGGAACCCATAATTTCCACATGGCAGTATTAGACTACCTAGAATGTAACATGCCATTAAAAAAACCCTGTAATGAGTCAAACTGATAAGATTCAGACTCGTCTGAAGAAAAGGGGGAAGCTGTTAAAGTGACAGAATGGAGGGACTGATTCAGGAGGAAAGCTAGAGAGAAGTGACTGAGCTAACTGATAATCAAAAGTGAATGTATGTGGGTGCTTGGATAGGGAGTAATCCCAGCTACCGAAGGTTTGCGTGGCGTCAGCTGGTCATTCTTTGTATGCGCCCAGAGTTTTCCCTAACGTTGACCAAAACCTGGCCAATATAACTCAAAACAGAATGCAATATTAGACCCGTGCTGATGTGATGGTCTGTGTACCTAGGAAAGGTAAATGAGAAGAAACTGAGCACAGGAGCTCACTGTCTGAATATCTGGAAAATTCCTAGTAAGGAGGTGGACGGTAGGATAGATTTGGAGGAACTAACGGTGACTCCATTGCCTGAGTCATTTAAACCCGGAGTGGAGAATACTCCAGAGAACTCATTGCAGGTTACAATCCTCGGTACTTAAGAGGATTGACTAGATCAGCTCTTAGATCTTTTTTCATCTCTAAATTTTTATGATTATATAGTCATTTGATTCCAGGTGATTCTTTTGCCTAGAGTTAAATCTTCAAATAAAATGTTTTCTAAAGATAAATCTGGATAGTTCATTTGCACAGTCGTTTTGAGAAGCACTCGTTATAGAGACCTATCGTGATAGTGTTTGCTGCCCAGCTACCATCATGGGAGTAATAAGAATACAAACATTGGCTTGAAATATAAATTTAAAAATCAGAAATGAAAATGGTTGGTTTAAGATGCACAGCCTTATGCTGAAGATCCCAAAGGCATAATTATATTAGATATAGGCACATTCCTTCCATTTATTTGACATAGATAGATATGTACTGCCTTTGCCTTTTTCATCATTTCCCATAAGACAGTATCTGTGTTCTTTCTTTCTGTGAACAGGTGAAGTACAAATATATCATATTACATATCATTATATTATGGTCTATAGCAACATATCACATGTTTATAAATACAATGTTTAAACCCATGTATTTTTTAATGTCTGTGTCCTAGAGAATTTGCATTGTCCTTTAAAGACCCTTGCATCTTTCCATTGAAGTCAATGAGCGATGCTTGCACTTGTGCAAGATAAAGATCTCCTTATGAAACTCTGTAGGAAGTTAAAATGATTCTCAAATAATTTATAAATTATTGTCTCTGAACAGACACTGGCAGAATACCAGGCCAAGTTAATTATAGAGGCACCTGTCCTGATTTCATCCTTAAATTTCATTTTGAACATGGCATGAGCGGTCGGCTACCTTGTTCAATAAGAAGAATATAGTCCAGCCTGCCAAATTCCAGCACTTTTACAGTATGACCTGAGAGCTGATATGATGTCTCTGAGTTGTTCTGGATGCCCTACTGTCATGCATGCTTGCTGTGCAGAGTTTATAGTTACACATATCTATGTATGAAGAAATATGTAGATATATGTAAACTATATATATTATATAGCATATGAATAAACTATATAGAGAGAGTTTATCCCAGTGTAGAATTTCTTGGTTAAATTAGGCAGAAAAAATATGAACTTTAAAAAGTATTAAAAATAATAAGAACAAAAAAATATGAAAGAAAAGGAAAAAAATATGAACTGTCAACCCTAACTCCATTTTAGATTTTTTTTTTCCTGCTAATTTCCAATAATGACTAGGCATGACAAAGTCAGTGGACCATCTCTTGCTGATAAGACCAACATTCAATAATATGTGTTAGCCTTAAATCCACGTTGAAAGTAAAAACGTAGGAGAAATAGTTCAGTGCATTATTATTTTATTAGTGTTCTAAATTTTCTGTTTATAAAATGAGAAGAATTAGAGAAAAAAAGGGAAAATAAGACACGAGACAACAAAACCATGAAGAACATTTGGAGAACCTTTGGAAAGAATTTTTCATTTCATTGGAAGCTATTGAAGGAAGTTCGTTTATTTTTAAAAGCTCCATTTTCTAGCTTAGGTAAAGGGGAGGTTCAGGAGTGTGTGCAGTCAGAGGTGTGGGGAAATAACCCAGTGCGTGGGGGAATAACCGAAAGCTTATTGGGGCAGCAAAGGAGGGAGAACGGAGGAGTGTGGGTCTTCAGTTTAAGGGTCTGGACAAGCACCAGGAGACCTGGGTCTAATCCTGGGTCTGCATCTGCTTTTTCTCATATAGTCTCGTTTGCTCTAATTCTGCCGTGCTGAGTTTCATGACCCTGGCTGGACGTTGGCATGGGTTAGATGCCACAAAGGGTGGGTGCAGGTGTGGGTATAGCCTTCTTTACAGCACCTGTGCCTCGCAGCTCTTCCCCACTCTGCCTCTCCTGGTTTCTGCCTTCTCAGACCTTTTTCCATGCTTGCTGTCTTTTCCTCATTACTCGTGCAGAGGAGGATTCAGGTATCGGAAGTAAATACAGAGAGCAAATACATAGCTGCTGCTCTTGGGATGAGAGCTTTGCTGGCCTTGAGGGTAACTAAGTGTAGGAGAAGAGCAGGCTGCAGTGGGGGCATCAGTGCTAGAATTCAACCTTTACAAACCAGGGCATATTCTGACCTTTTGACTTTGATCGTCTCCAGCGATGGTTAATAGAATTAACTCGGATTTGCCATGATTTAAAATGAGATCAGAATAGAGCACTTCGGGGTTTTTTTTTTTTCACTTTTGCCAGCCCTGTTTTATCTTTTTTTTCCCTTTTCATTGCAAAAAGAACAGAAGAAGAACACATTTTTGCAGTATTTAAATAAGTGGTAAGCTGAGGCTGACCGATTGAAAAGTTTGTATTCCAGAGCCAGCCTAAGAAGTATGGTAGGTGATGGTAGAAGTAAGATTATCGAAAGATAACCACATAGTTATTATGTACATCCTACTTCTTTCAGTTAACTCTCTGCCAAACAGCAGGAATGGATTAGTAGGTTTTATACTTAAAGAGAAACAACCGTGCAGTGATTTAGAAAATTAGAAACTCTTCAGCCAATCAGAATGTAAAGCATTGCAAAGCTAAGAATAAACTTTATACAGTAGTTTAGCGTATCTGCACAGTAATTTACAGTAAGAAATCAATTTTATTATAATTTTGCTATGAAAACTCATTCTGCTATGTATTTGTGATTTTTTTTTCATAGATATAGGTTAAAATTGCAGATAAAATTGTATTTAATATATTGTGAATGCAGATAGAAATGGATTATTGCAACAAAGCTTGCAGAGTTCTGGAACTGCTGCTCTAAAATGCTAAGGTCTGAAACTTAATTAGTAAGTAAAGAGATACCTTTTCCCTTTTCTTGAATAAATTTAACAAAATGACATAAGATTTGTGGTTTTGCCACATTGTCTCCCTTCAGGTTAGGTATAAACTCTGTGCATAAATTAATAATGAGCCTTTCTGTACAATAAGTTTGGGGCAGATTATAGAAGGATTAGCTATAGTTTAATCAATATTTCACAAAAAAAATTTATTAAGTTTTTTTTACAAAGACAGAAAACCTGTTGAAGAAAATAACATCAATTCTACCTTGACCAGTTACGATGTGGGAAGAATTCTGATCTCTTTTAAAATTCATCTATGTATCTTGATTATGATTTAAAATATTCCATAAAATGTAAATTTCAAGTAGTAACTGAATAAAATATAAAATATAGAGTATTCTAAAATAGAAAAAAATTGAAATATTCCAGTCTGTTGATCTTGACTTATAAATCAGGATGAAAATAAAACCACTTTCCTATCTTTATTTCCAAAGACATTCCAAGTAATACAGCACCCTTAATGTAACATGTAGCACATGTATTGTGGTTTAACCCCAGCCGGTAACTAAGCACCAGGCAGCCACTTGCTTACTTCCCCCTCCGCACCCAGTGGGATGGGGGAGAGAATCGAAAGGAAAAAAGTAAAACTTGTGGGTTGAGATAAGAATAGTTTAATAGAACAGCAAAGAAGAAACAAATAGTGATAATAGTAACAATAATAAAATGACAATAATAATAAAAGAATAGGAATATACAGAACAAGTAATGCACAATGCAATTGCTCGCCACTCGCTGACCGATGCCCAGTTAGTTCCCAAGCAGCGATCCCTCCAGGCCCACTCCTCCCAGTTTATATACTGGGCATGTCATCCCATGGTCTGGAATCCCCCTTTGGCCAGTTGGGGTCAGCTGCCCTGGCTGTGTCCCCTTCCAACCTCTTGTGCCCCTCCAGCCTTCTCGCTGGCTGGGCATGAGAAGCTGAAAAATACTTGGCTTAGTCTAAACACTGCTTGGGAACACCTGAAAACATCAGTGTGTTATCAACATTCTTCTCATACTGAACCCAAACCACAACACCATACCAGCTACTAGAAAGAAAATTAACTCTATCCCAGCTGAAACCAGGACAACATGTATGTGTGTATGTGAGTTTGTGTATACATATATGTTTTTGTATACGATATATAGGTATAGGTATATGAAGAGAGGACACTTCACATATCAAATCCTTCATAAATGTTTATTAATTAATCTTAAAATAAGGTACATTTGATTGTGAGGCTGACTGTTTTTTTTTAAAAAAAAACCCCAAACCAGGGAAATCTCTTAACTGTGTAAACATTGTCTTTCACAAGAACTTGAGAGAGGACCTTACTTCACCAAAACAATACACATATTTTAAAAATGTTATTTTCTATGTTTTAAGAAGACCTGAGAGAATTGTTCTTTAAAAAGATTATTATTTTTTTTTAATATATTGAAATTCTGCTCTCCCTGAAGAATCTAAATGCCCATGTTTTCACTGGGAACTTTATGTGTTGCTATCAGCTTGAGTCAATAATGGGCATAGCTGAGTTGGTACTGCAGGTATCTAACTTTGACCTTGTTTATGCATGGATATTTAAGGAAAGACCTAATGTTCAGTATTGTTCATGAATGAAGGTGTTTAGTATGCTTTACCTGGTGAACATCTGGTATAATTATTTTGCCAAAGTGAGTCTTCTGTGTAGACATGACCTCAAAGTGTAGATGGACCAAGAGCATACTCAGCACTGCTTAGGAGCCAGTTTGGGCCTTGCTCTGAAGTGACATGTTTTATTCTTCTGAGTATTGGCAACTGAATTTTTTTTTCATCATAGCTGCACGTTTAGGTGACAACTGGCTTATCTTCAGTGAAGAGAGAGTTCTACAGCAACGTGACAGCTGCTAGCATGATGACATTAGAAGAGTGAAGGAGCTCAAAGCAGGGCAACTGGGAAAGGAAAATTAATTTTCATCAATTACTCACAGACTTTTTACTTATTTTAGATAAGTCAGCTGATTTCAATAACTAAGGCATGTTTTAAGAAGAGGCGTCTTTGACTTTTGAATTAAGAGTTGACATATGCAGCATTTCAAGATATTCTTTAACAGAACTGTAGAGAACTAAATATTCATCCTCATGGTCCTAATATTTTGACATATGAGAGGCAGTTGTCCAACTTCATGTAAAATGAGGAAGCTGCAGGGTCAGTCTTCTTCAGTTCAAGGGCTGCTTATTAGATTAGTACTCACAGAAAGCAAAACTGATTTGCATTGGTTGTTGACTGCTAATTAAATACATCATCTTCAGTACATTTCAAATAAACTAAAGCTTATGGAAGCCAAACTTGTGTGTCATTGGCTCATCTGATCAGAAATATTTTTAAAACTCCTCAAAGCATCTTATCCTAAATTTTATTTCAGAGCAGCATCTTTTAAGCCTGGAGATCTTCTGAATAACATCAAGAAGTATTAAATGAATGTCCATTTAGAAGGCAATATACTATCCTTTAGATATTGGTTTAGTTAAAGATAAAATTAAATTCAAGTATTTATCTACAATAATTCTTGGAAAAGTCATCAGCTTTTGGAAAGCCCCGATATCACTTATTTTAGCAAAACATGATAAATAAATCTTCAGAGGATAATTTTTCTGGAGAATTTCAGCAAATTTATTGGATCAGATAGGGAGAACTCTTAGCCCAAAGGTTGTTGTAAAGCATACCTCACTTCCAGGCAGCTGGGAAATGGGTTTTGTACTTCAGACATATAGTGGTGGTTTTCAGGAATATAAACTTGTGTGATCATCCTTTCAGCAAGGATCACAACTGAGGCTGGATTTCAGGACAAGGGTGACAACTTTATCAATAAGTTACATATCAAAGCAAGTAAGTGCTGAATCTCCCTGCTGCTGGAGTCAAGCACAGCACTCAGCAGACCTTCATAAAAAGCCTATGTAGGCATAACTCTTATGACAAGTTTATCCAGGAGATTCGTCTTCAAAAACAGGAATCAAGAAAGAACTTTTCTTAAGGAAAGAAGCAGTCTCATGATGCATGAGACTACCTTATTCCTAAATTTAACATTTTGATACTGGTCCCGTTTTGACATGTTTTAGTTTAGTCGTGATGGACTCAGCTGAGGATTTTACATCTTCATAAGAAAATTCTTAAAATAAGTAATAACAAATATTTATACATGAATATAAGGGTTTCTTCTCCCTTATTTTCTTTTCTTTCTTTTTTTTTTTTTTCGATATCTGTAATGAAGGGAAAAGAACCCAACCACTGTGGGGTACATAGGCTAGGTAGATATTGACATTATTGAAACTTTTGTGCTTTGGCCAGGTCATTTTTTTTTTTTCCCCTGCAAGACCCAGCAAATATACAACCTTGCAAAAAGCTAAGTGCCTTCTGTGATATGCTCATTTTAATTTTAATGGAAGCTGAGACTGTTCAGCACCTTGTAGTAGACACTCAGCAGCTCAAAGTCCTTCAATTTCCTTCTCAAATGCAGGGGAAAGAACAATAAAGTAAAACCTCAAGTGTGCCCTCAAGGAAATTTCTTTTCTGACCCAAATCTAGCAATCAGTGAAAAGTAGTGTAGGACATCAGGAATTTCTGACAGAACAAGCTACATCTGAAACCCAACTATTCTTTTCTGAGCTTTAATACCGAGGCAAATGGCAAACCAGTGGAGAAGATCAGGAAAATAGATGCGTGGGAGATTTGCAGCTAACTGCCAGCAGAGGAGCTGGGATAGGGTTCCACTTCCCATCAGAAAATCTCGGTCTTCTGATGGGGGGACCTTGAACAAATTTATATGAATATGAGCAAATTCGTAGACGGTGGCCAATCAGTCAGCTGTGTTACTGGCTGGTCAAATCTCCTGTCAATCCGAGAGAGCTTAGCTCGTGCGATCCCCATGGAGAAAGAGCGGCGTTGTCATACAACTGAATTGAGTTTATAATTCCTGTTCCTTTCCTGGTGCTGAACCAGTTAACCTAAACACAGCAGGGAGATAAAAGTCATTGCGCAGTAGAGTAAACCAGAGTAAGAAGGAAATACTCTTTAAGCCTTAATTTACTAGACATAATATGAAAATACCCAAATAACCAAGCAATTCCACTTTGTTTGTGATTGTTATTATATGCACGAGTTATGTACGTGAATAAACTGGTGCCAGACATATTTTAAATGGCAAGAGTTGTATCTAATTTGCTTTTTTTTCGTAAATATTAATTGTTGTTAACTTACTAGTGGGCAGTGCTGTGTCTTTCTCCTAAGACTGAAACCTGCTGTGTGGATATCTAGACTCTTGCAACATTGATCATAAAACAGCCAAGCACAGAACCTAGATTTTGAGCTGCAGTGTATCAATACAGATATTCTGGATATTTGCTGTGTGTGGTTCTAACCTGCCTATTACTGAGGGATTCCTTCTTTCACTGAGGGCATGTACTGTGTCTTTGTTGAATCAGGCCAAAAGAGACGAACATAGGAATGGAAGTGTTTGAGAACAAAGTTGATGGGAAAAAAAATTACTATTGAAGGCTTTCATGTTTGCTGAAATGTTTTGATTTTTTTCCAGAAAAAAAAAATATGGTGTTTGGGTTTATTGTTACTGAATTATATCTCTCTGTGTTCTAATATTGCTTCATGGGTGTTGAAGGCAAGATTCCTTTTCTCATACATGAATATTGCAATATTGTCTCCTGTCTAACGCGTTCTAGACGCGTCATTGGAGTTGCATAGCTGCAAGTACCTGCACACTGAAAAACAAACTTGGTGCTTAAAGGAAAAATGCCCCAGCAGAATTACAAGACTTTTAAAGGAACATGGTGCAAGATTTACATGTGGGAGCACCTGATGTTGCAATTAGATTTTAAAATGCCAAATAAGAAAACATGGGAAACTGACTTTTTGTAATAAATTTTTAAACTTAGGTTAATTTACAGTTGCATTTATGTTCCAGAGAACAGAAGCCACCCTTATTTCTCACAGAGAAAAGACTCTGGAATGGATTTAAATGGAAGAAAAGAATCAACAGGAGTTGAAAATTACAAAAAATTAAATTATAATTGAGCATGCCATCTAGCGTAACTAGCTTAACCTAAGTTATAATATCATAACTGTTAAACCCAAGAAAACATTATCTTATTCTAGAGATAATCTATGAAATGTGACTGCAGTCTTAATTTCTTTGTACAGGTTCTTGCCTAGGTTAAACAAAAAGCTAAGAGCCATTTTTCCACTGTTTTTCATTTCTCCAACTTATGTATCCACTTCAAACATCCCTTTTATCAGTTTGGACAATAGAAATAAATAAAGATCAGTGACTAATGTAGGTAAAATGTGGCCGAGTAATGAAGAGCAAGGTTCTTCCTACTATGACAATGAGTGATTTAAGCAATCCTATTGATTCCCCTGCTCAGAAAGTTGGCAGATTCTCAACCTAGACAAATGAACAGCCAAGATCATGTCTCTGTTTATTTTAAAAAGTTATTTTAGTCACAATAATCACCATCAGTTTTAGCAAAGGTTTCTGGTAATCTATATGAGCAGAAACTGAACTCAAGCCTGCACTTCTAAAGGCCCATCTATTATTCTATACAGATAGTAGTGCAGACCTCAATTTCTGTGTTAGTTTTCTGTTTGCATTCCTCCATCGAGAACACTTGGTTTTCCCTGCACTGGACTGCGGCACAAAGAGCAGAGTCTCTAGATTTTTTAATTGCAGGTCTGAAATTGTAGCTATTAAATATTGCCAATTTTACTCATTAAAAAACTTCATCTGAATGTAAAATACAAACAAACAAAAAAAACCAAACCCCAAACCAAAACTCCCAAACAAATCCTGCTTATCTGCTTGATCAATTAACTTAATAAAGGGAAAAATATTGTCAGAAACATGTTCACCTAAGACTAAAGTGTACTAGCCTAAATTAAGGATGGGAATTCTTTTTTCCAGCTGGTTCACAATATTTTGTGAAGGTTTTTTTTTCAGGGTCAAACACAGGAGTATTTTAAAATTATAGGTGCTCCAGTTTAGACATTAAACATAAGTTTTTAAGATTTATTGCTTCTGGATAGATTTGTATGAAAGATAAATTTCCAAATTCATCTTTTATAGCAGTGATTTAGGTATTCTGTTGGTCCTTTCATTGTATTTAATCTGATAATGTGTAAAATAAAAATTTCATAGTTATATTATTGTGAGTTTTGTAACTTTCACAAGTATCAACAGTTGTTACAATTTAAAAAGTAACCTTAAAAATGAAACTGCAATATACCAAAATCAACATAAAAATCTAATTTACAAATTTTAAAACAAAATCAAAATAGGACTTCAAACAAGGCAGTATTTTTATGGTAGTTAATAGAAAGATACTGTAACACGCAATACAGGTATAAATGCCAGTAAATGTGATACTGTCAGTGTGCCAGTGGTGTAAGAGCCGTTTGAAGTGAGAAGAAAGTTTTATGAACATTTAGAAATGTAAATTATACCTCTAAAATAATAAGAATAAAAAAAGGAATATTTCTTGATTATTGTGTTTTTTTACTAAGGAAGAAATGTATGGAAAGGGATGTGGCAAAAATCTCATAATGGATAATTGACAGGAATTTGGTTTTTTCTGTCTGTTTCTCAATCCACTTAAAAACTGATTCTTTTTCCATATCTAACTGGAAAGTAGTCAAAAAACAAAGGCAATGCATATGCTTTAGTGTTCCACTTTTAGGGGCTCATGCAAAACATCTGAATTTGCATTTAAGTGTCATTAATTTCTTGCTTTTCTCAAAGACTTATTCACTCATTTTTGGTCAGACTGTGCCATTGATTTGTAACTAGAATTCCCCACTGACTCTAACAGGAGGTTCTGCTTAAAAATCAATTGCCTGATCAGGATCACTGTGAAATTCCTCTGAAAGAAAGAACCTGACGCTTCGTAAAAATAGGATAAGTGGAAGTACTGATAGTGTGGCAGCAGTATGAAAACTGGAAAATGAAAGAAGAGTTGATAGCAAACGATACACAAAAATAGAAGCTGAGTTAAAGGTGATGTTTTGGCTATTGGGTCTTCTTCAGGCCATAAGCTGAAAACTAACATTTTTCTATTTCTTCTTCAGCCTGAGGAAGGCCTCAAAGACACAGCATTGCCTTTAACCTTGTTCTGTATTCCAGCATGTATTTGAAAGACTAGAAGAATATTGTTGGGGCAAAAGTGATAGGGCAGATCAGAAGAAAACTGCCATTATTTTTCTTAACTAAACAGACTCTGAGAACTATACCCCCAGAGTTACTCTAAATTCAGTATTCTGTCCAGGGACACCGCTGGTAAATAATTAAGACTGCTACTGACTTAACTAAGCCCAATTATAGATCTAAACATTCCTCTGAAAATCACTGTCTAAACATTTCCCTAGTGATGGTGTTTTATGCAGAGGACCTGATTCAGGCATGCTGACTTTCATGGTATGATATTACTTGTGCATGGAGTTTAATTGAGGTTAAAAGGCCAAATTCTAATCTCATCTGTACAAGGGGTACATCTTGGGTAAAGCTATTAAGGTCAGAGGAGTTACTTTAGATTTACAGCAGTGTAAGTAAAAGCTTATAGGGTATATTCACATAAGATTTATTTATGCTTGTAAAGGTTACATGCTTGGGCACCTAGGTTTTCTCTTAAACGAATCAAATTTCAACATTCATGTTGTGTTTTGTATGCCTATCTAATTTACATATTTCCTCCAAGTTACTGGTTTATAATTCATATGTAAATATAAACTCTTTAAAATAATCTGTCCTTGAATATGAGGAGGTATTAGGGAGGGAAATAAAAATATTAACTCTTTTTTCAGCTCAGGAATGGCATTTCATCTCTTCTCACAGAGATCTCATATAGACTCATTCCTGTAGTATATATGCTAGCATGCTCTGCTAAAAATGGGTCTGCCTTTGACAGATGTGGCCTTAGGCATGCAGAGGCTGTGACATTCATGGGCATAATGTATGAAAGCCTAAAACACAGAATGCATCTTTCTGATTTCCTCAAAGTGATGGAATCACACCCACTTCGTAGGAGTACATGCAGCCTCCACAAGAAACCAAAATATTATTGTTCAGAATTATGAGAATGGCCAAAAAATAATACTTAGCAAATTTACAGCATGGTCTATTCACAACATTGCACAAGCCTTAACTAATTCATCAATAAGATAGGTGATTTGACATGATGTCTTTTCTGTCTAGTATAGCCATGGCTTTGGGTTAAAAAAAAAAAATAAAAAAATATATATATATATATATACACAGTATATACCAGTGAACAAAATTGTGTCTGAGAAAAAATACAGCAAAATCTACAGAGCCATGAGCGTTTCCATAATGAAAATATGCAGAGTAAAATAGAGAAGACAAGATATGGACACAGTGGCATAGGCAAGTTCTGTTCCTTCCCAAGTCTAATTTGTTTCAGTTAGGTTAAGTGGGAATCTCTTTTTGTATTTTCCATCTAGTGATGGAATAATGGAGTACTTCTTTAACACTGTGATTATTCTAAGCCTAGATACTTTTGAAGTGGCAGCTTTGTAAAGACAACTCACTAGCTCCACTCCAGTTGTCCTTATGCACAGTCAATCTCTGCTGGGCCCCTGAAGAGCAGAGTTTCATAGTATGGAGGTTCTCAGCACAAGCAGATGCTGGTAGGCAACTGTCACCTATCTGACACTTGTGCTGGATGGAAAAAATTTTTTTCTATGGTACATTACTATCATGCTGGCTAAGTGTTTTTTTCTTGGCATTGAAATACTAATAAAAATAATAATCGTTCAGATGTCCATGGCTAGCTGAAGTAGACTTCCAAGCATGTAAGACATCATGCACTAGTGACTGAACTACGAAAAGAACCTGGAAGATATTTCAAAGAAGTACTAGTTGATGATAAACACTTATGCCAGAAGATGGAAGTGGGAGTCCTGTCTTTGTTCTAGTAAGACAAACACAAGTGCTCACTGTGCAGAAAGGAGCTAAATTTTTTAACCGAGCACAATGTTTTACAGAAAAAAAAACCAACCCCAAACCCCAAATAATAAACCCCACCAACACTCTTGGAAAGTATTAAAGCAACTGTTTTGAAAACAGGAGGCAAAATGATGTGATAAATATAGCAGTCCAGAGAAAAATGAGAATTGAGATTTAAAATTCTGAATAGAACTGTATTATAGATTTTGAGATAACAAAAATCTCCCATAGGGTAGAGTGTCACTAGTATGGGCATTAGGCTTACAGTGGATTTACATTGCAAATATATGGGGAGTGCCCAGAAAATGCCCTCGTAGGTAAAAAAGGTGACTAACCCAATTGGTAATGAACTAGGGTTACAGAATGACAATGTATATGTAACTGAGATTCAGAGATGTTCTTCAAGCACAGTGTTTAGGATTCCAGATTTTGGAATGAATGATTTTGAGGTTCTTGAATATGGGTCCTCTGAGGACTAAAATGAGTGGTGCTCACTAAAATGCATATGGCCAGCTTAACATATTTCTGAAACAAGCACCCAAGTCTTTGTTCGTAAGCTATGAAAATATATTTTGCACCAGTTTTGTATTATTTACATAATAAACATAGAACTTAATTTTTCATATCACCACTTTCACTTACAGTTTGCAAAGATTTGTATTTTTATGATATTAAAATTTTACCTATAGATACAGATTAGTTGTTTTGGAATGAACTGTAATTTGTACTCTCTATAACTCTGTATTTCAACAGTTACTAACAGGTATTATTTAGTAACTCCTGCCATAGAAAGGAAGGCAATCTGCACTCCACAAATGAAATCATGGTCAAAACTTAAAGGAATGTTTTAAACCAGAGGAGAGGAAATGGTATTTCTTAAATTAAGCTACATAATTGATGTGTGAAACTCAGTTTCATAAGCAATAACTAGGATGATAATCCAGCAAAGTATTAGGTATGCTATGGACAACTTGAGTAGCCACAGTTATGTTATATGAGAAGTCATATGCTGTACAGATAACTAATCAACAAGTAAAAGAAAAAAACTTTTCTTCTGGACTGCTAACTTCATCATGGGCCATTCTTGTGTGTAAATGATTTTTCATCTGTGTAAATAATGCTGGCCAGACACAGAGTCAGGATGATCTGATGATCTGATCCAGGATATCAGTTCCCATTCTTTTTTCTATTGGATACATAATTCCCACAGAATTAATGGAAATTATATCTGGTACAGCAATGGTTAAAATTTCATTGGGATTGTGATTAAAGGTTTTGTACGGAAAAAAAAAGACCAGGAGAGTAATTATATTAATATAGTGTACATAAACGAATGTGGTCCTTCAGTTGTAAAAATTGAAGACACCTTAAACTTAAGAATTCTATAGGACATCAATAATTTTATAATTTTAAGGCTACAGTGTTTTAAACCTCAGCAAATGTGATTGAAACAAGTTTTCCCTAGGCTCCTTTCAAGATGTGTTTCTTTAATATGTCTATTTGATAGATCAAATATTCCACTGAAATTTTAAAATGTTTTCTTTTTATCTGTAAGAGCACTGTAAAGGCATACAGCCCCTTATTCTGTAAAATCTGGTATAAGCTGTACATCTATAGTCCTTTTCTGTAAAATTTAATCCACTCTTTCTGAGACAGAGGAAGACTCCTGCAAGCCTTTTGCATGTATCTTCTTTCACTGTTTGGTTTTTTTTTTTCGGTCTGATTTTCACATAGCTCTTTTCTTTATGTCTTCTGATATGTATTTTGCTCTCTCCCGAAGTCTCAGTGAAGCTCTTCTGTCTCTTTCTTCAGCACACCTTTTGGCTTTCCCACTCTTCTCATTCAAGTACTGGAGGATGATCTTTCTCTTAAGTTAGTGAAGTATCTCTGAGTCTAGATTGCTCATGCCATGAGGTTATATGGTTATCTGTCACACGAGCCAACAATTGCAAATTGGTTTAGTACCTTTAATAAACAGCCTGGCATAAATATGTGAAAATCATGCCCTTCTTTATGTGAATAGGAAAACCTGTATATCGCTGGAATCATTATTTAAAGACTTTTCCAATTGTGACAAGAATCACAAGACCAAAATTATAGTGCATTTTATGTATGCTTAACCATCATAGAAGCAATAAAAGGTAAGATAAATTTACAACCCTGCATAGTATAAAACATCTCAAGATCACCTCAACATGTGCATATGGATTCTGAAACTACAGAATATGGAGATTTTAAAGGTGGGCTAAATCACTTCAACTCTTTTGTTATCAAAATAATGTGAAGAATTGGTAGCAATGTCAAAAAAGGGTTTTCTTAATGTTCTGTTACAGTTCCCTGGAATCTTTAAAAATTTGTTTCCAATAAAAAGATATATAAACCTAAGCTTTATTAATCATGTCTGCCTATGCACACTGATAGGACATTATTGCCATCTCATTGCTAGTTTTAGGATGTAATTTCTTGCTCTCTCTTAATTAGACTTAAATTCCAAAGTCATGTTGCAGAATAAACTGGGCTCATTTTAAGACCCAAGAAACATTATTTTGTTACTATATGTTTCCCATTCAAGAAGTAAACACCTTTTTTTCCATCTGGGTTATCTGCATTACTTGCTAAATAACAAAAAAGGATTGAAGAGCTTTAAGTTTTCCATGACAATACAGGGAGTTCCTCTCTCTAAAAGTGTCTGCTGAGGATCTCAGACCTCTGACCCAGCAGACAGTCAAATATATATAGTGTGCACACACCAGAAATCACAATCATTGTCTGACCCAAATCCTTTCTTAAGAGTCCCAAAGTCCTGCTTGGGCTTGGTATCGCACTGAAGTTTTGATGGGATGTTATAACCCTTTTTTTTTCTTTTTTCCCTGTCACATAGTAGAAAAAAGTGAAGTGTCTTAACATTAAACAAAATTCTTTTAACCCTGCATTAACTACATTCACTATCCTTTCTTGATCAACATAGTTAATTTTATTTCAATTTGAATGTTGAAAGTCAGTGTTTGCTCAGTGTCAAAAGGGTGGAAGAAGTGTTTCAGAAACACTAGCCACAGAGGCCAAGTCAGCCTCAGTACAAGCCAACGACATTTTAGGTTGCTATATAATTTTTCTCAAATGCAAGATGTTCTTCTAAAGCATTATCACTTACATGGTGAGAGATGGAGGGAGACAATAACAGATGTTGTACTAGAATATGCGGTTTACCTTCTTTCAGCTGCTCTGGCTCAGTTTCTGGCCTCTAGTTTTGCTACATGCATAGGGATTAGACATTTCTTCTTAAAACCAAAAATACATTTTAAACGCATAGGTATATATTCTGGGAAAAATAAATAAATAAATAAGATACCAACAATAAAGGAATTCAGAAACTAAAATTGACAACATGTTCCTGTAATAGTTTTGCCCTACAGAGTCCATTATAGGACTGTACTGGGATTGTGAATAATACCTTAACTGAAGATAACAGCAATAAGAAAATCAGTATGTTAAAAACATTTAGTCTGAGCCTCTGTTTGAAGTGATTTTTTCGCCTGCTGCTATGCCACTATGCAGAATATAAACATACTATCAGTGAGGGGAAAAAATAATGCTTGTCAAATTAAATACAGCAAATCAGGAGGGCACTGCAATGCTATCTGCAAACTTCTAATTAAAAGAAGGTGTTGAAAATGAAATTTAATGACTATGGAAGAGAGCTGAACTTGTCCCATTAAATACAGATTATCAGCTATGGTTTTCAGATGCACTGCACAGAGCAGTGCCACACAGTGAAGGCAGCTGCACCCCCTTACAGGGAAGATCCCTGAAATTTTCTTTGTGGTACTTTCAGAAATACACATGTAAGCATTATTACAAAATGCCAGCGTGGCACGAATGGCACATATGGTGCCATTGTGAAGGTTTCCAGCTGTAATAGCAATCAGGCCCTTGCACTGTTTGTGTGACATTTTTAGTCCTGACTTGATCATAACCCTTCCCTGCTCGTACCCTTGTTGTTTTGAGAGCAGGCATGGGACAAAATGGGGCTTATTCACCCTCCTTACACTATTCTAGGGAAGAGTGTTATCAAAATAAGAACCTGAGATGGAAGAACGGGGTGAGAACAGTTCTGTGTAGCCACTTCTCTGTTCCCTATGGTACCGCAGGTTTTCATTTTTTGGAGGATGGAAGGCAGAGTGCAACTCCCCGTTCATAGATCAGGACACTGACAGTGATTCAAAGAAATTAACTCAATAGTTTGATTAACTATTAAGTAGGTATTCTTTATTGGCAGCGCTGGATGCATGGGGGATCGGTCCCCCTATCGTGCACACCATCGGGTCTAATTGTGCAGGTTAAGTACATGTTCTACATACATATTCACTAGATTTCCGAGAAATGTTATATATATTCATTAGTTTTCCGGGAAACTATTAGCATATGCCAATGTCCTTTACGCAGGCGCATTGAAGGTCTCTGGTGGTCTTCCATAGTCTTCGTCACTTGTCCGCTATTTGACCCTCCTCAGATGATTCTGCGCAGTATGGTCTTTTACTTGTTTTGATACATCAGTGCTTGTTAGTGCTCTTATTTAAGTTTTCATTAGTGGTGTAGAACCATATGGTTAGTTTAAGCTAAATTATCTACAAGGATGAGAACAAAGGTAGGAGTTCTTATCTTTTCTGGCCTTATCTATTCAAGCAAGGCCTCTACTTGTGTCTTCTCAACAAGATCGTAAATTCATCAAACATTTAATTAAGTTTTGTGATTGTTCATGGTTCCTTCTTGCTCATCACTCCCAAGTACCAGTCTCTGACAGGCTTAATCCTTGACAAACACCAGTCTTTGGTATGTAAAGTTACAGAGAGACAATCATTAAGCAATTAGCAGTTCGTTTTCTATATCAACAGTGATGAAATGCAGCTGAGCAGTGCCGCTTTTTACACTTTTTACTCTTCTGTTTAAGGCTTCTGGTTGTGAATCTGCAGATCCTGGAATAACATTATTCCAGTCACTGGACTTTGCACCAAGACTTGTCAGTTGCTTCATGTTGTATCACATGACTGACTATTTTAATTTATATTAATTAGCAGAGAAATATTTTAAAAATACTTTTTAATGGTATTCTGTGAGAAACTAATTTTCAAAATTACACAGAAAGTACTCAAGACAAAAAAGTGTATTCAATAATGATCAGATAGGGTTTTTACTAGAGCTTTTTCTTCAGGGTTACTGTCAATGTAAAACAGTATTTTCCACAAATAAAGTTAATGCAGTGGATTAATCTCAGATATTTGATTGTACTTTCATGTAAATTCTGATTCAGTACTTGTGTTACATGGCATATGGTATTATCTTGCCATCTTGTTATGTTACCTATATTATGACCTATTGTTTCTTATTTCACCAGACTAGGAGTGTTTAAAACAAATGTGTAGTTTGTTCTGGACTAGGACTCCTGCATGAATATATATTTGCAAAAGAAGCAATATTAGCATTTACTGTACTTTGGCTTCTGCTGAGGTAACAAAGACTTACCTACCTACATTTTTACAGGTCACACTGACATTATAGGAGTAAGGGTTTTTGCTAAAATAATATTTGTGTTTTCTTACTGCTGCTCTGTTGCTCTGGCTCTATTCAGTTCCACAGAAATCAAAGATGATGAAGGCCTAATATGTTATCTAATGCTTTTCTATGCCACTGTAGGATTGTACCTTAAAGTATATTCTTCAGTGTTTTGTCTTGCAAAGAACAGGGGTCCACAATTTCCCCTGGGAAACTTTTCAGCAGTCTAATAGAATTCACCATTAGGAACATTTTCTTTTTGTTCAGCTTACATTTTCCCTTTCTTCATTTCATACAGATACTTCTATTTAATGATAATAATCTGACAATCATCCTGTATCTTCTTTCCAGATACATTCCCAAACACTTAGAACCTAATTCTGCAGTCATTACTAATGCACAATGTCCTACCAGTGATGAAAATTTAGTCTTCAGATATAATTCTGCGAGGTGCTGGGCATGTCCTGCAAAGCGTTGCAAGTCTCTCAAATTCAGCACCTCCCGGTTAAATTCAAGCCTTTTGCCTTTGTATTCAAACCTCTCTGTAACATTGTCCTACCTTATTTGACCTAGACATTTGACCTGCCTCTGCCCTCTCTTTTCTACTAATGATGTTACCCTTGGTGCCCTGGCTGTCTGCTCCCCTCCTCGTCTGTGCTGTTTTGTCTCCTCCTTTCCATTTGCATTGAGCATCCTCAGTGAACTGAGTTATAAAACACCCACCTTCTCCTTAGCAGGATCTCTGGCTAAACTCTAGTTTTCGGCATTAAAATTAAAGCAATGTGTGTGATCTTTTTGAATGTTTGGAAGTATATTTATTTTGCAAGCTATAAACACTGAAATAATCAACCCTAAGGGAAACTTACTTTTGTTAAACAAGTGCAGTTTAAATTTTACCATGAGGTTTGCGTCTCTCCTCTCATTTTATCTTGTTCTCAAACTTGCATTGAGATTGTAGTGAAAGTAAACTTCTGTGGGAAAAGAAGATGTTTGCTTTGGAAATACAATGCCCAACTTAAAAAATAAATTATGCATTCTTAGTAGAAAAACAATAGTTGTAGTAGTTTTATCCTGAAATTCCAATAGGGCAAAAAATTCTGCAGTTTTCAATAGGCTTTGTACTTCAACATCAAATGTAGCTTGGGCTTCAAGTAAATTAATAATTAGAAACTAATTAGAGGAAAACTTCATTTTTGAGTGCAGAAAACAGCAGGAATTTCTCTGTCTGTGCAAATACTGCTCAGCTGAAAAATAGACACAAAGAATGGTTTAGGATGCTGAAACCTCATTGATGACTAACCTGTTTGACATGAACTACAGAAGTACTTGTAATCAGCCTGGGCTAGGTTTTGAACTGTATCTGCAAATTAACAGTTATTTGCTCAAGTGTTATGGGTGCCTTTTTATAAGCTCTGTCAGAGCTGTTTGCTAGATAAGTATGTATGTATATCTATTGCTCTCTGTTGAAAGTATTCTCAGAGTTTTCAGGCTGATGTGCATATTTAATCCGAAGGCGAGTCTGCTTTGCTGTGAGAAGTTATTTGAGGAAAGTAAGGCAGAAAAAGTATCTGTGGTGCATCCAGCGATCCTGGGTTGAACAAATGACAAGAGGGGAAGTTCAGTCAAGAGCCATTTTCATTTGATTTATCAGAAAAAAAACCCACCTATTTTCCATGTTCATTCTGATCTTGCATGGAAACAAATCTGGGAAGAACACCTTCTCCTGGTTTTAGCCCTAGTTCTGTTGCTATCTTTTATTACCTTCTGCAACTCCTTTGGGAACTGTCTTGGTTTTATTCTTTATTTGACCTGACATAAGTATCTCTCAATTTTACAAGAAGACATTTATTTGTTTCACTGATATCTAAATTTTCTTCTGCTATTTGCCTCAGGCCTGTGTTGTATTATCTCTGGGCAGAGGCCTATGCACTCTTACAGCTCCCCCAGCCTGTGAGCAACATCTTTAAATTACCATCACTTAACAGTTTGGCAAAAGAGTCCTCTGTTATTAGAAGGGAAACCAATTTGTTTTACAGTTATTTGTATACCAGAATTCTCCTGTGTCCTTAGATGATGAAATAAATGTTAACAAAATATACAATTTTGTAATTTATTTGGTTAATGAAAATTTTGTTTTGTTTTGTTTTAATATTTATTTAAGAACTTGCGCTTTGACATTTTTGCCAAATTCACCCACTGATAAATCAACCTCCAACAAAATCATGATTACTTAAAAGTGAATTTGGTAAAATAGTGTACCTTAGCACCTTTGTTACTTATCTTTCTGTTTTCTTCGAGTGTACAGAAAATTTATATTAAAACTTTCCTCTGTAAACTTAGTTTTAGGTGTGATGATATCCTTGTATATGGAATACAGAAACCTCTCTTGCCGTAGTTCCTAGCTACCTTAATGCCTTTCTACAAAGTCTTGACTGAGAAGGTGAGATTGTATGCCTCCATTTATCCCGAACTGCTCATACTTATTTTAAACCAGATTGATATTATTTCTTTGAAAAATGAGAAGCATAGCCACAAAGAGAGAAAATCCCTCTCCATTGCCAGTTATGTTGCCAGGTAACAACCACATCTGTTTATTTCCTTCACATACATTCTTGGTCGTGTTTCTTCACCTACTAGATCCTACTGTGCAGCTACATGCAGTCGCCACCTTCTTATGGGAATGGGTCTGCTCAGCATTCCAGCCCTTCACACCCAAGTTCATTGTCAATCACTGAAGAGTTTTCTCCTCCAGACTGTTGCATCACACCACTGAAAGGGCCGTTTTTTTACTTTAGCTGATTAAACACTGATTGTATTTCACCCTCCACAAAGTTGTTTGAGTCTAGTAAGCAGATCAGAATAGGGACTGATTTGTCATCTGTGGGATCTTGTGAGCAATTGCAAAATCTGAGTCAACAATTGCAAGGGACTCTGTAATGGGAAAATCTAGTGACTTAAAATGTATTCTCATGAAATCAAAATATGAATTTTAAGCTTATAATTCATGTAAGTACTGGACGAGTAGGAAAAACTCAGGATACTATGTATATTCATACCGGGTAGTGACTTTCATACAATTCATTATTATGTTGTTTTGTTTTTTTTTTTAAACCAACAGAGTGTTAGGACCTGGATTTTGTTCTCAGCAAAGACATATTTCTGGCAAAGTAGTGCAACTGACTGCTCACTTGAATGTTTAATTTAATACTCATTTATGCAGAAGCATGCCAGCTGCTGATGCATAAAAACAACCTCTGGTATCACCTATCTCTTATCTCAGTCACTGACATGGCCCAACTTTACTTAGTTTATGAAATGTGAGCACTCTGACTACAGATAAGTACACATCCTTGTATCACTGAACAACTCTTTTCCTAGCCTAGTGGTTACAACTTTTAAAATTTTATTCTGGTTTCCTTGGTACAATATGTGCTTTTACAGGATCTACTGAGTATATTACAAACTTTTCCCATGCAGTCCTTTATTTTAATGTTATATACAACTTGGCAGTATTTTGCTACTGAAGTTTTGCAGTAGGGAACACACAACTGATAAGATTTTTAGTATCGTCTATCCTACGCAGAAAACATGTAAAACTTTTCAAGCCTGTGATTTGATGACATTCTGTGGGAAGCCAAATATAGCACAGCTTCCCCCTGCTGCCACCAAATTGAATTGGAAATCTTACTTCCAACTTCTTGTCCACTGTCATTCATATTTTCAGAAATTATAAGCACTTATTCTTCTGAAATAAATGGAAGCACACAGAAATTCTAGAAACCAGATTTTTAAGAATTAATATGTTAATGCTTGTTTTTTCCTTACAGCAGTTATTTATGCTTCATATTATTTTGCTGTTAATATTGCTGTAGAAATAATAGTAAAAAAATAAGATCAGTCCTATCACTAGGAGTTGTGATGCCTTGAATAAAGGCATGAGAAGGAAAAACTTCACTGTATCGCTTTAGTGATGAACTTTTACTTTCTCGAATAACTTTGAAATTTTGGCATGTACTAATTAGATAAGAAAACCTTGAGCTTTGTCAATGGTATGCGCTAAAGGCGCCAACAAACAGGAGACCTGGGGCCTGATGTGCATCAACAGACAAGAAGCCTTGGGCCCTGATGATAAGTTGTGGGTTGTGCTGAGTTTTTGTAATTAAAACCTGCCAAGGCCAGCTAACTAGGCAAAAGAGATGACCCACACTGTGCATGCCCAAAGGGTGGACGCTATGTAAATGATAACATGAGTATGCATATGACTAGAACAATATAAATTTTGTTTGCTGTAGGTAACGGTGTGCACGATAGGTGGAGCGATCCCCCGTGCACCCAGCACTGCAGTAAGGAATGCCTGCTTTCTAAAACTCCAAAATCAAGCCTTAGAGAATTTCTCTGACCGGCTTTTTCGGTAACAGTTGAGGCTTTATTTTCAGGGGTTTTAAGATCACTTTTCTTGCATTTTCAGAGTAAGCAGACAAGTGAAGTTGCAGAAAGTGGCACGGGTGCTCGAAGGGATTATTTGCATGAGTATTTGCAGTGCCATCTTGAAAATGCATTTTGGAAAGTTGGAATGAAAAGGAGGGATGTTTTGACACAGAATCTGGGAGGAAGAACAAAAGTATTTAAAATGAGAGTCAGTGTTGATAACTTGATGGAATTGCTGGAAGGGGTTGTGTTGCTAATAAAAGCGGTACTCCTGTGTCACTCTGGGGCCGGGAAGGCATCTAATTACACAGCCGTTGCCCACAGCACGCTGTGGTAGTGGCGGTGGAAGAATTGTCACATCGCCGACACCCGCGAGCATCACCTGGGAAGGGCGAGTTCGGGAGCGTGCCTCCATCGTGTCCTGGGAGGGACGGCAAACCAAGGGTGCACCAAGCCAGGGAGTACGAGGGGGGACGTTTGGGGCAGGCAGGGTGGAAGGGGATGGATCTCCTGGGTAACAGGGCTCAGCGGGAGCTGGGCTGTTGCAAGGCGGTGGAAACGTGAACTGGAGACAGGGAGCTCAGCGAGGGCCTGAGGCTGCTGTCAGAGCAAGAACGAGCTCCAAAGGAGGCTCGCTGTCTGCAGCAGCAGCAGCAGGGTGTTGACGCGCAGGAGGATGCTGAAGGGGCCTTTGCCTTGGGGATGGAGATGTGAGTCATGGAACTCTCTCCTGAACCTGCCGGTATTGGAGTGCCCCTTGCTAAGGAGCCTGGGCAGGGCTGTTTTAATGTCTTAATTGAATTGGGAAAGTTGTTTCCTCTGGTATGGAAAATATTCTTTTTTTAAATTTTTTTTTAATTGGTCTTTAAAGTTACAAGCTTGCATTTCTAACAGTTGTAGTTCCAGCTTATTTGTCATTTCTGTTTTGCTAGGATCTGTTACGTGGCACTTACAGCTAAAACTCATAATAAAAGACTGTCTTCTTGGGTGACTTTAATGAAGTTTTAAAAATTGTTTTCGTATTTAGTCAAGGAGCTTTATAAACACTTAATTTAAAAAGCCTGACAATCTATGGGAAAATGCTGATTTTGACTGCACTGTGTTTTCAGAAGTTTGAAGTTGTAATAAGAATTCAACTTTTTGAGAAATTTATTTTCATACTCTAAAGAAAAATTATTAGAAACTTAATTTTCTTCACTTGGTACATAGCAGAAGAATCACAAATGCATGTCATAAAAAAATCAGCAATCCCTTAAATGCTGCCAGTAAGTGCAATAAGTCTTTTTGTATGTATCATTCTCTCCTTTACACAAGACAGAAATTGTAGTATTTTGGGACCTAGCGTACACCCAGCTCATATGTACCTATATGAACGTGTATACATACACACATTACACTTACGTATGTAAACATATAAAAAGTCAGCTTTGAAATTTCTTAATCATAGGTATCTGCTGATCTACTGAATGGTCCCAATTCTCCCCCCCCCGCCCCCCCCCTCTCTCTGGTAGAGAGAATGAACCCAAATCAGCCTTACTATCTTAGTTATATAGTTTAAGTCATCAGACTAAAGGCTAGGAATAGCATCATGTGAATCAGTGGAAAAAAACCGCAAACAGCTACAAGAGACTGAGACATAAACTCACTTCTGTTCCTTCTTGTGTATCAAAAATATGTCATTTTCCATTTTGCAAATACTTATACATGCAAGAATCCCCTTCAGGGTAGTTAGATGACTCACATGCATAAGATTAAAAACAAATATTGTAGCACTGAGGTCTTGTTTGTTGAATTCCCCTTACAAGGCCTTTTAGTCACATCTGTGCGTAACTACGGATATCCCTTGCACTGGTGTAAGCCCATCACAGCTCAGGCTGAAGAAGCATTTACTCCAATGAGATAATAATTTATTTTCAAGAGTAGGATACTGGAGCATGTTTGTGAGGACTGCAGTCAGAAAATGCTCTGTGTAGAGTGGTGTATTGATAGGGATTATCTAAGAAGGTTAAACATAATGAAATAACAGAATACCATGTTTGTGATTTAACCTGTCTTTCCAAGCTGTTTTCCAAAGAGTTAGTTAGTTTGGGATGCTCCTGTTGAATGGTCCGTTGTTTTTCAAGATAAAGTATAGATGGCTGTTTTCCATTTTGAGTGACAGAGGATAAAGAAAGCAATCTCATTGTTTTGTTATTATTTGCAATGGCAGTACTGGGAAACCAACTAAAATGGAGAGAATGGGGGCGGGGTGGGGTGTGTTTGTTTGTTTAATGGATTGTTATGCAAGCAGAGCTGAAATGTTTTGCGTTTTAATTGCTTTCAAAGGTCCCTGTCCTGTAAACCCTTTGGCTCCAACAGTGGCAGGTTTCTGTGTTCCCGTACTGAAATGAGCAGGGTTCTGCATGGATTCACTTCCCTGCCCCTCTGCTAATGTTTGCTGGCTCAGGGCCGAACGCACATGCTTAACTTCACGTGCATTAGTCATGCCATTGAACTCAAATGGGGGAGGTGACCTTATGAAATAGCTACATCAGGAATGTACAATACGTTATTCTTATGGCTGTTCTGCAAACACAGGCAACAAACATGTCTTGCATTGCAACCTGATGCAACCTGAAAGACAGAGCCAACGGGTAAGAAACTTTAATCTAATGTAGAGACAAATTAGTATGGTGAAGGATTAGCAGCTCCTAAGTGTGTAATGCAGTTTTTGGATGTGATACATTTTTTAGGTTAAAAAAACCCCCATCAATGAGTATGTTTTTAAAATGATTAGCAAAGCACTTCTGAGAAATGTTTTCTACAAAAAAAGTGCTTTTGTACTTTATATACTTACATAATTTTAAAATGCAAAACAAATTTACTTAACTTCAGAGAATGGCAATTTCTGGAGGATATAGATAGTGGATGTCTTTGCCTATATTACACTTAGATATCTTTGAAATTTGAAAAAAGATATTTTACCTAGCTTCATTGAATATCTTGAGGTTATGAATGGTACTGTCTTGAAGTTATAAATGATAAATGTCTTTCCATCTCTCTTTTCTTTAGACAGTCTGAACTTTGTTAAAACTTCAGAATGGCAATTTGTGCTAACAGCAGTCATAAAATAATTCAGCACTGCTTGTATCAGAAGAGTATTTTCTACCCAGTCATAAAATGCATACAATTATCATGTTAAGGCAATAGTCACGTGTAATGTTACATGTCCTGATAATATTATCTAATGAATGCTGGAAAAGATGTACTCTCTCACATCACTTAGATTAATCCACCTCTAAAAGGAATATTTCTCAACCCTAATTCTAATGCTCAACATTGGGCCACAATTAACAGCAATATTTTTGATTCTGCATGTGCTGATTCAGTATATATGAATGGAGCTAATCTAACTAACTCGGGCAGTTTTAAGAAATGACCTCAGAAAGGGGAAAATTAAAAGTATGGGAGGAAAAAGGACCCTGTTGCATCTACAAAGCAGGAAAGAACAATCTGTCCTACATAAATATGCGTTTCCGTGCTCTCTTGTGTTAAAAATGCTGCAATGGACCAAAAGCGCCAAGTGCTGTCCTGCATAAAGTTGCTGCTCACATACAAATCTGTCCCCAGTACACCGAAAGTATAGATATTAATTATTCTTAGCTCTCCTATGTCAGCTTTGCAGTTTCCTTCTTGAACTTCTTTCCAGAGGAAGGTATCATTCTTGCTTTCCAGATGAGGAAATGGAAGCATGTGATTTTTCTAAATCACAGAGAAACCAAAATTTTGTCTAGGAGTAGAGTATATCTACCAGACTTCATGGCTCCCTATATAAAGACTTGCATCATACCTGAGTATTTTGCATTGAAACACGAAAGGTAGTTTGCAAGTGCATTTCAGTAGCCTGCTTCCTTCTTGTATTTACCTGGTGTGCTTTGGAGTGTCTTGATGCAATTCTGCTTTATGTGTGTGGGATGGACAGCCAGATTTGGAGAGGAGTTTTGGTGCCATCACATGGACACACCACTGGAAGTTGGGTGCCCACATGCCTGAACCAAAGTCTCCGTTCCCTTTTCCCAGTTCTGCAGGGGTTGCCTGCAAGACTACTGATATTTTAGGTCCAGTGCTAAAGGCAGACAAGCCCTGTGTGGGTCTTTGGATACTTATCCTAGTGAGAGTGGAACTAAATATTGTGCCAGTGGCTTGATCTGCCCTGTCCTGGCTGCCTGCAGGCATGAGTCAGCCACCATCCTATGCCTGATGCTCTCTGGTGATGGAACAATGAGACTATTTCAGACCAAAATCAGGCTGCAAACTGTCACCTGGGCCATGGGCAAGGTCAGGGGAGTCCTAGCTCCGATACGAACTCAAGACACAATGGGACAGCTTCAGTGTAGCCCAGAATATCTAGATTGCTTGTACCTGTGCACTCAAAAAAGAGTTTACTCTGGTCTCTTTGGTTAGGTGCAGGTAGTTTGGGGCTTCAGCTGGTAAAATGGTACCAAGCCCTGTACAAAAAAATCTGAGCTAAACAGATGCTGCTCAGTCCTGCAAAACTATTTTATAAATTACTCATGCTCTAAGCTGATTTTATGCCCAGCAAATATATTTCTAAAAGAGATTTCTTGCATGAACCTCCACTAATAGCAATACCTATTACATAATGCCTTAAAACTGTATACCCACTTTGAGGTAATAAGCCTCACAATCAGTCACTGTGGCAAAGAGTAAATTATCTTTTTATTCCCTTTTCACAGGCATAGAGGTATACACAGAGGTAAAGAGTTTACTAGAGGTCAAACACAAGGTATTATCAGAACTGGGGTTGAAACTAGGGGTTTTCCAGTGCTGTGTATACCTAAGGTGCTTGATATTGCTACTTCATTTGTCCTTTTACTCTAGTATAAATTAATTTGTTATGACAAGAATGTTAAAGAGCAAAATATCTGAAACATTATTGTGTAATTATTTCTGTGTCGTGCTACCTGCAAAATAAATGATTCATCTTCTCTTGGTAGATGAGTGCTCATCTGCATCAGTGTATTGCACATAGAATCAAAGAGAGGAGGTTTTGTCCTTTCAAGTTTTAGTTAAAGTAGAAAAATGAGCATGGTTTACAGCAAACATCTTTTTCTAATGCACTTAATAATTTTATGTTTCAGAGCAGTGTATGGCTAGTGACCTGTCTTCCCAAGGAGAATGGCTGAGATGTCTGTTTGGAATTATTCCTGGAATTAGACCAGCATGAGGTCTCCTCTACCAATCTGAGGTAATACCGCTGAAAGGCAAGAAATCCAAAGTGATGTATGTCCAGCTGGCTGTGCATTGACAATGTCAACCCAGGCAAAATTTCCACAAGCCTGCAGCCAAAAAAAAAAAAGCCAGGTAGAATGGGTAAACCTGGGGACATCATCACTCTATGAGGCATGGTAAACATAAGGTCCTTTCTGAGGGATATTTAGTCAGTGGAGCCAAAAGCTTCTGTAGGTGATGGGCAGGTTTCATTAACAGTGATAGCCCAGAGTTCTGCCACAATGAAGCATCTTCTTGAAGATTAACTAACTAGTTATTTACCTAACAATACACAGCATAATGGCAAATACAAGAATGTTGTCATTTCTGGTTAATTTGTAGAGCCTTTACAACTCAGAGACTCCACTAGAGGAAAATCAGACAATTTAAAATGAGAATGTGGACAGTTAATGTTATATGGTTTGATACTGCTCAAGCCTAAGTCTCCTGCTTGAAAAAATACTCAAATTCTGCTTCCCTTTAACCTGGTGTACACCAGAAGAGATATTGATCGTTTTGTATCAGGGTGAGCCTGACATAAAATGAGGGCAGAATCAGCCCTACTGACGTACACACATAAGTAAGGCAAGTACGATTTGCCAAGCGATATCCATGAAAACTAATCCGCTTGATGTGGAAAGATCTTTTGAAATGTTTTTCTTAAGTGGTCGTAGCTAAAAAGCAGCAGAAAATATGCCCACGTCTGAGGTATATCTGCCTCATTCTGCTTCCTTGAGGTTACATAAATTATGTATAACCTCTTCACTTTGGATAACAGTCTGGTCTCAGAAAGATATTAATTATTATGTAGTAACTTTCACTAATTGTTTCTCCCTTTAGAGTATTTAAAAATTGGTTGTGTTGACAATAGTAAAGGATAATGAATGGTTGTTAAGATGTCTGCAGTACAAAATGAAATACTCACTGCTTCTGCTAATAATTTCAGCAAGACAAAGTCAGTATGATTTTAATGATATTATAGGTACATTATGCTTCTGCTATCTTTTTGGGAGGAGGAATAACCTTCAAATATTTCTGCCGTTTATGCAATCTGAAAAACCTGCATCAGGGCACTCAAATTATTATCAGATAACACATTAAAATATCCCTAAACACACTGCAAACAATGCACAAATCCTTCATGTTCAGAAATCCTGTTTACTTCAAAGGTTTGACCTGATTTCAGTGGGAGCTCTGCAAACAGGGGGTTGAGCATCTAGGTTCTTAATAATAAAGAAATCCTGACTCCAAAAATACAGATGACAAAAATCAAACACATTTTAAGAAAAAGCTTGAACAAAGAGGTTCTCCAAAAGTTTGTCAGTCATTTCTTTCAGTTATCAAAACTCACGTATATACAAGCTGATGTAAAGTTAATAAATGTCTTATGTACTAGAACACACTTGCAAGATTTATGGGTGTCTTAACATCTCTTAAAGCCAAATGCTGCCTCATTTCCTAATAACTGTCTCAGTTGCATACTTGCTGTTAAGTCAAAATATGTCACAATACATATACACGGTTCTCATTAAGAGGAATTACGCACATAATTCTGTATGCATTTTTACGTCTCTCTCTCTCTCTCTCTCTCTCTGTCTATATATGTAAGCACACCCCCCTCTAATTTCTGGTGGTCTCTAATTCTAGAAGTAAATTAAATGCTTGTGTTGTTTTGAGTTGCTTCTTAAAGTGTACATTATTCTGTAACACAAATGCCCTTTCAATTTCTTAATTTAAACAACATTTAATTAATTTAAAATGCAACAAAATGCTTAACACTTCAGTATTTTTAATTGTAGCACCACTCTGTGAAAGCATTAATGAGATCTCAGACTGATTTTGATGTTGGTACTCACTTTGGTCTTAGATATATGTAACTCAGGTGCTGGTCTTTTCTGGTACAAGCTAAAAACAATGATAAGAGTAGCATATCTAGAACAAGGTAAAAGACAGTCTCCTGCAAAAATTTAGCCTCTTGGAAAGTAGTGAATACCTTAATTTAAGAACAGGGTACGCACAGGAATGCAAATTACCTTGCAGTGCTGTGCAACTGTTTGTCAGGAACACTTTGATGAAGTGTCATCTAAATGCTGATGTGGTCCCATCTTAACTTTGGAGAATACAGCAAAAATCACCAAGCTAACCAACAGCACCTAGGTTGCCTAACCCCTGCAGAAGAGATTGGATAGGACCAATTTTGTGTTCAGCTGGGTGGACTTGGATCAGTAAGGTGGCTGGAGTTGATGCGGTACCTGCTTATCTTCTGAAGAATAGAGAGTTTTTGATATAATACCAACAGGTATTTTTTTAATTTTTAAGAAGAATATAAAATACCGACAGGAGCAGCTGATGCTGCTCCTAACATTTTTTTCTCTCTGGCCTAAGGAATCTTGAGTATTTCTTTGCAAGTTGAGCAGGAGTGAGGAGTGAGTGCCCATTCCTGGTGGTGGGACCTAGTTCTGGCATTATCTGGAGAGATTAAGACCTGGAGGCTGCCAGTAATAAGGTCAGGCACAAGGATTTAGGTAGAGTTCAGGCTGGCTGGATCCAGGCCAGCTTAATCTATGTAACTCATTTGTTCTGACATCTCTTCTGGCTCTGCCAAGTAGGTCAGTCTGGTGGTGAATTTGTGATAGGCACATGTATGGAGGTCTGAATGTGTCCCAAATAAGGCTACTTTTTTTTTTTTTTTTTTTTTTTTTTAAAGTAAGGGTCCTGAGCAAAGCTCTGTCAACAGCATCTTCCACTCTCCTGCCACTACAACCTACCACTTGCTACTTTTGTGCTTCTTGATGAAACAAAATCACCCTGTGATGAAATGGCCTCTCCTGTGCTGAAGGATACAGACTTTTAGTAACCAGGATGAAAGCAAATGGAAAAATATGTGTCAGCAGCAACCCCAAATCACTTCTCTACCTACTGTTTTGCATCATAAACACTGTTCAGTTTTAATTAACTGATCAGTACAATCAATTGTAAATGGTGTTACAGTTCTTCCAGGGCTGACACGTTGCTTGAACAGGCACTCCTTTTGTCAGTGTTTTACAGAAAAAAACGTGTCGTGCACTGGAGTATATACGGCAAAGATAAAAAGGCAAGCCCTTCTCCTTGCATGAAAACCTTGGAAAATTGTAAGTTTGGGAGTTCTGTTGTAAGTCAATATACCAAAAGTTTCACTAGAAGAGAATTGTGCAGTCAAGCTTTTGAAAGTTTGGAAGTGTAAGAATTAAAGCTTCCTTTGAAGTCATTCTGATACTGTCACATACTGTTTTTCTGACTTATTCAGCCAGCGGAGTTTGAAGGTAAGATCTTCAAAGCCCTAGCGCAGGTTTCTTTCATTTGAGCCAACGAAGTCACCAATAACTGAGGTCAGACACTTTCCTATATGTGGGCAGCTCTCGGAGGGAGAGGTGACACGTACTTTGCCACCACGTTCCGCAGCAGAGGCAGCAGAGAAAGACAGGGTAGGGGGATGCTGGGCTCTGTGTCTGGAACCGGGGTGGGCTTGGTAGCCCTGGCGCCCTACAAGAACTGTAACCCTATGGGAATTTTATTTGCAAAGTGGGTATTTGTTGGCTACCAGTGAAGGGAGTGCATACTGAGAAATAAGTGTAAACTGAGAGGAATTCTTCTGAGCACAGTGGAAAAGAAATGAGATCAGAACTTTTGTTTCCTGAATCACACCTAAGTGTGCTTTCCTTTCGTAAATCAACTTTTTAAAGCTTGTGTTGTTTTTTTTTCCCTTAGATGCTGTATATAACTCCCTTTGCCACAGTGGGAGTGCTATAAATATATCTCTATATATGTATGTATGGAAATAAAACTAGGAGACAACAGAATTCGGCATTTTAAAGCATGGGGCAGCAAGAATACCCTTGGAGAGCTCTGTCTGAAGACTGAAAGACTGGTTCTTATTTTCAGAGATGCTGTTTTCAGCATTAGCTCATTCTCTGTACTAAAATCTTTTTATCAAGTAGTTAAAAATTTTGCATTGGTTATAAATCCTGTTCAAGATATGGTGTAAAGCTAAAGCATAGGAAAGTCATTGATGGATGTTTACTAATTCCAAATCCTTTTAGTGTCCCGAGTATTGCGGCACCTTGTTTTTTGTTGATAGCTCAGCCACCATCAATTTGAACTTCTGAAAAAATGAGAGTGAAAGTGTTAAAGGCCCAGTTTGAATCAAGGTTAATATCAAGCTGCCATTTATGCATCACTATAGGGAAACAGCAGCATTTTGTGACTAAAAATACCTGCTTCTGCCTTTCAAGAAATGTTAGCATCTACTTGTATGAAAACAAAATAATTTGTTTTTATACAATTTTTTTTCTAATAAATTGTGAAGTATGAAATTTTTTTTTTGCAAATTTGAGAAAGAGAGAAAATGCATTTATTTGGTTATAACAGTAACATGTGAACTGAATATTTGTACATATATAAAAAAAGATCAGATTTTGACAACTAAAACTTAAACATTGCGTCCACCCACTATCACTAACAACATAGGTAGGATGAAAGCAACTGCAAGACTGAGTCTCCCAAAAGTAACAGCAACAATCCCAGAGCAGGTCAATCAGTCCAAGCAGAGAATCTATCTATCTGATGAATGAATCAAAACCAACCCAAACAGATTTATCTCCCCGTTTGCAAGCTGCTGAAAGCTTCAGAGACGACTTCCAGTGCCTACAGCTGTTACCTCCCTTCTACATTAGAGGCTGGTGAATACTTCATATCATTGTCAAGAAATGTTTGTTCATATTTTTGAGGGATTCACTGTAATTGGCTCTGCTCTTCGGTGTATGAATATTCTAAGAAAGTAGTTTACTGGAGGAAAGAGTCACTGTTACAGAAAATTTTAAAGAAATATTACCAAACACTCACGATACAAAACCTTTTCATTCATAGTCATGAATGTTAAAAGCCTCATTCCAAAAGTAGCATTAGCCCAGTCAGAGACAAGAAACATGTTACTTACATAGCCAAATAAGGCTATTGATTTAAAAATAATTATTTTAGAAATAATTATTACAATTATTTATCGAGTAACTAAATAACTAGTATATTAAAGTTGTTGTAAGACAATTTGTAAAGATATTTATTTATATTAGATATAACATATATATATAGATATAATTTTATTATCTCTTGTTTATACTCTGCTCTACTCTACACCCTTGCACTCTGGGCTGTATAAACTCTACTAACTTCTCCGGTCCCCTTCAAATCCATGCAGGGAAAGATGACACCACCTTGAGCACAACAGTTTATCTATTATCCCTGTAACTTGCTGTTTCTTTTGTAGTAACACTACCAAATTTGTTAAGCATTGTATACACATGTAATATTTCCCAAACAGATGAAGCCCCAAGCAGATGTACTGTTAAAGTTTATATATTTTCCTTGGTTTCTATAATCCTGCACCTGACAGTCTTCTAGGAAATTCTTCAGAATTGCATGCCTACTGGAAGGGGCAACTACTTTCCCTACCTATCTCCTAAGTTTGTGGTGGGGATGGGTATGAGAAGGCAACGTGTATGAATGGCTTACTTTTAGGCCTGTTTTCCTCATCTCTAGTTTATTTTCAAAATTGTCAGCCTGGAAAAGTGTGATGACTCATAACCACGTTTTCTTTAGAAATCTTCCTCTGCTGACTGATTTCTGTCAGCTTCATAAGCGTCTACGGAGGGAAAGCACTCTGTTGACATCGTTCCCAGGAGCTTGGTCCTCCTAAACTTGCAGATGTGCCACCCTGGACAGTGCATTTGTGTGAAACAGCACCACTGCAAGAGGCTGCATAAGTTAAAACATTTCGCTATGGAGTACAGATTGACCTTTGACACTCTGGAGCACGTCTCTTTCAACATCTAGGAGTGGGATGTTCACTGGTAGAAAGCTCATGTGATGGACTGGGATCCTCAGCCCCTTAGAGCAATGCCAAGGCACCCTGTGGCTTTACCATTTTTTTTTGTAGCAAGGGTTTTCCGTAAGAAGTCAGTTGAGGTTAAGGTCTGTGTATCCCTCAATGGATGAAGATGAGCAAGTATCACAATATTTAAATTATCGTAGGCTGGGTTATTCTCTGGTTACTTACATATTCACTGATCTGCTGACTTTATTCAGTTGAAAATCTGCTCCTGCAAGCTTTAGCCGTAACACTTGAATTTGATCTTATTTCTCCTACATAGGAAAAATGTCTAGGGTGAGATCTAGAAAAGATTTCTAGGCACCTCAGACTACAGCTCTGTAAAAATAGTGTTTTATGGTAGGATGATGAATATGCCTAGGCTTCCAGGCAGACACCAGAGTGAAGCAAGTCATGTTGAGGGTCAACTCTTGGTTCTTGGCAGGGACTTATATGAGGCAGCCAACGGGAAGGATCTCCTGTCTTCTCCAGAGGAGGACGGTCTGTCGGCTGC
The DNA here is from genome assembly GCF_964188355.1 of Buteo buteo. Taxonomy (NCBI): domain Eukaryota; kingdom Metazoa; phylum Chordata; class Aves; order Accipitriformes; family Accipitridae; genus Buteo; species Buteo buteo. The sequence continues at coordinate 83,917,165 of NC_134204.1, read as the reverse complement.
CTGTTCAGTGTGGTGTCTTCTGTGGAGAGGCGTTCTGCCAACACACAGCGAGGCAGAACACTAGCATAATAATGTTCATGCCAAGACAAAGCCTTTAGGCCTGGATTTTCTAGGTATCATCTATAACCTCTGTGAAACTATTGCATGGAGAACTGCACAGAGCTCACTGATGGTTTGGTAGTTTGCAGGATGCTTTGACAGCTCTGAGCTCCCACATGCATATTCCTAGACTGTATCTTCCAGTTTTGTGGACTATGCCCCATACAAAATAAATGACATCAGAATGGAAACAACTGTTACTTCCCATGTATGAAAGATGACTTGATTAATCTGTGTAAGAAGTATTTGGAACAAGTGAAAGTAACAATTAAAAGCACCGTGCAGCTCATTTTATTTAAAAGCATTCACTGAATATAGCTGACTGAATCGAGTAATTGTGACAGCTCCCAGAAAGGCACAGGCAAATTCTTACAGGTAATGCTAAGGATGTTTCCTCTCTTGAATTATGGAGCTATTTTATTTATGCTGCATCATACTGATGAGGTGTAACCAATTCTTCTGCTTGGAGATGCTCTGAAACAAGGTGATGAGGACAGCATTGTGTTCTTTAAGACCAGCATGAAAACATCCTTTTTGAGAAAGAAAATACTTTTTTGCCTTCTGGCTTTTAGCAGGAAGGGGATGATGGTGGTATTGTAACAATTTAGCACTACCAGAATCATTCTTGTTTAGAAAGAAGTTTAATGATGTTGTATTTGATTAATTCCATTATTTCCACAAGATCTTAGAAATTAAAGAAATGGTTAATCTCCCATGCAGGAATCTCACAGAAGGGAAGGTGCTTGGTATCATGCAAGGTAAAGCTCAAGCAGTCAAATTATTCCTTTCTTTTACATCCTAAAATTCTACTGAAGGCAAATACTTTTTTTTTTTTTTTTTAAATGAATTCATGCTTCTCTCAAGGTGGGCCCAGTTGTGTTCCTGTTGTAGCCAGTGGGATTTTACCTTTTTATTTCAAAGGGATGACACTAAACCATCTATTACCCACTTTTAGACAGAAACCAAGGAACTGATTCTGAAACCTTCCCTCTGGTTGGCAGATCCACTGAAATCAGTGGATAAAACTAGATGAATCAGCCTCAAATTTCCATAACATCAAAATACACTTGGTACAGTATAAGAAAAAACAGAAAGTAATAACACACTTAGGGGACTCAGTCTCTTTGTTTTAAGATGCGAGGCAAGCAGGAACCCTTGGAATCAAAGGCTGGCTGTCCATGTTGAGCTTTATGTGTCAAATTCAGTATTTTATAATATCACCTTATCGAGATCCATATAGTTAGACATATAGCAGATATCTCACTTGTCATAAATAAACAGGTTCTTCTTAATTGTTACCTACTGCTAGTGTGTTTGCTTAAATTGTTATCAACAGAAAACCTGGATGTATTATTAAAGCAAAAGATTTTTGGAGGCAGTTTAGACGTTGACTTTTCATTTTCTTAAACAATAGTAAATGTGGTAGTATTTTATAAGCAAGAACATACATCTGACTTAGTGTTGAATTATATTGAGAAATCAAATGCTAATATCGGATGGCTGGAACAATTTTGAAGAGAAAGGGTTATCTCTGTATATAGGTTTTGCTTTGTCACTGTGCTGTACTCTATATCAGAAGAACAAAGGCTATATGCATAATAAGGCCATGCAAATGAGGTGAAATCAGCAAAAGTATGGTGGGGGAGGGGAAGATGTAAAATATGGCCATCATTATAATGACCAAGGAGTAGAGAATTTAAATGTTTAATGCTTGCACATTCCAGTTCATTTTTCTGTCATCTTTTTGAATGTGTAGACTGAGGCTCTTGAAAGACCAGAATGAAAAGATCTCTGTTTTGGACCACAAGGATTAATAATGTTATTTACAGACTGCTCAAATATACGTTACTAGCCTACAGCTGTTTACTTTTATTTTTTAAAATAGAAGAAGCATGGTAATAATTACCAGGGATAATGGAAGAGAGGGAGAAACCCCGCTATTTGTGTTTTCGGTGATATTTTTTTTTTCTCTTGCCCTGCTGCACTCTCTGGATGCCAGCTCCTCATCTCAGCCATGATGGAGGCTCAGAGTACAATAGAAGCACAGCAACAATATGAATTACAAATACATGTATATCTTACTGCACGGCCTTTCCCTCCCCCTCCTTTAAATGAATGTAGTCTAAAAATATCTTCCACTCTAAATTGCTTTACTACTGAGGCAACATCTTGCAAAAACAATACGGTTACTTACAGAAGAAAACAAAACCTCAAACCCCAGACAGAGTAACATTAATGTGAATTGTTTTGCATCTGACTGCAAATTAACTATCTTTTTGAAAGATATTGTTCTCATTTAATAACAGGGAGCCCATGCCCACACTAAGAGCAATAGTATTTTACTTATGGTGAATTTATGAGGAGTATCTTGTTGCTTCTAATAAAAAAAGGGGAAAAAATGTAACTGCTACACATGATAAGTACATGTTGTGTTATTTTTTTATTGTTGTAGCCAGGTAAAATTAATTTATACCAGCTTTTGGAAAAGTAATCATTGTTAATTATTTGTTCACAAGTGAATCTCGAGGAAAAAAAAAGGGGGGGGGGGAAATACTCCAAAATAGTAAATGGAATGCATATTAAAATTATTTTTTAATTTTAGAGCCTGATTCAGCAAATTTACTTGCAAGAAACTATTCATATGAGTAACCCATTGATACTAAGATTTTTACTCAGGTAAGTGTAGTTACTCATGTGCAAGAACTTGCAGGATCAAGCACTAGTCTGTAGATATTTAGAAAATAAATCATTGATGAAATGCTCTATATCCTTCTGTTTACAAGATGGAAATGTCCATTTGGCAATTGTAAAATGTGCTAATGAAAGGCTTTCTTAAAGATGTGAAAATTAGCTAAGTATGAATGACTTCCTTTGAACTAGTTAAATCCTTTCTTTACTTGCTACCAAAAGAAAAACTAAGATGAATAACTCTTTCTTTAGCATTTTAACTCTTTTGTGAAAAATCTTAAGACTGGCAGTGTCAGTGTGGGGCTTAATCAGTACAATTGACAAGGATTTACAAACTTTTTCATTCCAAATGCATTTACATATACACAAGCATGTATGTGTACATAAATTCTTTTTATTACAGCCGTTTTACACAAACAGAACCTTAAGTAGTTGAAGTACTAAAAAAGCCAATCAAAATACTCTTCATATATCTGTAAGTCCATAAACCTCTTAAAATTGTCTCTTTAAAAAAAACCCAAACAGCTAAATTATGGAAATGCAAACTGCTTTACAGAATATTTGCCAGTTATATCTTGATTCTTATTTGATATTCCCACAAGAATAGAGGCATGCCAGTGATATAAACCATAGAAACAGGAAAAAAAGTAGAACGCAGGGACTTGTAAATAAATCCATGAATATCAAGAAGCAGGGATGCTGAGATTATGCATTTTACCAGCACACTCCTTTGCTTGTAAACCATAAGGCCAGACATTTGCGAGATGCTGTATTGCCAGCTCTGCAGAGGGGGAGAGTGTGTGTGTGTTCGTATGTATGTATGTATGTACGTATGTGTGTGTGTGTGTGTGAAAGACAGGAGGGAGGGAGGAGGAAGGGAGAGGTGGGGGGAGAGGAAAGCAGGTGGGGACAGGCAGACACAATAAAGCATAATAACATTCCTGCATGTCTAATAGCTTAAATATGCTTCGTCTCTCTGTATCCTATTGATATCGATATTGCAAGCAGAATCAGAGAAGCAGTTCATATTCCATCAATAGTTTGTCTTTGATTCAAGTACTTTTTGAGGGAAAAAAAAAAAAAGAGGAAAGAAGATTTGTGGCTTCAAGTATGAGGAAAAATGAAATGTTTACTTTATGATATTTTCAAGATACAACATTGTTTGCATGCCTCATGTTTAATGGGCTGCTTGCCAATCATAAAATACTAGCATTAAGTTATTTATATCTTAGTTATGTGGCACACCTTATTAGTAGTAAATTAATATTAATAGTTCCAATTTATCTTTTAACAACAGAATATTTTTAAAAATTATAGTCTTAGGGACATAAGACGAAGCCAATCCCATAGCTAGCAATGCACTTCCTTGACATTATTTGGCTCTGTGGTGGCTGTTTTGTGGACATATAGGGTATTTTTTTGTTTATTTGATGGATGCTATGGCTTTAACAAAGAGTGACTGAGTTGTCTTAACAAAGACGAGGAGGACTGACTGTGTTGCTTGCAAGAGAATAACCACCTTCCATATCTCTTAAATCCATACTATATGTAGTGCGGGTCCTGAGTGGCTTTTGTTTTCGGTGTCTTTTGTAAGCTTTTAGGGTTTGTTTTTTTTTGTTGTGTTTTTTTTTTTTCTTCTTTTTTTTTTTTTTTTTTCGCCTGCATCAAATGTCAAGTTAATTTACAGAGCACTATTACTGATATGTTTCCTTGGTCTGTGGTTTTCTGTGAAAGGCAGGCAGCTGAGACCAAGTCTTGGGGCAAGGGGGAGGTGCAGGAGAGCCCACAGCACATACAGTGTGCGCCCGCGCCTGTAAATTGGCTGCCCGTATGACAGCAGGACAGGGGAAACCTCCCGTCCTCATTTGCATCCTGAGGAATATCCAAGATTAAACCCAACTGATTTCCATATGGGATTTAGACCTGACATTTATTATTCAGTTCACAGACCTCTTGAAGGAAAGTTTGTTTTCCACTCATAGATGAAAAAAAAAATCTCCTAAGATAAATAAAGGCTGGCTTAGCAGCAACAGTAAATAAATATCTTTCTTCTATTTCTTACAAATTTATCTTACATGATTACCAGACAGATGCTCGCCACCAAATTATTGTATTCAGCTTCTTAGCAAATCAAAGAAACTACCTATCACATCTACCGCGTGGCATTTGGAAAATGTGTCCGTTTAATTTCAGAAGTTTACTTCCCATAAATAACATAGAACATGGTTTTAAAGGCAAGTTAAAACAATCCTTGAAAAGCTACATAAGAAAGATTTTTACACCTTTCATCTTTATGTAGGGAGATGCAATTTTCTACCTGCTGTATGCATCAATTAGTGTTTTTCAACCAGCATGAAAAATGCAAGTAACTGTTACATGTGAGCATGCATGTAGTGAATTTATAACATAGCACTAGCTCATTTTTGTGACCTTATAGCCTCATAAAATATTTTGGTGATGCTTAGCACTTCAGTCTTAATAGCTGGTAGTGATAAAAACCCATAACCCAATATTTTAATAAAATTTTAAATAAACCAGGCCTTCACTTTTAATGAGAGCTAGTACAATGCTTTGACTTGTCACTAATTTAAAGGATCACATTACAATTTTCTCAAGGTGCTGCTCTCCAGACAGCTCTCCCGGTAACTCTGAGGCAGTATGTCAATGCCTTCTGTGAGCTGCTTAGTGGCTTTCAGCATCAGGGCCTTAGCAGGCATATCCACTTAAATGTGGCTCCCAAATCTCCAGTCTTTGCTGAACAGCTTTTTGAAACTTAGCTTGGTCTGAACAGTGAGAATGGAGGACAAATGCGTGCTCAGTCTCAAGGCTGATCCTACAAGAGTTAGGGTATGCTAACATTAAAAATACGCGCTGAGAGCCTATAGGGATGAAGCCCTAGTATTTTCCCACTATATTTTATTCGATGAGCTTGTGATGATTTAGATTATCCAGAAGCCATGCCCTGATGTTTATTTTGGTCCCATGTCTGTAAGGCACTGAGCGTCTTTGGGGGGACATCTCTTGTTGGCTGTGTGGGGGTCTCCATGTGAACATGGGCAGGTGGGGGTGAACTTTGGTTGCTCCTTCTCTGGCTGACAAATGCAAAATATGAACTCAAAGCAAACAGAGAAAATTCCTACACTTACATCAATGCATATCCATGTTTTCTGGAAAAAAACCCCATGTTAAGACATTCATTTGATCTTCATGGGTGCTCCGACAGATTATAAATTTTAGCCATCTAAAAAATGTGATGCTTGGGGACCATATTGTTTTGTGTAGGTGGGATGCACATGCACCCATGCACAGGTCCAGACACGTGTGCACACCCATATGCCTGGGTACTTGGGTGCAGCATTTTGCACCCCTTTCATATGCAGTAACACAGCTGTAAGTTATATTTGCAGTGTGTCACAGTCAGGTTTATACTGTATCTATATAGAGCCACAAATAAATGTAAAATGCTAGATTTGGCACCCTTGTGTTATGCAAAGTGAAGGTTTCCTACATTGTTTGATTACCTTCTGGTTAATTTCCTCAATTAGTCTGAGATCTTGCAGAATAATGAAAGACAGGACTTTCAATGAACCCCTCTTCCACCACATTATTACACATGGAGGATAGGACTGAGTTTACGTTTATGCCCATTAAAAATACCATACCAAATAGCTTTAAAAAATTTATGAATAAACCGAAAAATACATCTATTTTCCTAAGTGTAAATGCAGTGGTGTATTTATGTATTTAAGAGAGACAATAAAATGTATTCTTAAATTTTATGAAGAACTAATAAGTTCTAGTAAGAACATATATAATTACAATTAGAGAGTTGTATTTTCTCTTTAATGTGGCCTGCAACATTTTTTCTGTTTTGGTATACAACCATAGAATAATTTTGTTTAAGACTGAAGGATTCATACAGTAATGATGCTGCACGTTTTGTTTTGTGAATATTTTGAGGCATGTAGCAGTGTAAATAACACAGATTTTTTTTTTCAAATTAAGTAATTCTATAACAATATCCAGTAATACTGTAATTTGCAGTGTAGCAGGCAATTTTACTATTTTTTTGTAAAAAGCTAGACTTCTGAATCTTACGGTTGCATACTAATGTGTGGCAAATATCCACTGATATTTTAAGGCCTCATAGTGCATTACACCTTCATCTACAAGTAACTTTCCTGATCTTAAGTGAAATTGTGCCATGAATTTGAAGGTCTAACTGATGTGCTAGCCACTCAAAATATCATGAGCAAAACTGCTCAGAGCTAGTAACCATTACAAACAGTACATTTTTAGACAGGAGCCCAATTAATTTCTCTAATAAACAATGCATCTGGACCTCTAGGACATACAACAGATCTGGAACATAATTGCAGTTCGCCATAGTTAACAGCAAATCATTTAATGTCATTGTTTTAAAGGTCTGTGCTTAAAATAAAAATGAGAATAAAAGCTTGCTAAATCACTCTTATCAAGTGGGTAATCAGATTATTGAAATAATTAGACAGATCAAACTCATTTTCAGAAAGCAGTCCAATACATGAGACATTTTACTCTCCGTTGTTATCTGTAGGTAACGGAATTATAACACATAAAATATCTACAGACAGACTTTTGTTCATTTCACATAAATAATTGGCATTAAGGTAAGACAGTCTTACATGCATGCACATATACCACATGTACATCAAAAACCTGAAGCTTTAAAAAGTAGTATGCTAGTAAAGTATTTGATTTTTAAAATATTTTGTTCAAATTCCTACCAGTTCACACTGCTCCCAGAAGAGACCAAGGAAATATTAAAAATACTATAGAAATAAAAAGGATAAGATATTTGTCACTCTCGTTTAAATTGATGTATGCTGCTGTCCTATAAACGTCACATCGGATAACCCTGAAAAATTACCATGAATCTCCATAATTACGCATATTCATGATGGTGTTTTGCATAGCACTAGCAGCAGACTGCATGGGGGGGGCTATGAAGGGAGGTGCGTGAGGAAAGACTGAATGGTTTGACAGACTAAAATTATTACTAGCATCCTAGAAATAGGCTCAGCAACAGTTCCATTTTGCTTGGTTTACAAAAGCAAAACAAAGTCCCTTTCGCCGCTAGCGTGATGCTTACCATTCGCTAGCAGTTTTGTGCTGCATACTTAGCCGCAAAATTTAGTGAGGATAAATTGCTGAGAGACGCCCATGCTAATTAGGAGGGTCTTTTTTTTTTATTACTGACAGTTGTAAAGAAAACTGGGAATGAGAAATCAGAGGAGTGCTTTTTCAAAATTGCCTTTTTGTTTTTTGGCGGGGGGCGGGGGGAAGCATTGCATTTCCAGCACCGTACCACCACATCTGCTCACTCGATGGAGGTGAGCCTGGTGCAGATCCAGGTGCACCCTCACTTCTGCACCCAAGGTGAGGGCCAGGCAGTATTCAAGCAAAGACCAGGAGAGACAGAAAGGTTGTCCTGCCCCTGGCTCAATAGCTTTTTATGCTGAAAGCAGAGAGCAGAGTTAATCGGAGGCTCTAGAAGTAATTATCAGCAGGATTTGGGCAGCGTGGATGCTTGGGTAAACAGCGATTGTTCTTTCCACCAGATCCCGAATAGAAATAACAATACTGGCATTGTCCTCCACTTCTCATTAAGGGGCTTTGGGGATGGAGCCAGGCGCTGGGAGGCGGGTGGGAAACTGACAGTCGGACCGTGCTCCGGAGGAGCCTCTCCTGATCCCGCTGCAGCAGGCTCCGGCTTTTGGCATCGGTGGTGCCAGCTGCATGGGGAGAAGCCAAGCCTGTCATACCGTCTTCTCATCAAACCTTCAGTGCAGGGGCAGAAGCGCCGTTAGAGCCTAATGAAGAAACAAACACAAAAGGGAAGATTAGGCCTCGTTAACACGTGCGTTCGTTGGCCCCCAACAAGATCCCGCCAGCCACTGAGGGACCACTGCATAGGGCGTTTCATTTGTTTATTTTTTTTTTTTTAAGGGGGAGAGAGTGATGTGGGCGAGGTGGTATTTTCTGTGTTATTTTAGACATCTTGCGATGACCACGTAGCTGTAACCCGGCAGCCTGTGATTGTGAAAAATTGCATTTGCAACAGCTCTGTCAACAGCCACTGTCAGAGCCCACAAACATGTACTTTGAAAACGTTGATGATAACGATATTGCACCGCTCGCGTCAAAAACATTCACTCACACACTCTACTGATGCAATTGCATGCTTTTGGATGAATAATAGCATGGGCCTTGGTGTGTTGTTAAACTCAACCTACTCTTCAGGACCAATGCCAGCATGCGATGGCCCCAAGGTATGGCCAGTACTGGGCTATGAGCTCTTCTCCCCAAAGGATGCTCTCCTTCATGAGCAGCTCCACTCATTCCAGCGGTGCTTCTTGTGGGGCCGGAGGCTGCTTGCTGTGAGCGTGGGGCTCACAGCCTGGTCCTCCAGTCCTGCTTCATCCTTCTGCCTTCAAAGCAAGGTGGCCTTACTCGGGGTCCTAACTCCAAAACCTTTTGCATATCCCATTTCTGGTGGAGCCAACGGGAATTTTGTGTTTGCTGTTTGAAGAATTAAGGGGCCCGTCTGCAAGCCTGTAAACTAGACTGCCTGCAGGGGAAGGTTACCATTAAACAATGGAAATCTGTGTAAAGTAGCTTGTAGAATTACATCCTCAGCAAGAACTTAGGATCTGGTCCTGCATTAGGCATGCTTTAATGTAAAGATACACTTAACCCTGGGTGAACTTGCGTGCTTGAATATACATTACCAGAACAATGGATTGGGGGAAAACAGACATAAAACTTTTTGCTGAATTTATATCAATAGATAATTTGGAGGCTGGAGGTTATTTAAATGTTTACACTGATACCGTATGTGCATACCGGTGTGAAGATATAAGTAGTGTGCATAGAAATATTTATATTTCAGTGTCGGTGATTTTATGTTTTCATGGCTGAGTACACTTGAAAGGGAGTTGAACACTGGAAACAGTTCTCAGGTGTTTCTTGCATAGACACATGTACATATTTACCTGAAAGTGGCCGGGAAGTTTGATAGGCATGATGTGACAGTTATTTTCATTGTTGTAAGTAATCAGTCATCTGCAGAAGGGTGTGCTCCGTGTAGACCCAACACAAAGCTACTCTTTGTTCATGCTGCATTTAGCTATCTGTCAACCAAAGGACACTGGTAGAGTATATTTTAAATGTTAATACTCTAAAGAAAACAAGAGAACGTTAATTGAATGATCTGTTTGCTGAACTGCAAGGTGTGCGTAGAACCTGTACAAGAAAGATCCGTAATAAATCCCTATCTTTGAAACCTCAGGTGCATGTTTGATGAAGGTAGCCTATTGCTGGAAGACAATGATGTAGAAGGATGTACACAGTATTTTGTATAGACAAGTATCTGATTTTTAAACAGGAATTTTGCCAAAAAAACCTGTATATTTTCTGCTTTGGACAGCCAAATTTTGTGCAAGGATGACTTGAGAATTGTTTGCAAAGTTCAGCTTCGTTCCAAGTATGCTCTGCTATAGAAAGAAAATGCATAAATATTTGTAGTATATAACAACATATAATTTTATGAATGCTGGCGTGTAACACAAAGTCCCTAACAGGCTAAAACAGGTTTTATGTTACATTTACCAAAACTTTTACTTCAGTATATTTATTTCCATGTACTGACTCACTCCTGCCTAGGTGGCAAGAAGAAGAAAAAGTGATTATGATGCAGTTGAATTGCATAATCAAGAGCTATTTCACAAGGATTCCGCCCCCTGGGATCTCAGTGAATGTATGCCTTATTTCATTTTTTCATTTTTTAGTATCATTATCACACATCATTATTTTTGTTCTATTTCACAAAAATTAAAAAGTACCTTTCTATTATGAGGATTAGCGTTACCTTTTCAACACATAATGGCCTAGTGTTTTGTCAGGTTTTTAAGATTTAAGACCTATCGAAATGAAATGTCTTTATTTGAAAAATGCTTCTGCAGATTCAGAGACTACAGGCAAAAAAAGCCTACTTTTAGTAATAATCCTTGTGATATTATTTGGTTTACTAGTCAGAAGCCCACTGTTGTGATTTTGTAAAGCTGCTCATTCAATAACAAAAATATATGATTTTATTGTTGTTGTTGTTAAACTAAGCAGCAGCCCTTCAGTTATTTTCAAAGAAGGGCAAACGAGCTAAAAGACATTGCTAAAAGCCAGTACTGCTGTACAGTAGCATAAGGTCAATATTAGTGCAGTTTGCAACTACGAGATCATATTTTTCTTTACACAGGTAAGTGAGCTTTGTAATTACAGAATCTGAATTTGTTATCAATTACAGAACAGTTAAATATATTGTTAGAACTCTAGCTAATGCAATCATGAATATGTGAGAATTATGCAAAGTTCAGATGCACTATTTCATAGGTTATTATTTGTTCGTTGAAGAGTTTCTGGTTACATATACAGTTATAAGACTGATAAAAACAGCACCTGAAAGCACTGTTTAGCAGATACTAACTATGACAGGTATGTTATAAGGTCATAACATACATTAGTATCATATAGAAATTAAATATCCTGTGTACTGCCTGTATATAATGCTATCATCTATGTATTTCATGTATTTAGATATGTGATTGTTGGTGCCAGATCTATACAGAAAATATTAAGATAACGACTTTTTGAAAACTCTGTTGCTGGCCAGTCAGCAGTACTGCAGCCTTCAAATTCCAGTGAGAATTAGCCCAAATTACTGTACATTTTATACTTTAAGTAGCTTTTGAGAAAGATTAGATTGCATATGCCAAGTCCTTTGAGGAGATTATTGAAATATTTTCAAAATAAATATTGTGATAATGTCTCCCTTCCAGGTCTATTTTATTTGAAGGCAAAAAGATCTGCCCCAAAGTGTTTAAAAAAAATCAGAGAATATTTTTTTAAAAAAGAAAGTACACATATTTACACATATATACATACCTATATATACATACGCTTACTATACAGTCATATATATATATGCAGTATCCAAGTACATATAGAAATGCACACACATATATATACATACCTATCTCTATATATACACTTACTATATTATATATAAATATGCACATAAACATATGCAGTATACTCAAAATTTTTGTATCTATAAGTAACATTTTATGTTTTTCATGTATTACTACACTGCTACTATAAAAAATGAATAATATACAGGAAAATATCAAGCATAATATAAAACAATAGACTCATTCTTACAAAGCTTAAGCAAAAACACCCCCAGCAAAAATTTATAAAGTTTGTGTTTTCATTTCTCCTTCTTTACTAGGAAAGATAATAAATAAAGCAGAATAAAAAGCCACTAAGATAAAATATTACTGTGTTGGTTACAATGAATCACTTAATAAGGTTTTGAATATGCCATTCTTTACTTACTTGTGTGGTACTCCTGTGAACAGTCTTCACCAGCCCTACTTACTTAGTCAATGACACATAAGGTGAGGGAAAATTGCAGAATTAGACTCTGAAAGGAATATTAAAAATCCTAAGAAAATCACTGAAGCAATCCTGCAAGAAACTGAGTACTTTGCAGCTACACTGACACGAACTCATGAGCAGGGTAAACTTAAAGTGTGTTCTCAAAGTTAAAGATATACACAGCTTTAAGTGCTTTGCTGAGTGGGAGAGAAAATGAACAAAACTTTCTTGCCCTGTTTTTTTGGTGGGGTTTTAAGCAATATTTTGCTGTAAGTGTTGAGAATGGGTTTTCTGAAATGTGCAATGTTTATTGTAACAAATTATTTTCTCCCTAGTACATACCATGTAATTTTTTCCCCCCCTTAGAATAACAAAAATCATTCAATAAAGATATAGGACCTGAGTTTTGTTCTCAGCCCTGCCAGACACTTCTCTGCGAAGAAGGTCTGCCTCATGAGGCCAAATTCAATATGATCGATGAGATTCATGCCCACTGAAATAAATGTAGATGGTAACATTTATTGCCTTGCAAGACTGTCAGAGTGTTTAATTTGTTAATGTTTGTGCGTTATGTTAAAGGTCCTCATGTAGGGAACAACGGAGACACGTGGTTGTGCTGTGAGATGGGTGGGATAACCGTACACGTGGCGTAGAGCTGGTGAACACCAGGTGATGGCTGGGAGGATGTCCTGGGTGGGCTCTGAACAGGAGAATACTGATATTACCCAGAGGAGGTCTGCTCACCAGTCCAGCCTACTGTACAGGGCAGGTGAAGCACTAGGTGAAGGAGGGGAAAGAGGTTTGACTTGCATCTATCCAAGTCCGATGAGCTCCGCTCAGACCAGTGCAAAGCAGGATGAGGTGGCGAACTCCAAAAGCATCAGCTATGTATTTTACAGAGCAAAGTTATATTAATTGATGTCCCAAGTAGAGAGGTTTCGCAGCCCCTTGAAGAAATTCAGTGTTTCTGCCTGTGGGGGATATTTTGGAAATACCTGCTTTTTAGTGTATGCCTCAGGCAAAACAATCACTCTTTATGAGCTAAGAATAAAAGTCAGCCCTGTCAGGGTTGGTTTAGAAATTTACAGAGAGGGACATAAAATACTGGAGGCCACAGTATCTTTACTTCCCACCCTCCTTCACATTTGGCACCAGTATAGAAATCTAAATTGCAACTTGGTCTGTCTCTAGACCTTCTGTTTTCCAGCAGTGACTTCAATTTTGTTGTTCAGCTTTCTTAAAAAAATATTAGTACTAAATACCGAACTGTGCCACAGACGTGTCCATCCCCACAGCTTTGCGTGTCTCATTCAGCTTTCTATTAAGTTTCTATTAATTTTCACAGATGTAGTTTATTATTTCCCATGACTTTGTTTTTCCCTCTTGCTCTCCACTGCTGTTTTTTTTGCCAGTTTAGTACACACTTTACCTTCAGAGGTGTTCCCCTCATTCCTTGCCTCTTGTTTTCTTCATTTTGTCTCCCCTTTTCTTTTTCCTCCTGTTGCATTTTCCCCCACATCCCTACTGTTAAAGCCTCCCTCCATCCTTCTGACTCTCGCTTTGTGTGGTTGCCTCCCACTTTCCCCCACGCACGCAGCCGCGCTCAGCCGTTCTGCCCCCGCAGATGCTCTCGTGGGGTCCCTGGTATTCACTCTGCAGCCAGCGCTTGCTCACTTGTGTGCTGCCAGGCTTTACTTCAGCCTGACACAATAAGGCACTCAGTTGGGCCGTGCAAATCTCTGGACTTTGAAGTCTAATTGGGAGGCACTTTTCTTTCTGGAGAAGTGCCATAGACGCATGTGGCTGCTCTTTTGGGTATGAGAGGACCAAAGAAAACTCTCTTTATCAGGAGAGCTTACGCCACCCTTCCTTTAGGTGGCCTAAGACTGTGCTGTTGAATCACAGGCTGACTCACAGGAGCACTGTCTTCAAGCCTTATGTGCTGCACCTGCGTGGGGGTGGAGAGAAGTCACAAGTCCTGCATGCTGCCCTGGGGAATTTATCCACCATCCCATTGCCCAGGCCAGCTTTGCCACAAAGCCTGTTTAAAAGTGGATTTAAACTTACGACCCATATGCTTATTTTGAAACATAACTGAAATATTTATTGCAAATGTAGTTCTACACATGTTGTTTAAGATTATGAGCAGTATATGTACTGTAACAATATTTTTCCCTGCTTTCAACTCTTCAGCCTCCCTTGTTTTAATGCCTGTGATTTATGAAAATACAGTTGTGCAATATCTGTCTGTTAGAAGTACGACATGGCCCAAATCCCATGCTGACCTGCACCATGTGCAATTATTAAATCCAGGGAGTCACGTTATGTGAAAGTCCTCCACAAGGGTCCATAGAGAAAACTGCCTGCCCTCTTGAGTGCACAAAACAGCCATGAAACAAAGGCCGCTGCACACCCCAGGCGCTGGGTTGTGTTCTTCACAGTGCATTTTCCATAAAACCACAGAGCAATGAGAATTAGTTGGCAGAGGTTGTTTTGCTCCTGTTGGTATGGATGCTGTGGCCGTAACGCCCCATGGACGGAGTGCGCCTGGGCAGTTGCTCCTAACCAAAGCTATCTGTGCAAACCTTATTTACCATGTGTGTGAGGAGGGATGAGTCTCATCCTCAGCTGCTCGTACATGATCATGCACATGCATGATTGCCCGGCTAAGTGTTCTTAATCTAAGTGAAATATTTCACAGCCTTTTAAGGTTTTTCTAGGTAACCTGCTATACTAGGCCATGAAAAATGCTTCTTTACTATTTTATGAAGGCTGGTGTATTTTCAGACATGACCACATACATTTGTGTTAAATCAAATCTGCTGAGTGTGTCTGTATGAGGGCTAACAAAAATGAATGCTCCAGCTGTAGGCATTGCGGTGACCTATTAACCTGAATTTCATTCCTAAATCTTTCTGTATTTAAAATTTAATTTAGCTACCTGCACGCTCTGCCAATTCATTCTTATTTTATTTATCTCTTTATTTCCTCAAGTATGTTCCCAATGAAAGATTAAGTGACACGTTTTAATGAAGGAGTTTATTCTTAGTTTCAAGTGTCATGTGAAAGTCACTCAAGTAGAAATTATTACTCAGAAAGACCTCTTCTGTAAGAAGAGTGTTCACACATACAAGTTTTGGCAAGGATGGGCCCTCAGACTGCCGTGAGAACCCTTCCATGGATAAAGTTAGTGAGGTAAGTAATTGTTTGCAAGACTAAGCCCAGATACAATAAATATGAATGTGAGAGAAACAGAAGCAGTTTGTGGAGATGTTAGCTCATGATGAATGTCGGTATATTTGGAAAAGGTACTTTAGTCTCTGGCATTCATAAAATTTATACCATAACTGTATATTGTAAGTGTCAATATAAATACAAAAAAATCCTTAGATAATATATTTCTAGAGTGAACATAATTCACATAAACCTCATTGATTCAAAATAAAAAGAGATAGCACCAAGTGCCCAGAATTCAAACAGTGAAGCACACAAAGCTTTGTTGACTTCTGTGGGACTACTTATATGATGAAAGTTGCCTATATTCCTAAGTGTTCGCATTATTGTGTTCTCATAATGTCATCTCTCTTTTATGAAAAGCACTAGCGTCCATTAAAAAGAATAAAGATCCTGCTAAGGTATTGGTGCAGGAAAAGCCACTAAGGGAACACACGTGTGCATTTCTGTTAGCAGAATCCTCTTAGGGCTCGACTGCTTACACAGCCATCCCTAAGCAGTAAGTAGTGTGCACTGATTCATCTCAGAGAGACTTCTAGGAAGTCACTGTTTTTTATTTTGCTCACCCCTTCCTCCAGAGAATAGTAATCTGTAGGTGAGGTCTTCCAGTAGTAAATTATCCCTCACTCCCTGCATCCCTGTGCCTGCTGGAGAGCTCAGGGATGTTATCCATCCCCTGCGCTTAGCTCATGCTGTACCTGCTAAAGAGGTACAAGGTGATTGCATGCAGGAGTTGAGAACTGCTCTTACCCATATGCAGTAAGCCACAACCAACCTCTATTATTATTTTCCAGACTTTCTGTTAGAAGATAAAGCCAACTGAAATCTTTTCTTTCTCACTAGATGATAAAACAATTCACAGATTTTTGGTTTACTCACCCCACTTTTGTGCCAACACTGCCTGTGCAACTATTATTGGGTAAAAATATAAAACTACAGTATTCTGTTCATAAAGAAATTTACTTAAGAGGGAGAAAAGCTTTGAGAGTGCCATAAGGTTCTCCATTTTCCTCTCTAAGGGAGCAAACTAGCCCATGCAGAAGGAATGGGATCAGGGCTGTGGATCCAGCAGATCCTTCAAACCAGTGACAGGTAAAAAGTGCTCTGACTGCAGAGTCCTGTGGATGCACAATAACACAAGTGGCTTAGAAGTCTCGCTGGCAAAGCCTCTCCCAGTGCCGTCATGGAAAGCTCACAGGGCCCTTTGGAAAGCAGCACAGAAGCTGAGGATGGAAGCTCATACTGATAAACTGGCAATTCCTTGCAGAATTTTCTGGAAAACCTCAGGGAAACTGAGCTGTGGAGGTTCGGATCATTTCCCAGCTTTGAGTCTTCCTTGTTTCCATTTTATGGAGGCTGCTCATATGGCTTTTAGGGGAATTCTTCTGGTCATATTTGCTGCCATCCTACTTTTTGCTGTTTATGTAAAGGAGAAAAGCACCAGGCTGACTTGTTACTTCATGCACTTAGAAAAGCAATGGCTCAAAAGCTGAAAAAGCCTTTTTTTTTTTTTTTTTTTAAAGTCTGAATTTTTTAGGTAGTGTAGTTCCTCATTATTTTTCTCTCCATGTCCAGAGCCAAAAAGGAGATTGGATTACTCCCCAGAACAGCCAGCAAAAATTCCCCTATTAGTTCCTACTTTATGGAAGACCTGTTTCTAGCCAGAAATTGCTCATGCCCTGTGATTCATTTCGAGACGTGTTCATTTATACTGTCTCTCCAAAAACTATCCTCTGCTGCTGTCTGCCGTATGTAAAGGATGAGACCAAAATAACACAGCATTGCCATGGTAAGCCAAACCCAGACTTGTTTTTCAATTCATCCTAAATGATAAGCTTACTAATATGCAAAGTGACTGCTCAATGGGTGTGGTGTGATGGGCCAGATGCTTGAGAAAGGAGAAATGTCTTTGTTCTATGACATGAAAATTTCTTCCTTATACCAGTTTACTAATAAACTAATATTCAGTGCTAAAAGAAGACCCCTGCTGTTTGTATACTACCCTTTCCCATGCTGAAAAGTAATTTGCCATGTCATCAGCTTAACTACATGAGATGGGGATGAGGAGCCGGTGAAAGACCCTGCCTTCCTCAGCATGGGCATTTGTGCTGACATCCCTCCTGGAAGGGAGGAGAACGCAGGGGTGGCCAAAGCATATCCTCTGTAGAGGGTGCCAACTTGTTTACCTATAGCAAAGGGATGCTGTTGCTGGTCTGTACTGATGTGCTTTGCCACAGAGAGGTTTGCAGGGCTGTGCTGTGTACTGTGTGTGTCTTAATAACGGCACACTATTAACATGTAATCCACAAGGCTGATCTTTAGGAAAATTCTGTTGTTTTCCATTAGAAAATACTGCATGCCAGATGCCAATTGTTACTTCCTTGCAGTGTTTTAACCAATCGTGTGCTGTTTGCATCAATAAAGCAAGTGGTTTCCAAATGCAAGGCTCAAATCAAGAAGAAAAACCTTTGCTTCACAGTGGAGCATCTTGTGCCTCCTTTGGCCATAGATGCTGATATCAAGGCAACATTTCATCAGCGGCGACCGGCTTTGTTTTTGCTTTCTGTTTTCTGTTGTGCAAATGCCAGCAAGGCCCTGATTAGGATGCTGAACGTATCGTTAGCAACATCGCTAATAAGCGAACGCTCCCCGGCGCTTATTAGCAGGGTCTTGCCGCATGGTGAAATTGTCATTTCAACTCAGGGAGCTGGAGCAGGAGAAGTGACAGGCAGTGCCGAAGGTCCGTCCGTCCGTCCACGCATGTCCACGCTGCAGCTGGAGTCACCGGGACGGTGGGACCGGTTGAGGTTCAAGGTTGCTGCTGACATTCAGCTGTCACGGCTTCATTGTCCGTGTGCCCTCCCTCCACCGACACATTCAAGGGTACTTTATAGCCGCCACAAAGAGCCAGTCAACTGATACCATTGCGCTCCCTGTGCACACAAATCGGGCGCTTGTTCGGGGCTGTTGATACAGTCTCACGTTTATTCATTAGTGGAGCCATTGAAATTGCAGCTCGCTCAATGCCTTTCCTAACAACGTGGGCTTGCTTGTTTAGTCCAAACATTTAGCTATGTCTTTTTAAAGTTTTGCATGGTATTCTCTAATTGAGGTAACATTATCTGCATTTTAATGCTAGGCCATTTGTGTCCAGTGAAATATTACCTGAAGAACCCTGCCATTTACCACGCTGGTTTAAATACAAGTGGCTGCAAAGAAAAAATATACACAAAAGATGTAAGCAAGGGAAAAAAATGCCGATATTTATTTGTTCTGAAATCCAATTGCTTAGAAATAGAGTCTGTGGTGAAAAAAGGGAAAATGTAAGCTTGAGTCAGGGAAGAGACAGTGATTAGCTCCATTGTTAGGGGCTCTTTGAGCTTCATTGGTCCTAAAGAAAAACCCACTAATGAATCTACTGAAGCTTGCCAAACTTTGGAAGACAACTTAAGTTGTGGTGCTTATCTGAGATGCGGTAGTAAACTATGCTGATACAGAAAACAGCAAATGTGCATCTTTATTAGCTGCTTTCCTGCACAAGCCCTACAAAGACTGCTGACAATTGCTTATTCCAAAAATGTGCTTTACCTGTAAGCACAGTTCTTTAACTGAGAACTTTGATTTTGGAAAACCAATGCACAGAGGATAAAATATAAAATAAACGAGGTCTGGAGCTATGTGCTAGTGGAAAATTTAAAACTCTTTTTACTGCTGCTTTTGCAATGAGGCCAGAGGAAAGTTTGTTTTCTCTGAACTTGCTTAGGAGATATTTATTTTGGTGTTTGTCTTGCTGCTTGATCAACGTGTAAAGCCAGACCTCACCACCATGGTAAACTTTGCCATTGCATTAGCTGTATATCAAAAGCTAACGGATGCTAAACACTCTACTCAAAAATACAGGTTTTACCACGCAAAACCATTTCCTTATGTTTTTTTTCCTGTCTGCTTTTCCGCGTACTGCTGGAGCTCCTTTGTCACAGTGCTGGTGCAGCAGAGGCTGCAGCAGAGCAAACTTACCACCAGCGTGCCTCCTCTGATGGAGAGGGACCACCTCTAGAGGCTGCAAGCTGCCGAGACAGTCAACAGGGGTGCCAATTAGTGTCAATTGTTGCCATCGTTCTCTGATATGGACACCTGTCCATTGGGAACCAGCCCGAGACTGCCAAACTAATTTGAGAGAAACCAATGAATAGGCACTGGCTGAAAACAGTCTCCAGTTACACACCAGCTATCTGAACTGGCCTGATAAGGGCATGTGTTAGGCTGTGCAAGCAGAAGGCCATGCATTGTTGGCAATGATGAATGATGTATTCCGCCCAGGAAAACATATATATTGTCATGTAGGTAACAACTGATGTTCAGGTGATGGTGTGAGGGGGCCCTGGAGGTCGATGGTTGTCTCCAGGTGAGGCACCACCGATCTACCCATGGCTGAGAGTCCCACCTACCTCCAGTTGGCTTTACACTTTACCAGCCAGATCTCACACAGGGCTTTATCATTTAATCTGGATCTCCAGTGGAAAGCTGCAATCTCAACCTCTCCATTGTCACTGGGTCAATTAGCAGGTTTTAAAATGACCAGATGGGACACCTAGTAACCTACCTTAGCAGGAGGTCAGGAGACACTTTCCTGAGGAAAGGCCAGAAAGATCTGGCTGTGGCTGACAGATTTTTTGCCTCCTTCACAGCTATCGCAGCACAGACCCAGTAGCCAGAGGTCTAACTCCTTTAAGTGTTATGGCTCAGAGATCTAGCTTTAACTTGTCAAAAACCAGTGCAGTGAAAGCTGAAACAGCTGCTCCTTACAGATACCATATCTGGTAGTAGATGGTTCCTTTGCAGTGCTTATAAATAAAATTGAGGCTATTTAATACCGCTTAGTCTGTGCAATTCTTCCCTTGTATGTCCAAGGCAGTGAAATAGTTCCTGTATTCAGTCATGGTCATGCATCCAAAGGTTCCCAAGTTTGTTACCATGTGCTTTAAAGTGCATAAGCCTTGACTCCATCACACTAGACCAGTGCAACTGAAAAGGTTTAACTGAGCCTCTTCTCACTTCTTCCAGTTTTCTTTAAATCAATGCATCATGTTGTATAGATAAAGCCAAGGATGTCCTGCAGCTTGGAATAAAGCCAATGTCTGAATTTAGGCATTGACTGAGTTCCCATTGCTCCAGAATGAGTTAGTCAACTTCTGCAACTCGGCCTTGCCAGACATTTGGGTTTAACCCGAACAATGTGTGTTTCTGGGTAGTTTCCAGTTTTATGGGTTGCAGTGCAACCTGGATCCTTGAAAGTCCAGGTATAAATAACGTATTCTTGTGAGGATACTAATCCATTGCCAAAGTGATATTTCATGCTTTATCCACCCTCAAACACACTCTGAAACAGGCAACAGAAAAAAAAAATCAACTTCATCACAAGGAACACCACTCTGAGTCCCAAGGAGGTGGAAACACCAGCTACATTGCGCATCTGGCTCTGCTTGGAAGAGATGATTTAGGCAGCACCATGATTCTGGTCCAAGATACTCAGCAGAGAGCAATGGGCTTGGGCACATATAAATTTGCTCTGACTACTTTTTGTGCTATATTTGTTTGGAAAATTAAAAAAAAGAGAAAGCAGTGCTAAATTACAGTGAAATAATAGAACAACAACAACAGCAAAGAGCATCAGTGTAGTACAGTGAGGTTATTTGCATAACAAATTTTCCACCACTTTGTATGCATGTATGTACAAACACAAATATACTACAAACATCACAGCATTTCTTAAGTGGTGTATGTGTGGGTGTTTTTCTGGCAGCAGCATCTGTATTTCTGGATGAATCACAAGGCTATGCTAGTAAAAAACAAATGCCTAAAAGCAGGCTTCCAAGTCTGATTTTGTCTGTTTTGGATGAGCTGTAAAACCAGCAATTCCTATTGGCATCAACAGGAGTTGCAATTATCAATTTTTGGAAAATCAGGTTACTTATGAGTAAAATTTTCCAAAACACCTGAAGAGGATTATAGGAGAAGTAAAATCTTTTGTTAACCCAACCGACACGTTGAAAAAAACAGGGGAGCTTTCAGGTTTGTGAACATTTCCTAACATCCCAGCCTCATAAGAGATATTAACTCTTCCTGGAAACTTTGCGTTTTGCGTTGAGGCCATCATGACCGCAACAAAATTATTATAAAATTGATTTAGAGAATTTAAACATTTTATTTTTGTGGGCCTAAAATTAGGCTCAATTTTTTGATTGACATGACCACATGCATTCTTGCTTAGGGCATTCATGATTTAGAGTGATTGTGTATTGGGATTAAGCTGGTTTCAAGGATGTGTTGCTCTTCCAGTTCTTCCTATTTTCTGTTCTTTTTGTATTCCATCTTGTCCTGAAAAACCTGGTATTTCAATGGCTTTTTTCCATTTTGTAGACCTAAATCTGCTACTGGTAAAATCAGTGAGACCTACATCACTGATGCCTGAAGAATTACAACAAAGCCATATTGTTTGGATAAAATATATCAAGCAAAGGTTCTTCCTGTGATTTTAAAGGCTGGGTCATGCATCATTTTCTTTTATAGTTTAACTTGCCTCCTCATTGACACAACTCATTTGCACTCTTCTACTTCTTAAATAAAGAGCAAATACCATAATGTATCACACATTCTTCACATGAGGCCATTCATTAATAAAGGAAGTGTTTAGCTGCATCAATATTGCAGAAATAATGTTTGGCCTTTTGTGAATGAATAACAGAGAAAATTTCTGTATTTAACAGTTAACATTAGCTCTGGTGGTCTGACACACTGGTATAAATTATATCAGAAACAAAGTATTCTAATTCCCTCTCCCTTTTTCAACAGAGAAGTCTACATCTGGCCTGAAATGTAGTACTGATTGTTTTAATTTTTGTTATAGCGTGCTAGTTACACCAAGTCATACTCATGTATTGTCGGAGGAAGGTTAATTAGCAGTAGTAAAAATCAACCTTCTGAAACTCAAACTGCAATTAGACCAGATTGTAACATTTTTGCAGTTGTAATTGACGCATTTTTTGTTGTTTAAAACTGGATATTTTAATTACATTAGCTGGTTCTTTAGATAAACAGAAATAATTTTTAAGATACAAAAGGCTTGCTGGTATAATTTCATTTTACCTTTTAACAGCACGGAGCCAAACCAAGCAGTTTACAAAGAAGGAATTTAGATAATATTATGTTCTTGCAGATTTAAAAAAAAAAAAAAAAAAAAGAAAGAGACGGGTAGATAGGGAGGGAAGAGGCAAAGGGGGGCGGAACAGCTTACTATTCTAATAGTGCAGTCTTTCATGGAAGGATTGCTGAAATACTCTTTGAGCTAATTTTTAATCTAGAATGAGAATTATTTGATGGGTTTACCCAGTAATTAGTAAGATCCATAATCAAGACAACTGATTCTTTTCTACTGGGGAATCTAAGAAACCGAGCACATCTGTTAATAGCACACACAGTCAAGTAGTGTGCAACTGGCTTGCTTTCCCATACCAATGCTAGTAATTCCCGATAAGAAAAAAAACAAGAAAGCTTCATTGTGTTAATAGCTAAGTTCATGTAAAAAGAAAGTAATAGTTATCCTGTAGGAGTAGTAACTGTGTTGTACTACTGAATTCGGTGGCCCACGATGTTGTTAGTGGTGAACACAACCAGACCTGCCGAGCTGTGCCTGGCATAGACAAGTGTCTTGTGGTACCTCAAACACAGGCTCAAAATGAACTTATTTTTAATAATTGAGTAATTTGCCGTTTGTAAATGATTTATAGCTCTTTTTGGTATTCTTCTACTAGACGACCGTGTTGGCATCTTGAATGTTTTGGGGTTGTTTATTGTTTGGCTTGTTGCTGATGGTTAGCAGAAGAGACACTTTCAGGTTCTGTTTGAGGAACCTCAGGGCTCTCTTTTAGGCAGTTCAGCCTAACGGAATTAAGCCTGACATGTTTCAACTCTATTTCTTCATAAAATAAACATAAAACAATGGTTTAGATTTCTAATAAAACTCTTGAACCATGTGAGACTCAAACTTTCCCTGTTCCTTTACACATCTGTAAATAAAGACCATAAAAGGAGAGTACAACAGGATAAATCAACACGAATTTGAAATCCACTGCAGCATATTAAATGGCGCAGTCTCACTGAAAGAAAGGGCGACCCTGCGGCTTCTTGCAGTTTGAAGCTAATTGTTTTCGTCAGGATGGGAACGTCTGGAAGTCCACTGCAGTGTCCCACCAGCAAGGCTTCAGTAACTGAGCTGGCTTGTGGAGAATGAGCCCACTTTGTAGCGACACAGCAGGCTCAGACACCACCTATTCTGCTCTCCAAACTGTCATGCATAACAACTTCATTGTGCTAAATTGAACTTGAAAGCAACCAAAGGCTATGAGAAGGAGAGGCTATGAGAAAAGCGTGCTGTCAGCGCTGGCAAAGGCTGACCTGCAAAGTAGGCTCAGAGACAGGAGAATAAAAGACCAGGGCCCATGAACACAGCATATTGTTTCATTTTAAAGTATGATTCCCATACCAGAGAAAGTAGCAAATGGGATGTAAATTTATTTAAATAGATTCTGCCGCTTAAAAGTTTGCCAGCCGCTCTTATCCAACTTTCCCAGCTCTCTGATTCGTTACTTACAGTGGGAATATAATGACATATAGTCATCATTGTAACAGCTTCTTTGCAGGGGCACAATGATGATTAATAGCTAGCAGCAAATTTTCACATGGGCTCTGAAGCACTATAGCGTTAAGCAGCCAAACACTCCCAAATCCCCCTTTTCTGTTCCACTGAAAAGTCCTCTCCTTGTACCTTGCAGATATGAACAAAGCCTATCTTAATTCCAATCAGCTTTTCCTCATTCAAAGAAACTTTCTCTTTTTCATAATTGATTCATGTGCATTTTTTTGCTGTCTTTCACAGAGCTTGAGACTTTTTTTTGCTGGAGGAGGGAGGAAATAATTTCAGTAATAACTTGTTTTGCTTTGTATTTCCCTCCAAAATATATTTCAAGACATTTCTCAGCTAGCTGAGCTGATGCACATTAAAAAGAAACACAAAATTGAAAAAGAAGCCTTAACTTTCTCTTCACTGAAAGATTATTAACCATGAGCGCTGAGGGATGAGCTCAGAGAAACAGCTCTAGTAACGTAAGTCAAAGACTGGAGAGCAACAACAATAAGCTGCTTCTATTTATTGTATCAATTCCCATTCCCATGAGAAAACTGAAACAGCTGAAACTGGAACGGATTCATTTTTCCATGTAGAATTATTTCAAAGATAAGATAACTTTTAATAGAAATGTTTTATCAGAAATATTTGAAATACTTAGAAATATTTTATATTTATTTTAATGTTTATTCACTGATGTGAATTTATTTGTTTTCCACAAATGTCCTTTCCACATTGATAGAGAAAAAATACTTTTAGGACTGTTTAGTCTTTCTTTCATCACTTTCAGTGCAGTGTAACTACACTTTGAGGGAATTACACCTGATTTACACCAGAATGGGCATAGGACAGATCAGTAGAAACACTTTTCAGGAAAACACTTTTAAAGAGAAAGAAAAATTTCAAAGCACTATTAGAAAGCTAACATTTACAAGGACCGTCAGTCTGTTTTGTTCCCTCTATGGAGGAAATTAGTTACAACTCTATAGCTCCACGTATGCATCACATACACTGTTAATGTTTGACTGGTAGACTTTGCACATGATCAATGTTCCAGTCATAAATTGGTGTACATCAGATTTGATCTGTCCAATCCAGGAAAGTATTTCCTTGCCATTTGCATATTAGATATAATGTAGACAAGAACAGGTTTTGAAAGTAGCATAGTATCTAGGAATAAATAGTATTGGCCGAAATCACTCCATACAGTATGTGAGGTGAAGAAGTTAAATACATTCATCATCAATCTTCTTTTTCATGCACTTCAAAAGAACTATGGCCAAGTTGCCCATAAATTTGGTCTGTTTATTTTCTAGAAAAAGCTAAAATTTTCATCTTAATTTTGCTCCCAACATATTCTTTTGAAATAATATAAAACATCTGTGAATACTTTAAAATGTTTTTCATTTGTGGAAAATTTTCATTCGGTTTGTTTCAGGGATGAAAGCTTCTAGTGAGACAAACAGCATGGCAGATTGGGTTTATCATTTTCATTGAAAATTTCTTAAGATTACTTAGGAAATAGCATTGCATATCAAAATCTCTCAAGAGATCAAATTTCTACTGAATTTCTTTCTGTTGCAGCACTTTGTGAACAGGTTTGCTCCTTTTGTATGTTTCAGAGATTTTTACCCTGGTGTAGCTTAACAAAATTATGTATGTTTTAATACATGCGACCCAAGACTTGACTCAAGCTCATAGGATTTTTGTCAAGTGTTATTAATGTTCAGTGAAGTAAAGGTTGTATTACAAAGTTGGGATTCTTTTGCAGTATCAGTGTGTGAGATTCCTTCCTTGTAACTGAAAGATACACCGCATTAAAGAAAATCTTGCATTGTTTTCTGCAAGCAATTTCACTTTTGACATTTAATTGAAATTGTTTGACATTTAATTGAAAGAGTTTGACATTCAATTGAAAGAGTTAAAAATAATGCAAATTCTAATACATATCAGTGGCTTTTATGAAATAACACTTGCACTGCAGTTATTTAAGAGGGACTGTCATTGAAAATATTCCTGGAGAAGTGGAAACCTAAACCTGTATATGGATGAGGGTGATCTGTTCACTGGTTTATGGACCCCAAGTTCCTCAGATGGAGTCATAAATCTACCCCATGTCCCTGCGAGCGGTGTTTTGTATTTGGAAATCTGAATCTGCTGCAAAATATGTAGAATCTTGTGTAGTCAGTGAACTCCCCATTGACTGTGCATCTGAGGAGCCTTATGAGTGTTGTTTATTTCAGCAAATACGTAGAATACATGCACACTCCCGATAACCTCAGACAGCGGTATGCAAATAACTGGCATGAGGGGCTAAAATCTCAGATGACATACCCTTTTCAGGATGTGTCAGCACGAACACATTCAACATGCCAACATGTTCCTGCATCCTAATGTAGCTTTTGGAGGACAGCAGCATCCCAGCACAGCTGGGGTTTTACAGTTAGGAAGCTCATGAAAGTGCATTTGTTCCACTTTTTGGTGCGATGTATGCACCGGTTTCACACAGCCGAGCTTTATGTAACTGCAATGTTAGATGGGGAAAACTCCTTTCACCAGCAGTCTCTAGTGATTTGTGGGGATAGGTCACATTACGTAATTTGCTGAAAATATTAGCATGGCCAAATATTCTTGGCCCTCGCAGAAGTCTAGCTCTGAATCTCAGGCTCATATCTCCAGCGTACCTTGCCCTCTGTCTTCTGCTACACTGTGACCTTCTAAGCCACAGACTACAGCTATCTTCCCTCACTTTGAAGAATATTCATTCCCCTTCCACCATAAATCCTGAGATATTTTGATATACACCAAATCTTTCCATGGTTTCCCCAGCACAGCCCTATTCATACCCAAACAACACATACCTCACCAGTACAGCAGTTGCAGGTTTCCAGGTTAAATCTAGGAAAATATTGAAGTACATATACTTGCTTTTAGTGGAAAAAAGTCTAATTTTGCCTTCTTTACTCACACTGAGTGGTAACTTAAGGCTTCAGTGGAAAAGCTGCTGCTGTAACAATTCAGCAGGAGCAGGGGTCAGAATCTACTTCTTTGTGGTTTGGGGAGGAAAAAGTGATAATTCTGTTTCTTTTCCACTCTCATTTGCACCAGATATATTCCTTCCCTCTCTCTACCTTCAGCCTTACTAAATTTTTCTGCCACCATTTCTTCTCCCCCAGAACCTGTTCTCTCACATGATTCTTCTCTTTCCTCCATGTTGTTTTTTCCTGGAATCCAGGAAAACCTCATTCTTGTTCCCTGTGCAGCCACCTGGACTCCTGCATTCCCTTTTCCCACACCTCTTGAAAATTATCTTCTGCTGAGTTCCAGGCCATCAGAGGTCCATATCTCAGTCCCTCTTTTGCTTCAGAGCAGCCTTCCAGTTCATTGCCTCTTTTTGAGCTTGGTGACAGCATATGGGCTTGCATGTCCTCCATTTGCAGCAGCTTTTAGCCACCTTTTTTAAGGTCACAGTATTTTGTAGCAGTGCCATACTCTCTGTGCATTGAAGATCTTAGACCTGATGTGCCTATTAAAGTGGTGTAATTCTCCCTGTAAGGGCTCCCATTTATAAGGAAGAAGGGTCTCTGTATAGCCTTTCAGCTCTTCCTATCTTAAATTAAATTTTCTCATTCCAGATCTACACAGTTGCACATTTCCGAGTTAGTCTGTTTTATTATCCAGTTCCAGATCACTACTTGTTTCCTCTGTGGGCTGTCAACCTTGTGATGAACCTAGATCAAATATCTGGATAAAAATTGTGCCAAAGCTGGTGAACAAATCCGTTTAATGGTCTTGGGAAACAGCACTGTGAATGTATTGGCATTACATTTTGTGCTTAGTTTCATCTGCAACAGCCTCTGTTGAACAAAGCAGCCCAAAAGCTGTGAAGAAAACCTATTTCAGTTCAAAGTCTACTCAAGTATCCAGAGAACAGCTTTCCACTTCTAAATCTCAGCTCTGAAAGTCATGAAAGATAAAAAAGTCTTGCTGAAGGTTGCCCTAAAATAAGCCTCCATCTGCAATTTTCTAATTTTTATTTTCGCCCTGGCTTCTGCATATTCTTTAGGTCATCAGTAAGAGCAATAAATCCTAAATATCATTAATACCATAGACACAGATATCCTGTGACATCATGTTTCTTGAATTATTCTTTTGGTCCCTTGCTGACAATTTCTCTTAATTGCTCTGAAGGCAGACAGAGCTTTCTGCCTAGAATTCAACTATTCCTGTTTTCTCTCACTCTCACCTTTAACCTTTTACTTTCTGACTCTCATGGATCACCAGACTTTGTATGCTTATCCAATAAAGGACCTTCTCAGAAAGGAATCTCCTCCCAAGCATAATACATCTTATTCCTCCAAACTCTTAAAGCAAACAGTCTTCTGCAAAGAAAAGGAGCACTTTGTAGCCTTTAGGAAATAAGCCAACATGTTGTCCATTATGGTTAGAGTCAGCACTTGCCTCTTGCCTGAACATCATGCAAAACAAAGCCCGGTAAAGAATGGGGGAGGATGATCTGAGTAAACACAGAGGGGAACTATTGTGGCAGGAAACCTGCATGTGTTGTGATGGTGGAGGAGAAGAGACTTAGAAAGGACATGGAGAAGCTATGGATTATCACAGTTTATGATAGGAAAGAAGCTAAAGCTATGGCTAATGGACATATCGAAAAGAATCGGTAGGATTGGCATACAAAGGTGTCCTTCCTTCTTCAGCTCAGAGGAGACAATCCGTTCACAATTTCACATTGTGAAAGGATTTTAAAAAGTTTTAAGAGAGGCACTGGAAAATTGGAGCGGGTCCAATTTGGGGTCAACAAGGTGATCAGAGTGCTGGGGAACCTGACGATTGGAGAAAGGTTGAAAGAATTGTGTTTCTTTGGCCTGGGGACCATAAAGCTCAGGGGATCAGAGTAATCTCGTAGCTAAAAGGTTGTTATAGAGTAGAAGCTGTCCTCACTTCACAGTGATGCATGGTGACAGGACAAGAGGCAAGGGACACAAGGTGCTTCAGGGGAAATGCTGTCTGGATATATGAAAAACTTCACTAAGAGCACTTTTAAATATTGGAACAGTTTGCCCCAGGGAAGTGGTATAGTCTACCTTGCTGGAAGTATTCATGTCTTGGCTTGACAAGACCCTGGATAACCTAATCCAAGGCCTAGAAGGTTGGACCAGACAATCTCTAGAAGTGCCTTCCAACCTGGACTTCCCTATGATTCTGTGACATACAAGGACTGAATTTAGCATAGGGTTAAATCCTAGAATAAGGCTAATTTTAAAGGCTATGTTAAAAATTAACATGCATTTAAAATACCAAAATAAAACCATGCATTTTTAAATTACATTCATTTAACAAGGGTAAGCTGTTTGGCAGTTCTAAAAAAATTGAGGGTTCCAGGCCAATGTGCTCAGCTCTTCAGCCAGCCATTCTCCACTCTCACCCCAAAACTGTCTGCCTTGTAGGTAGCTCTGTCAACTTACTTGTCCAGCTGTCTATCTGTCAAGCAAGGATTAGATACTGTAAGCTTAAGCTAATGTAAATAAGTGATTTGGATGAAAATGTTTATTGCAAAAGTAATCAGACAATATAATTCTGTAAATACTGAATTTTAATTGTTTTGTTTGTATTCCACTGTGACTGATGTCACTACATACCTTTTATTGTATGTTCCCTTTGATTTTGACTGCTCACACCCCCCTTTATTGGTATTTCAAGTCCCCCTATCACTCCTCTGTAGTTTTAATCATCAAATCAGCTAGCACTTCCATTTTGCTGCCTCTCATTTCCTATTCTTTATCTTACCATTTGTCCTAAAATAGTTCATCGATTCTCACATCTTACTGCAGTGATGTGCTTTCAGCCTCATCTCTACTTGGAACTGATCCTTCTTCATGATCTTTCACACCAAATCCCTTTTGTCTGTTGACCTCCACCCCTAGTTTGTGCCCTTTCCAAGACTTACAAGTTGGCAGTGTCTCTTACTGCTGCAGTGCATTCTGCTCTTTACTTCTGACAGTATTACTTCTACTGGGATTATTGACTACAGCTATTTTTTTTTTGTAATGTAAACTCTTGATCTTTCTTTTCATCATTAGCTTTTTCCTCCTGTAAGACCACAAACGCTACTTTATCTTCCATCTCTGAAGTCCCATGTTCTTATGCTCTTTTGCCAGAGAATCAACAAGGCCAGGTACCAAGTGATTTCCTCCTTCTTCCTATGTTTTCAAACACTGTGTTTGTTACATTTGTAAAAAAACTGTGCTTCTGTTCCCTGTTCAAGAGCTGATTCTACAGTCTCTTCTGCCTTTTCTGCAGCTTCATGTCTCTCTGTTCTTGACTCCACTGGAGAGCTCAAGTTCTTCTCTCCCTTTCCTTTTACATCACGTCCACTCATGTTCATCCCTATTTCTATGCTCTTATCTCCTTTCCTAACACCTTTACTCTATTAAAGCCTGATGGTTTTCTGCCCTTATCATGCTCTCATCTTCAGGCACATGATGTGCTCTCGATGGAGAAGAGTCTGGGCAGCAGTCACTGGAAAAGATGAATCGTCCTTCAGGAGGGCTGTCTGAGCTGTTCACGGCAACTTCTCGTGGCCCTCTCCTGGACAGGGTTGTCACTTTGGTACAGAGCACTTCAATGTCTGGTCACCTTAACTCTCTCTGGGGTTAACTCCTCTGGCAGGCTGGCTGTTTACTCAAGAAAAACTGAAGAAGAAAATACGAAATGATTTAAAAAGTCATCCAGATGGTAACGGTCTGCCTCTCCCTCTCCTGGAGCAGCCTTTATGTCTCTAACCAATTTTCCTACTTCATTGAGTAGTGCTGGTTTACCACCAGCACAGTACCTCTTTCCATACCACGTTTTTGAATGGCACTTCCTATTTCAGCTTTTCTTCAAACAATTGGGTCTGATCTCCACAACTGCAGTAAATGCAAATTTAGAATAAGAGGCATTCTTATTGCCAGGGTGAGGCAACCCTGGCACACCCTCAGCTACAAACTGTCTGGGGACTCAAGTAGCTTTCCATTTAACTTAGATAAGCCTGAAGATGTTCTCCGTAACCTCTATGAGTCCCATGGGAGCCACTGCACTGGGTAAAGATCAGGGCAATAATTACATCTTTTGCCTTGCCTTACCTGCCTGGTCATGATCCCTCCCTAGCCAACCACTCCTACAAACAAGAAATGGAAAATGGTATTGTAGAGCACAAAACCACTGTAGCCAGACTTGTGGGACATGCCTCTTAGATTAGTATTTTTTCTCAGTCATGAGCAGAGTGCCATAGGTGCAACTAATAAGAACATGACCTCATTTTTCAGCATCCCACCAGAGCAAAGGTGCACATGTAACTCAGGTTTTCCATATGAGTCTCAGCTTTTTCACATCAGCCTACTCTGGCAGGTGCTGAGGACAAAAAGTACATCTGTCAAAAAGTCATAGATCCAGTTAAGGAATCACCTCAGCATTAGAGCTTCCTCATGCAAGGAAAAAGAGAAGGAATGAAAGATGCTGGCCTACTGGGCACCTTTTTGAGAAGGGAAGAAGTAATTCTGAAAAGTGAGGAAAGTGTAGGTGAAGAAACTTTTATTTCACCAGCCTACCAAGGATGACAACTTCCCTTCAGAGGGCAGGCTGGACAGGAGCAGCTGTTGACTCAGAAAGCTTCAGTGATCTGGCCATGAAATATCACAAGAAATGCCTCTGGAAAAGTGATTAGAGAAACTTAGGTCATGTCAAATATAAAACATAAATAAATGCATTACTGAAGAAAATAAGGAATACTCTAGATCTCTGTACAACAGAGGCCCACCAGTCACATGGATGAGGATAGCTTTGCCTCAAGGAGGAATTTGATTTAGGGACTGGAGATGCATGAAGACCTATTTCTCTACATTTAAATGTTTTTTGTTTCCTTACTTAGAACTGACAGCATGCTTATTGACCTACAGTGCATGAAAAAGAATCCTTTCTATTAACTGATATCAATAACAATAAAATTATAGCATACTGACATGGAAAATGGCACAAAAATGGGAAGAAATTTGGCATGATGGAAGGTGATTATTTTTGTCTTCTTTTGTGGAAATTGCAGAGTAAGTGCCTTTTTAAGATGGACTAAAATGAAAAGGGGGAGGGGGTACAGTTGTATGAGAAAATTCAGATGAATTGGAACTTCTCTTTCCGAGAAGCTGTGGTGTGTTTCTTTTTGAGCCAGCCTGGCTCAAACAGTCAGGGAAATAAGAGAACTACTGTGCAACAGCCACCAAGTGACTGACCTCTACCATTTGTCTCAATGAACTAGGTGTGAACTTGAAATACACAGAATGGCGTGGTAGGGGAATAACACAAACCTGTAGAAAAACAGACAGAGCAAAAAGCTTTTAAGGATCACAAATAAAACTTGTGCAAATCTGTTAAGTGCTCGTTCATGAATGCGATTCAAGACATGCAGCTGTCTAAATTGGGATGGGATTGGACAAAAGGTTATGGAAGTGAAACATTCCCTGTAGACTTTCTGTGCTTATTTTGTGTCAATTTTCTGCTTTTTAATGGAAAAGTAAATCTTGAAGTCATGCCAAAGCCACTTTAGCTTTTTGGTCTGAAAAACTTGTGCTCTGATGTAGACATTCTAGTTACTTGCTGTTTGGCAGCTCCACCAAACAAATTCTTTGAAACACTGGGAATAATATAAAAAAAGAGCATCATTGTCAACCTATCAAAAAGAAATCAAACTTTCAATATGTAGGTAATAATACTACAATCAACAAAGGTGCTATAATATATTATGTCCAAAACAGTATGTTATAATTCCACTATTTTTTCTGAATAAAGAATCTTTGAAAAGACAACCTTTCATCAGAAGTCTTGGTAAACTTACACCATTGAACTTAATAAAATTGGACCTGATGCTACACTTAAATCTCATAAAATTGCCTACATTTTGACATTTCCTGTATTGGTTCACGTTTCCCCATGGAAATATACCAAAGTCAAAAACAGAAAAATCTTGAAATCTTTTTCATGCTTTTGATAAGATACTTTCTTCAAATAATGTTTAACTTGCAATAACTCTTCAAGCCATGTAGAACAGAGTATTTTTAACTTCTCTTCTTTCTCCATCCTCCAAGCAGTTGTTAAAATAAAAAGAAAGCAATTGAAGCATCACCTACATGGCAGACAGCTCAATTTGTTGTTTTGCTGCAAGCTAATCTATACATGCCAGGGCACACAGTGAGGTGTCTCTACCTCTTATAACAGAATTGCTTCAAGGCGAAGTTTTTAGTTGCAAAATTTAAAGTTTCATTCCCTTTTTGATGGAATATTAAACTCTTTAAAATAAAGTTATCTATTTATCTATTATGTAAAACATACAGAAACTACAGTTTTCTATTCAAAACAGCTTTTCATTAAAGTTCATGTGGATAGGCTCATCTTAGCAATTCCTTTAATCTTATAAATTCTTTAAGTTTTTTTCTGCTTGTCACATTTCATATGAATTGAAAAAGTATTTAGTTTAAAGGTGTTATGAGTGATCATGCACGCCATGAAGGAACTTATTTTCTAATCTTTTTGGTCAGATAGCATTTTCAGGTGATTGAGATTGGGTCCAATTCTCTGTTGAACTGCTAAAGAGCTGGTGTTCTGTCAAAAATAAAAGTGGCATTTAGCAGAGGAAAGACTTATCTTTAGCTAGTTAAAAAGCTCTCAGGAGGAAACTTTGTTAATTATATGAAACATATTTCTTTTTGTTGTTGCTTCTTCTCCTTCTTCTCAGTTGGTCTACTGCTCTTTATTTTTCAAAATGTTTACTGTTTTTTAGATTTTTTATAAAGGGAAGAGGGGGAAGGTGATTAGACCATGTTGGTGTTGAGAACTAGTTTCAATACTCCTTATTGTTAAGAATGTAACCAGATGCTTAACTAAAATACCTGATCCTCTGTGTTTCAGTCAAAAGCTCCTTTTTAAATCATAGATAAAGCGAGGTCAGAGGAAAGGCATTCTCTTGCTTTCTGAACTGAGGAAGTAATCTGGGTGCGTGTTTTGGAGATATCCAAGTCCTCACATAAGAATAAACCTAATGTGGAGCTAGTTTCAGGATTAATATCTTTCATTGAAAGTTGGACCTTCTGAAATCCAACACAACATAGAACTCACAAATGCGGATTTTGTTTTGTGAGAGTGTAATTGCACTAGTCAGTTCAGTCCTAAGCCCTTATATATCCCCTACAGCCCTTTACTTTCTGCAGTATTGCAGTAGCCAACTAGCAGAATTTTGTGAAGATCTCAACTTCGTTTACATAGGTTTATGTGTCCACAAACTGGCTTTATGGCAATCTGTCTAAATTATGTCAGGCAAGAGGGAATTAGAGAAATCTTTATTTGTTGTATTATAGACGGAAATCCGAAGGTAAATGATACTAATAGTGTAGCAGCAACTTAGTTTACACGCTACTCGAGAAATACAATGGTTGTTTTGTTGTGTGTCTGCTTTTATGCCTAATCTTTGTTATAGGGTGTTATAAACATGGTGAAATGAATTAAGATGTTTTTCTTCCACATTGTTTTCAAGCAAAATAAGGTCACTTTTTATTATAATTGTCCTCCCTGATACTGATAAAAGTCTTAAGTATACATGCTATATTGTATGTATCTTACATGCTGCAACTATGTTAGGCGTTATATGTGATATGCATATATATTATACCATCTCCTCTTTGACCTGCGTTAAATTAGTTGGCCATGATCCAATTCCCACCAAAATCAATGAAAATATTTTCACTGATTTCATTAAGTTTCAGACTTGATCTATAGTGGACCTGTCTAGGGCATCATAAGCACCATGTCTTGCTTCACCAACAGCACAATTAGTTTTTCTGTCTTAATTTTTTTTTCCCTGCTTGGCAGCTTAAAGTCTTTGCTATTCTGCTTGCATAGACCTCACAGATTGTGCAGCAGGGCAGCAAAATGAATGGTCAGAGTCCTTTGACCTGCACACTGTCAATCTCAACCTTCAGGTCAGATCTACCATCCGCACTGGAGAGGAAATATTCATAAAAGCACTTATCCTTATGCAATACCCAGCCAGAATGCTACCTGGGGGCAGGAGATTCTTCTTTCCTAGAAGGTTGAGGTGCTTCTGGACATGAAAACCTGAAAAGTTTCAGGTTGCCTACCAAGTTTTTCTGGACACTGCTGCTCTGAAGTTTCTGAAACTCTCCTGAAGATTTGTTAGAACAACACAGATGTGATCAGCCAGCTCTAATTATAGAAGAAATGGGGTGGGAGGCTGCTGCAGCAGCAAATGACAGCCACCCCTGCTTGCTGCTCTCGTGTCCATGTCCTGGAAATCCAGGATGTCCACTGCTTCAGTGATGGAGCGTCTGGTCCTTGGCGCCCGTCAATGCTGGGGCGGAGGAGACAAAAATCACAGTTTCTCTTACCTTTTCTGAAGAGCAATCTCAGCTCTTCAGCACTCTCTGATGAGCTATGCCGTGACTACATGCTCTCCTTCGATCTGGCACTGTCATGGGGTGATGAAGTTCAGTTTTGCCCAGATGACCGAGAAAAGTAGACCTAATTTTGTGTGTGAAAGAAGGCGGTCACAGAGACTGCTCGTGGTCAGTCCTGGCTAGTTCTCCTCGCTTTCAGCACTACCGTGGCCAGCCTCCTGCAAGTCTGTGAGTCAGCCCAGGCCACCAGGCAGAGAAGGTCCAGTCCTATGGGTCTTCACATTTAATTCTTAAGGAAAAGTCAGTAAGTCCTGCCCCTGGAGGCTATAGAGGCACCTTTGTCTTCTGCTCTTTTATCCATAGCATTGTGTGTATAAAAGTGCTTTAAAACGAGTGAATCTAGCTTGAAATATTGGGCTTTCCCCCCCTTTGTCCCTAACCTTATCTTTTGAGGGGTTCCTAAAGGAATTAGGAATCAGACTGGTAGTTTTGGTTGTTTTTTTTTTTCCCTGGAGGTGGGAGGTGCCTCAAACCAAGGACGCACTTTTAAAACTAGGTCATCTTTCCCCACCAACTGAGGAAGTTTTTCTTGAAAATCTAGAGCAGAATCTGAAAATTCTCCTGTAGTCTGTGGGAAATTTGGGGACAGGAGAAAATATGTCAACGATGTTAGTGGATACCTTGAAAACTGGGAATCAACTCCCTCTGAATCTCCTCAGATCCAATCTTTTTTTAAAGATTATTTTAGAATTTCATTTAT
Source organism: Buteo buteo (assembly GCF_964188355.1). NCBI lineage: Eukaryota > Metazoa > Chordata > Aves > Accipitriformes > Accipitridae > Buteo > Buteo buteo. Next base: position 83,880,771 of record NC_134204.1, on the reverse strand, counting down.
TTTCTGTCTAAAGTTCAAGTCATTAGCTTGTACATAAGTTACATTATCCAGCTTTTCCTTGCAACCATAAAGACTAGAAACTCAATTTTTAAAAAATAAAACCAGGGATGTATTTTCTGGTCATTTCCATATTTCTTATTTTCACATAATTTCACATAATTCTTCCAGGAGTGCACTTCTCTCAATAGCCCCTGAAATATTTTTCACCTCCAATATTGTTCAAATCATGGGAGTTAGACACATCACAAACTAGGCTCTTAGTCAAAATCTATACGGCTATGATCAATATGGATAGATTACACATTATAGCCTTCAGCAAAACCACAGATCAAGTGCGGCAGAGAGATCACCTCTCATTCCCTGGCTGCGTACAGAGCAGGGATAGCTCCTACTCCCATGGGATAATTGCACTTACAGCAGTGTCATGTTCCTGGGGGGTGTTGATATCAGTTGGCCACCCTGAAGGAAACAATAAGGCCCATTTAGCTCCAGATGCAGTCCAGAAGTTCTGCGGAATGCAGGCCATCCCCATCTCCAGCAGGCCTGCATCTCTCCTCTCACTTCAGGAAGCAACTTTTCCATTCCCATTGAACTCATGCAGCAAAGTGATATTGCTACACGGGGAAGGAAAGAAATATCTGAAATACAATCCAGCGAGATGAAGGGTATTTTGGCCAGACAATAGGGACAAAAGTGAAGTATGAAACAGAGGAAATTTGAAATAAATATTGATTTTTTTGGAAGGAAATAATTCTCTTTTCCCGCCCCATATATACAAAATATATTTGTAATTGTTTTATGTGATACCACCTAAAGGTAGTAGCATATCCCCACAAAATGCCAGGGGTCAGTAGGGCTTTTCTGGAGAAACACAGTTTTTTCAGGGACAGGTCATTTGTTAGGCTTGTGTTGACAGGCTTATTTGGCCTAGCCACACAAAATAGCAGAGATGATGAGATAATTTGCTACCTTAATTTGATATCATACATACATGAGCTGCTAAGGAAAGGAGTTCAAAGGCAAATAAAATGTAACTGCAGAGAAGTTTAGCACACCAAATCTGACCTGTGCCTGTATGATACAGGTGTATCCCTGGGGTAGACTCAGCAGCTCCGTTTCTAGATTGTCTGTAGTAGAAAAATCAGAATTTTTTCAGAAAGACAAAATCTAGATTGCCTATAGCAAGCACGTGCCCAAGTTTTAAAAGCTGCTGCCAGCAGAAGAAAAGAACCGCTCAGTTTTTCCAGATAATTCCTTCTGTCAGTTAATCATGACGATTGGATAGCGAGCAGCAGAACTGAGATTTCCACTGAAAAGGAAGATTCAATTTTGGAAGGATTTTAAAAGAAAAACATGTAATTTTCTAAATACATGAAGAACTAAAATTATACGGTTTTCTGACAACACTTTAAACGCTGAAGAAATAAGACTGAAAAGATACACACACTCTCTTTGAAACTTCTTATTTCCCTTTTTTCTTTTGTTTGTTCCTTCTTGCTTGTTTCTCTTGATTCCTTTATCATGGAGGCGGGTTGTAAAAAGGGTGAAAGTGCTGGGAGGCTCCTCTTCATTTTTTTCTGCATGTGTCCTATATGATTTCCTTGCACTATATGTGATAGTTCTCTTTTTTCAGTGACTGGAAACTCTAAGTGAGGGGGCAAGACATGACACGGAGTTGTTGCTGGAAAGGATTTTTTCTGTCTACCTTTCTGGTCCCTCCACAGTTCCCACACATTTTGGTCTCAGCTGCAGAACTGTTACATTATATGTCATTATATGGGAACTAAGAAATGCAATTAAATGTAAATAAGAAATAATTTTTCCATTCTGAATTTGCAACTGAGTTGTATATTCTATAACGAGAAAAATGTACATGCTGTACATATGGGAAAAATAAGAGCAGATCAAGACAAATAGAGAAAAATTACATTATTTTCCATTCTTTCCTTCCTTCCCCTTCCTCTACAGCACTCCCATTTGAGTCAGAAAATTATAGGTAGATAAACATTATGGGTAGATAAACAATTACCTCCACTTCATAAATATTTTAATACCCATAGATACAGTGTCACACTCAAAGATTACATTATACTAACCATTCTTACAACATTTTTTTGCAGCTTGTTAAACATTGGCTCTGCTGGCAAGCATTCAGGCTTTCTGCAGGTAGGGACCAAATGAAACTATGTAGGATGCTTTAGCTTAGATTAGGCTAGATTTAAACCACCGTCTTGCATCCCAGTGTCTTTAACTGGGACAGCTGGGCTTATGAAGTATAGTTCACACTGCAGTTTGCTAAAGAATCCACATGCAAGCAATGGAAAAAGAGATGTGTATTGTAATGGCTTAGTGGTGTATAATCCACCCTTTTGCCTTTCCATTGCCACCCATGAACAAGAACAGAGGAGTGGATCTATACTATTTATTAAACAGAAATAATAAAATTCAGGTATGACTAGAATGCAGCAAATATTGTAAACTAAGCTGCAGAACAAGAAGACTTGGAAAAAAAAGGTTTGGGTTTTCTTCCTCAAAATTAGTCTTCACAATGTAAAATGACATACTGATGTTATGTTGAATATATTTTCTATACTGAAACTGTCACAACACCACTATAAAAGGAGTGAGGTTCTACAATGACTTTAATGGAATGCTGACTTTATTGCTTAATTATGGCCTTATTCATGTCAACAATATTAATTACACATTGCAGTGTCTGTGTGCTTCCTCCCAGGATGATACCCTCAGCTACATGACATTTAAGTTGGGAATATCATCGTTGTTTTTGGCTGAGGGAAGAGTTACTTGATGATGTGACAGCATAGATGTGTTTGCCAAAAGCTTTTCATATAATAAATAGCAAGTATTGAGAAATCTTGTACAAAAATGTTATCTGTATCGAGTGGATACAAATAAATAAGGACTTTGGTAGTCACTGACCTAGCAGATACATCTGCTGCTGTAAGATGCATCTTGCATGGACGCCTGTTCCATTTATTTGAGGATGATCTGTAACAGTCTCCTCCTAGGACACACGTGTACGCCAACAGCAGTAACAGCTGCTAAGCGAAAGAAGATAAAACTGTAAATCATCAAGGGAGAGGCTGGTTTTGGTTTTGAGGAAAAATAACCAATCTCTTGGAAACACAGTAAAGCACCTTATAAGTGTAATCAGTGAACTAAACTAAGCACACTCAAAAATACAATCCTATTTCACCTATAGTAACTAAAAAAAAGGAATCTTAACTTTCCCTTATGAATATGCTACATCTACATTTTTATTAGCTCAACTCCAATAACAAGACTCTAATAATTGGTTGAAAAGCAATCAATCACTATTTATAGTAAGAGCAGTTGCCAAGCAGGAGCTGATAGCCAGCCCCAGTCTTTGCTGAGTTGTACTATCTTTATTCCCATAGCTGCAGCGCAAGTGCAAAAAGAAAATAAAGCTCTCATTATTTTCCTGTGCTGCTCTCTTCCTCTAGGCCATGTCAGGTCTGTGAGGGGATTTTGAGTCCCACCAAACTGTTCCCTAGGAGGAAACATCTTCATGGTGGGCTATGGCAGTTGCATACCACAAGCCCTTCCATTGGAGCCAAGTTTCAGAAGAACACTTTAGAGTCAAAACCCACTATGTCTGCTGTGGTAGGGACATGGGGTTGGTCCCAAATTGACCTGAAGTGTTGTAGTGGGCTAGATGTACCCCTTAGGGTCAGGGTCCTGAGGTCTATATCTCAGACAGGTGCCAAATGTCCTGGGTGCCATGCTCATCTGAAAGCAGATGGCACAGGAAAAATTTGGTTGCTCCCATCAGTTGCTTCAATGCTCAGACAACAGCCAAACAGTCATCAGCCTCAGTCTTCCAACACTGTAATAACAGCTGTGGATTTAAGTTTATGAAAAAAGGAAATTCTCATAACTGGGTTCTTCTGGTTTCTGAGCCCTGAGGGTTGAACTCAATTAGAATATTCTGACTAGATCCAGGTTTGTTTTTTTTTTTTCTGGTACATGAAGAATTCCTCCCTCCCCACATCCCCAAAGTGCAACAATTACAATAAAATCAGGAGCTAATAATGACAACTGAGTCACATGTACTCAAACCAAGCAGCACACATATGCACACACAAAATAGTAAGACTCTGAGAGGAATCCAGGTATTGTGAAAAAAAAGAGGCAGAAGTTTGCTGGTGGATGCTGGAGAAAAGGTGGCATGGAGCATTAGGTTCAGATGTGAATCAACACATCAACCACCACAATGTCTTGGTCCTGTAGTCAGTGGAAAGAGTTAATTGTCTTTGGGGTTGGTTCAAAGCATCTAAATTAAGTGCCTAAAGTCAAACTGTGAATACTCCTGAGAAGAAATGGAGGGAAGTGACTTAAGATTGTTTATATTTTCACTAGGGGACACCGAGCTACTCATTTTGCCAGTAATTTATAAACATGACAGGGATGATTTTATATTCTGCTAGTGAAATACTGACAAGGAGACTTTAGCAAAGAAAAGGCAATATTAGGAGTCTAGAATCATGAGTCTGGCCTTTTTATATTTGACCTTCATGAATACAATACAATTTGTTTTGTTTTGTTTTGTTTTAATTTGAAAGTATGGCAAAGATCTTAGCTTACAAAATTAAAGGCAAATACAAGTAATCTAAGAGGGCTTAGCTATCATTCAGGTAGCATCTTTAGATGCTACAGGGCAGTGGGTGAGATGGCAACAGTGGTCACATTTCAAGGAGAATGATTTCTCCTGGGGAGACCCGGAGGTTCAGCATTTCTCATTTCCCACTCTAACATCCTTTCTTTTATTTCTTCTGTCACATGTGGCATTCACACTGTCTCTGAAGTCAGCTGAAAACTTTGTTTTTTTCATGAGTTGTTTGAGTTATAAACCTCTATTCATCTGAACGAATCTCTAAGGTCATCAACACCCGTGTCTGTCTCTCTTGTCTTTTTTCCTTTTTTGTATTTTGCAGTGAGTGGGAACTCTTACCTCCAAGTTAACTTGCTGTAAGTTTCTCATGTTTTGTAATTAACACCCAGAACCTGCACTTTTTTGAAGCAAGAAGAAAGGCCTGATGGCTGCAGAATGTTAACAGTCTCTCAGTACACTTTGCTCTCAACTTACCTGCTTTTAATTAAGACCTTACTTACAATGAAATCATTGTTGCTGAGGTCAGAGTATTGCTATATTAACACAGATCACATTGCCTGGTTTTCATATACATTAGTAAATTATGGAAGATCAAATATCTCACTGACCTGACACATATTGGATTGATCCTGAAGTAACCTCATAGTCAGTTTCAGGTTTAAGATAGTATATTAAACTATCTCTTTTGAAAGGCAATTGCAACAGCAAACAAAAATGGTGCTTGAATGTTAAGTGATAAACAAGATTTGAGAGAGAGGTTAACTACTGTATTTGCAAACAAAGTGCAAACTCAGGCAGCTGACTTGCATAATTTCAGATAAGGTACTAATTGCATGAAGTAGGAATTTGAAAGCCCTGAACTGAAAGCTCAGAACTCTGGACAGGGTGTAATTGTATCTAAATAGATAACATGAAATTACAAGGGAAAAAAATTAAGAAAAACTGAAGTTATTAATTCCATCTTACATAATGAAATGGAAAAATTGAATTTGTAGAATTACATGGTGTTATATAACAGATATTAGAAGTTTTAACTAAAATTTTCCTTGCATGTTCTACTTTATTTAATTGTTACCTAACAATTAGAGCTGATTCCTGACCAGCTCCAGAAAACAATTATTATCCATGGCATTTTTATCACTAGCTACTGCTTTTACTGTAAGCATTACTGTTAATGTTTATGTCTTAACAAAATTAAAACTTCCATCAACAGTTTAAAAATCCATTTGTAACTTGACTTGTAAAGGCAAAAAATAGAAAAACAGACTGTAAAAAATATGTAGGTGCCTTACGACTTGCTGTGGGCCACACAAAGTAGATGCCTTAGCAGCATATCGACAGTTCTGCTAAAAATTAGAGGTGATCAATCCCTGTCTCCAAAGATAAAGTGTCTAATAATAAATAACCCTACTTTAGATCTCAGTGTGATGGACAAAAGAAAGATTTAATCATTGCAAGTTGGTTGCTGCCCAAGGATCAGTGATTTTGACTTGATTGCATTCAGTGTGAGTAGAAGGAGAAAAGGTTCAAGTAGTAATACGGCATATATGTCACGCTTTCAAATTGGAAGCCTCATGGGCAGAGAAAATGTAAGGATATGTTGAAGAGGAATGTTTAGAATTAACAGTGTGGATGACAATTAAGGAGTCTATGAGATGAATTTATAAGACAGCCAAAAACCGTGATTACACAAGAAAAACAGGCAACACTATTTCTGGCTGCCAAGCAGAGAAATGAAGGCAGCATACAGAAATTTAAAATAATAATAATAAAAAAACATTACAGTGGGGTAACAAAGAAAATGGATCGCAATAAGTATGAAAGAGAATTTTCATGTAGGTAACTGAAAAGAAAGAGATTCATGGTATCTTAACAGAAATAAAGAAACAGATACAAGGACTTGAAAAAGATGGAGACAGATCTAGAAATGAAAAAAAAAAACCACTGAGAACAAAACAGATCCTACAAACATTAGGATTCTATTAGAAAATAGTTGTCATAAGACTATTAGTAGACAGGCAACCTAGAAACGATCAAAATTATTTCTGCTCTCCATTCAGAAATTTTAATGAGTTTAATAAGTACTTTCCACTCAATTCACAGATGTTAAACAATATCTGCCAGTACGTCTGAATAACTTTTACCCGAGAGTCCTAAAAGACTTGGCTGGGGATAGCACTCATTCACTGATGTTAATTTTTAATAAACCTTGAAATAGCAAGGAAATGCCAGAAGACTGGGAGAATGTTGCTGTGCCAATATTCAGAAAGGGCAAGTAGTCCTACCCAAGTAACTTGAGCCAGTGAGAAAAAGAGCTGCTTTGCGAATCAGTTGATAGGGAATTAAAGGACAGCTCACACATGATTAAGGGAAATTAATTTTGTCAAACAGACCCAACTTCTGAATAGAACTACTACTATTACACCGTGTAAAACAAAAGCTATTCTCCCCCACATCAACCCCAAATGAATAAATGGTAAATGGGCTCAGAATTGGCTAATGGGTGATTCTAAAAATAGAAATGTGAAAATAGGGATTTTCTGCTGGGACCTGCAGGGGGGAGGAACACTGCTAGTGCTTGTCAACATTTTCATTGATGATTTGATTGTAACTCTAAAATCGCTGGTGACGTAATAAACACTGATGAGGACAATCAAATAAAGTGGTCTGCTTCACTTAATAAGTGGAGTCTGTTCTGACATTTTAATACAGATGAATGAAAGTTGCATGTAGAAGGCAAGCAGTGCCTGCAAAATATGGGACTGCATCTTAGCCAGGAGTGACTGAGAAAAAGATCTCAGTGTCACACTAAACTCCAGCATTGCTGCAGCCAGAAAAGGGTATAGCAGGTACAGCATCGTATGGGGTTTGTCTTTGCCCTCTGCGATGGTAAAACCATCATGGAAATAGTTCAGTTATGGGGTTCTTTTAAAGAAAAGTTAGAAAGGGGGTAGAAAAGACTCCTCAAAATGCTTCTTGTACTGAAGATAAAGCTTTACAGTGGGAGGCTTAAAGACTGCATCTATTCAGTTTATCAAAAGGCAGATTGAGCAGGGACTTGATTACAGTGTGTACGTACCTGCACGGGGAAAACAGACTGGCAGCTCGAGGGCTCCTTAATCCAGCAGAGAAAGGAATAGGGTGAACTAGTGGCTGGAAACTGAAGCCTAACAGATTCCAATGAGAAATTAGACACCTTCTTTTGCTAGGGAGGCTGATTGATCATCTGACAAACTACCAAGCCAGGCTGCAGGATCTCCATCTCTCAGATGAAGACTGGGCATCTTCTGGAAGATGTGCTTTAGCTAAACACGAGTAACAGTTTAGTCAAACAGCAGAGGTCCTTGAGCTCGGCGGAGGAGAGAACAGATGAAATGCAGTGGCCTGCGATTCTCGGAAGGTTGGACTGGTGTGATCTGATGAGTCACATCAGCCTTAAGCTTCGGGAATTTATAGGTCAATGATAGGAATCATAATCGTAATCGTAATAGCAATTGCAATTGCAAACACAATTGCAATTGCAACATTAATATACTTTTTGAATTTTATGTTGTGCCTGAAATTTAAAGGGCCAAATTCTGATTAAGAGGCACAGCCCAGGTAAATGGATTATCCTATGGGGAAAGGAAGTAAGATTTGGGGCCACAAAAACTCTCCCTATTCACCCAAGGCCCTAAAGTGATATGGCTTCAGGACTGGGGTGAGATGAGGAGATAGCTGACCAGGTGCATTTTTGTCACATAAGATGCCCTGCCATTTTATGGTGTGGTGCCACCTCCATAATCCCTGGAGGAGGACCACACTGGCACGTGAGTCTCTTGTGCTGCTTCTTTTGGTTCTCCAAATATGCCATTTCTGTGGAGTCTTAGCACCTTCACCTATTGCAGATGGAGTTTTCTGCACCCTCAGAAGGGTGGGCAGAAGGAATTACTCAGAGATACGAGCCCATCATTTTCTATAATTTGTGAAAAACTTAACTGACTATGGCATTTAATCTTAAAAAAAAAAAATGGCTGCTTGTAAAACACCTGCGGTCAGGCTTTAGATAAAAATTTCACAAAGATGTAAAGTACACTAATTGTAACCTTGTGTACATCTTCTTCTCCTTGACCTGCTTGTCACCTTCTGTCTAATTAGCATCCACTATCTATCAGCTTAAACATTTCTAAGTAAACTTTAATTCAACATATCCTGAAAACAACTCTGTGGAGATTATAATTTTAAAATTACAATAATTATGAATCTGAGTGCCCTTCTCCTGTAGCTTCAAGAGTGGGGCATGGATAAAAATCTTCACCAGGGCCTTTGAGGGAAGCTACCCCAAAGCTGTGGAGTGGACGTTGAATCACAGTGGAGTACATCACGGTTTTACTCCTCTTCTTCCTTGGAGCACCTTCTCTGGGGTGTGGGTGAGGGTCCACACTCATATTATCCCTACTGCAGTTTTCCTCACTTCCTAACAGGGATGCAGAAAACCCCAAACTTCCTCCAACTTGCTTAGAACTAAAGTATCATCCAATTCTTTGCTCATTTTAGAAGAACTTAGGTGCATATTGTCCTGATCATTCTGTAACTACTCTAAAAATAGAAACTCATTGCACATAGCTGCAACACAGCACTGTAGAGTTTGGCATTTGCAAATGCATGTTCTTAGTAGTTGTATCTGCTATTTAAAGGAATCATCAACTTTTACTATGCACATTTATTTGCCTTTGTGGGCATTATTTTTTTGGCTGAGGTCTGGAAGAAGGTATCTTATTAAAAAGAAATTACGCTTTTTCTCATGGTTTAGATAAAAATTGTCATGGTTAGTGTAATTTTCATTATTTTATTTTAATTTTTGTGTGCTGCACTTGAGGAAAAAGCCTTTGATTGTTCTGTATTCTGTGTATTTTCTTTTTTTTTGAAAAAGTGTTTTCTTTGAACATTTTCACATTTTCTTCTTTTTCATATGTTTTTGTGTTCCCCCCCCCCCATTACTGCAAAAACAGCTACATAAAAAAAATAAAGTTGTGAAAGAAAACTTCTCAGAGCAAACTAGATAAAAATATGGTGAAAACTGGTTTTCACCAGCCTTCAAGGCATTAGGATTTTGATTCTTGTTCTCATATTAGTCTTGAGATGTTGGCAATGTCATTGCTCCCAGAATTAGTTGCTGACAGTTCACCCCAATAGGATTACTTGCATACTTAAAGTCAAGCAAGTGCAGAAGTGTTTGCAGAACCAGACTCTTTAATAAGCAACTATACACTTGCCTGCAAGCACATGGGATGAATAATGAGTCATCAGCCCTCCGAGGGCAGGGTAGATTGGCTCTGTGACCGTTACTGCAGAATGTGGTCGGGCACCAAAATTGCAAATGTCCTTTTCTTTTCAGTTTCCCCCCTCTTCCTCTCAGAGAAAGTGGGGCCCTGACATTGTGGCATTTCTTTTGTGCTCTGACCGTCGTTGTTTCAGACACCTGTAGAAATTCTCAGAGGAGATTATGAACAGTCTGGTTAATTCATTTTTCAGTTTGACATCCTAGTGCATCAGCACAATTGCTTTGTAAAAGGAAGTTGCCAAAACTGACTCCTCTAGACAACACCTGGAGGACATCAGCAACACCAGCAACATTTAGAAAATGCACAGTGTGGGCACACAGAGCAGGAAAACCAACTCTAGGAGTATGCGTTTTCGGAGAGCTGAATGTGCCTGTGGGTCCACCTCTCCAGAAACATACATTTTATTGTCAAGGATGCTAACCAGGCACTGATGTTTGCGAGGATGATGCTCACTTCGTTATGAAGTGGAAGAGTGGTGGCTCACATGCCAGCTGGTCAGCAAAGGCTTTCCTCCCCATTTCTCTTGTAACTTTTGCAGTTTTCGTGACTATGGATTTAATGCTTTGCTTGAAGTATGACATGCAACATCCCTCTTCCAGTACCACAGCAATCAACTCCTCCCCTAACCTCTAACTTCCCCCGTGAAGTAAGAGATCCCCAAGATCAGTGCAACCTTAATGAGGCACATGTAAAATAAGAAAGCTTAGGTACATTATAAATCAAGCTTCACTGCCCCAACCCCACCAAACAGTTGCTTGTACATATTACGTATCGGTAGGATTTCACACTGTTCTGTAATTCAAAGAAATCATCCAATGTAGAGTTACTCTTCTGGTTAAATGTATATCATAAGTATACAGGATGACATGTTACACATGAGCTGATGCCCCAGTGAGGGTCTGTCTTTTTGCACTGCCAAATTTCTTGCTGTATATCTGCAGTGACTTGATGTTGCACGCATTAAGCTGCCATTGATGTTTTACCTTCTACCTCCACAAAGGCAAGGCAAAGCCCTAACATACACAGCTCCCAGGTATGGCTTTTATTTGTAGCGGACCTCATTCTCTTCCCTGGGCTGGGGCAGGGTTCAGTGACTGAAAATGGACTTCAGTGAGGTGGCACAGATATCTGCCAGTGGTTAATTAAATTAATGGTGTCCATCTGGATGGGTTTAACTCAGAATTTCCTTAAATTTATGGATTGACTGTGGAACAACATAATTATATAAATGTGTTTTGATGTCCAAATTGAGGACACAGATATAATCCTTGACTACGTTACATAAACCCACACATTTTCAGTTAGTAGAAATGCAAGCCCATTTTTATGTTTGTAAAAACCCCTCTTTGCTTAATAAGCAAATTCATTTTATCTGTGCCAAATAATTATTTCACATTTATAAAATATGGTCTCTGAAAACAGTCCTCTTTTACTTCAGGTACAAAATACAAATGAACATTCTTAACTCCTAGTCTTTTTGAGTTTTGAATAAATGTTGATCTCGCAAGAGGACAGAAAGCTGCTGGCTATTATTTTCTTCTGCTTCTGCTTTATGCTGTATTTAGCTTTTTTCCTAAGTAATGGATTCTGGGCATGCATATTATGGCATATTTTGTTAACACGTAAGACGAAATATCCTAGTCTTCAAATCACACCTATTGTAAGCTTTAAAAATTATGAATGCTCTGTAGGGGAGAACAATGTCTGTGTGCATTGCAAAACTTTCATTGCTGGTGAAAACTGAGCAAAAATTAACTTTACATCATGCAAGTGCAAAGCATATTAAGGAAATTAAATTATTTGCATCAACTCTGGCTATATCTGCCAAAGATTTTCTAACCATTCTAAGAAAGAAAAACAGAAGGCAAACTTGCAATGAATAGAAACAATAATGGTCAGTAGCATGTATTGCATGTTTTTTGAATGGAAAGTAATTTATCACATCTGAAATAAAAGCTGTTTATTCTTGTGTTTCACTGTCTGTAACAATCTTTACAATTTATCTGTGAAAAAGTGAGAAACTGTACCACCATTAGCATATGAATACTTGACACATCAAATTGGTTGTACAATAACAGAAGGACATTTGCTATTGGTGTATGCACACAGACAAAGCAGCCATTTTGGGGGGCGGCGGGGGGAGAAAAAAAAAATTAAAAATGAAATGGTGTGGGTGTTTAACCCGTTGTCTGTCTCTCTGGTTTCACACAGTGACTTTGATGAGGACAGCCCAGCAGAGTGGCTGGAAATTCCTAAAATAAAAAAAAAATGCGCGTGCAGATTAAATGCTGGAACAAAGATCATACGTGTTGAATTTGTATTCAGATGGTAGTGGATGAGATGATGCAAGTAATGCAAGAAACCGGTCTGGAATAAGCGATTTTGTGTGTTTTTTACATGTGCACCCTGGGTGGGGGGAGTACAGAAATGCGGAGGTTGTACAGAAATGAACCATTGCCTACGTACAGTTTTATTTCACGGCAACAGCATTGTGGGCCTTGGGTCAGATGTGTGAAACTATTTCTCAAAGAAGCTGCATACATAATTGAGGCCCTAAGAAGGGTTCTCAGTTGAAGTTGCCAGGCTACATTCATTTCAAAAGCAGAGCCATTTGTTATCAAATTTAAATTAACTCTCTCGGCACTGGATGTGTAGTTTAAACAGCAGCTTTGCAGACCATACTTGTTGTCTGAGGAAGGAGGAACAGTGCCTGCTCACTGACAGTAGTGTTATTTCGCAAAGGATGGAAATCTTACCTGTATTTAGGCCTGCAAAGTGGTGATCTAAAAAGAAGGTTAATTTCTGAGGGATATCTTTATGCTTTATTCTCTTTTAGAAGCCATAGTGGTCTTTTTTCTCCCATTCTTTTCTTTCCCTTAAAAAAAAAAAAAAGTAATGATTTCAGCTTTAATTTGGGAATAAATTAGTAAATCAGTATTTGCTGTTGGTTTTCTGCAAGCACACTGTGGCTGCCTTCACCAATTTTTTTTTCAAATTTTACTTTAAATGAGGCTTTAAGTGTTTAAAGATACAGATTAGCAACTCAAGATATTTGTATTTTCAGCCCCACATGATCTACAACAGCTGGGTGTGACCCTGTAGACTTTACTTGCACCAGTAATCCTTTCGGACGTAACTGCAATGTGACTTCCATCACATTCAAGAATTAATAATGAGAGAAAAGATTGCACTAATTGTTACAGTTTATTATTTATTTCCTTGAGCATCCCAGTGTGCTGTGTGCTTTCCGAGCAGAGGAGAGATGTTCTTGCCCTAGGAGTTCACATGGTTGTTACAAGCAACACACAAGGCTTGATGATGCTGTCTCTTCAGTAGCAAAGGGCAAACAATAAATGCAAACACGCCAAATCACAAACATCTATTCACCACATTAATCTGCTTTCACTGAGCTCATGTCCTGCCTGTGCTCACTTTCAGTAAATATTTTAGCAGTTGAGTGCCAATGGAAAAATATTTGTGGAAAGCAAATTTCATATCCTGAAAAGAAGTCTGTTTGTTATAAACTCTTGGTGCGCTTTCTTGACAGATGTTGGACACTTCTGAGCTCAGCAGGAAAATATGTGTCCTTGAAAGTAAGGTGCTTTGGCCCAGATGCTTGAGGGTCATTCCCTAACCCTCAATGAAATCAACCACCTTCAAAGGAAGATGCTCTGTTGTGTAGAGGCCAGAGTGATCATTCAAAACTTTACAGCCATAGCTCCAAAATAAAAGAACAGGTACAGCAGTTTATGACTTCTCCAACCAAAGGTAACTGATGCCTTCAATGCAGGTTTTAAATATTGGTAATGAAGGCATAGGGTAGGAAAAAAACCAACCCCAAACCTACCTTGCAATCTACTCACAGATATGACAAGAGATGAAAAAATGTCTAAATTTATCAAATAAATTATACATCATGAATTATTTGCTCTGTGTAGCTTTAAATTAGGTTTACTCAGGCTAATCAGCAAAGATGTGCCAACAATTAAACCCAACAGAACATCTCAGTCATACACATAATGTGTTTGTGCCTGAATGTGTCATCATACAGTGTGGGTGTTTTGAGCAAGAAGAGAAAGATGTACCTACTTTTGTAAATGGTTGTTTTTCAGTAAATTCTTTCAAAGTATTAAAGGTTTGATGTTTTAGAGCTTTTAGACCTGGATTTTTTACCCAATTTAATTTGACATTTCTATTTTCATTTCTCTAATAAATTGGAGCCCCTACCTAAGACTTTTACTATGATGAAGCTTAATAAGCTATGCTAAATATAGTATTCTTAACTATCTGTGCTTTTCTCTCTTGAAACACAAGCTTAGGGCACTTAATCTACATCCCTTCATCAACATAAGGTGTTGATTTGTTAGAATCAAGTCAAGTCTATTGTAGCTGTTGGCAGATATGCTGGTAAGACTCAGTTTCATCTTTGTAGTCTCTAGGTTGAGAGAGGACTTTGTTTCAGTAAAGATGACAAGAATACTACCAAACACCGTGCTGCCACGTTAAAATGACTTTTCCCAAAAAAAGTGGACAAACAGCATTTTATTATTCATATATGTAAAGATGTAACTCATTTGTTTAAGCAGTTAGTAGGTGACTACCCCAAGTTGCCTGCCACATTAGCCACTGATCCCTTATGCAATCTACAAACACCTTCTGAAAAAGAGGAGGCAAAGATAAACTAATTAAAAAACAAGGAGAGTAAAATTACAGAGCATAACATTTGCTCTTTGGTTTTTCTAAAGTAAGATATATCACATATGTGTGTCCCCACACAACCCTGGATATTATTCTAAAACTACAAACCATTTGCTTATTTAAAGCCTTGTGCAGCTAACAATACTACAGAGCTAGTAAATCCCACCGAGCACTCTTTGAGAATCTTGTTTATTTACTGGTGGAAGTGATGGACCATCCTTGTGTATCCATGACAACACTGCAACATGCCAGAGCAGGACTAGGTCTTTTCTTGCTCCTGCAATATGAGATTAAAAGTAAGAGGCTAAATCTTATTAAATACCAGAAGCTTTTCAAAAGATAAAACATAAAGTTTATGGGAGCATATGATAGTTGTTCATGGTAATATATTTGTGCTATTTCAATGCTTTCGTTAGGTTCCTCTGTTGAGTGTAAATAGTACTGAATGGTGAACATACCAGGAAAGATAAAACTTTGCAGTTCCTCCTGGAGTTTGTAATACAGGAAAGTGATTCAACAGCATCAAGCCTGAATTGCTAAGAATATCCATTTTAAAGGGTATTAAACTGGTTCATGCTGTAATTTTTATCTTTTCTTGAAAGGTATTACAGGTTCTTTACTATTTTTCGTTCTCATGCCAAATACTTTGATTAAGAATGTTACATGATCCAGTGGATTAGTAATGTAATTGCCTATTTATATTTACAAATCCATGCATTTTCTTGGTGCATTTGTGTTTGCTGTGCAGTTGATATGTTGGACTGATATGATTGAGTTGCAAATCATGTGTATGTGGTGGAATTTAGATACAAAATGAAAATTCAATTCTTTATAAGCCATTGTTTTTCTTACTGTTACTCTTGATTATGTTACCATTGCCTTGACAAAGGTTGTGCATTTTTAAGGTTTAGAAAAGCACCTTGAAAAGTTAAATCAAATTAATTCTGTGCAAACAAATCTATGCAATAAAGGAAGAGTTTCTTAGCTAGCAGTAATCTCCAGCACAATATTTATCTTCCCCTAACATCTTAATAAACAACACAGTAAGCCAAATCCTAGCATAGGTTTCTCAGCATTCATAGATTTAAATGACAAAAGATTTTGATTTAATACACCAGATGTCCTCCAAGTATATTGCATTTTCCAGACACATTAGTATTTAAGCTAATGTCTAAAGTACAAGGCTAATGTTACCTATATTCTGATCGCAGGAGAAAAAAAGTTTTCTGTTTTAATATTAAGTGTGTTACTTGAATCTATCAGTTGATTCACTAAAATCAGAGATGAAGTCCTGAAACAATCAGTAAGCCTTAGCTGAGACCAGCCCATCACTGTACATTAAAAAATAAGGATCAGAGTGTGGCAGGTCTGGAAATTATACAGAAAACACCCCTTGAAATGGATGTAGTAACTTCTTACTGGCTTTCAGAATAACAGCAAAATATTTCTTTTTTTTTAAAAGGGCAATAGGAAGAAATAAATTATTTCTGTGGTTTTTTTCTCATTTTCTATCCCATTCTCAACACACTATAATTGGTCATGTCTGCACAAACAAAACAACAATTGCTTGTTAAACAGCTGCTTCTGCAGGTGCCTGTTCCTCGGCTAGAAGAGACACACAGGTTTTGGTCTCCTGTTGCCTGATTTTGATCATCATACTTCAGGGTGAGAGGGGATTGCTTACACACCTCTTGTTCAGGTGTGTGTCTATGTACAAACAAAAATGAAGCTGTGAATTTGGCGGGGGGGGGGATATAATTGCTCTTATTGCCGTCTGGGTTAGCATTTACTTAGTCTATGAGGTCAGGAGGAGCCTTGTGCTAATGGCACCAATCTAAGTGACAATAATTTTCATTTTTAGCAGAGAAAGGAGGGGAACATGGGTCTCCCTCAGGCTGGATAAGTGTTATTCTGCGGCTAACTTAACTGCGTGGCATCTTCAGTGTTAGAAAAACAATATTTTTCAAGATTCCAGCTTTGATATTGGTGCCAAATTTCCATCCAAACAATGGTGCAGAAAATCCTTTTTGCAATACCTTTCTCCTTTTTCAGGTCAGGCTTTGTAGACCACCACTGTAGACCATCACAAAATATTTCTATGTTGTTGTTGTACAGAAATGTCAGCGAAAACACCTATAAAAAAAAAAAAATAAAATAAAGGCCTGGTCAAACCAGATGTCTCTGTCTTCCCCATAACGCAAGGAGATAGGAATGGGATGGATCCCCTTTGGACAATGCTGGTCACTCATGTATTAGCATGTAAATATTATTAGCATGTAAATATTTCATACAATAGCATAAGTTTCACAGACAAGTAGTTTCACTAACTGACCTCTGATGATCAAGTGTGACTGGCTGTAAGAGCAGCCTGGTAATAGTGTTGGGATATTTCCCTCCTTTATGCTGATTGACCAGAATTTAGCCAGAAAGAAGAAGCTCTGATTGATTTGTTTGATTTTTACAGTTGGAGAGGAGTGTGTCTTTTTGGGGGACTGCAGGGAATAACGCTATACCTGTTGCGGGTAAGCAATATTACAACCTGTGAGTGATCTAGCCAGGGAAAATGATAATTTGTTTTACTTGCCACTTCAGTAAGGTCCCTTACTGGAGTTTGTTCAGACTGCATAAAGTGCAGATTAATCCTCTGAGCACAAATGTCATTTTGGATTTGCTTGCTCTGCATGCAGACATAATTTTTAACATTCAGAAATGGCCAGAAGTAGGTTGATTATCAAACCTTGGAGAATTTGCTTCCAGGTGTTTTTCCACATAGCGTGAGAAAATGTGTCTTTTGGCTCCAGCGGATTTGGGATTCTGGTTAAACAAGAGTACAGATCTCGTGCTTTTAAGATTACTGTCAGGTTGGAGGGAAGACAGCTGAATGAGGCAGAGGCTGTTAACTAAACTGGCAGCAACTTCCCAACAAGTGGCTGTGATGATATCGTGCTTTCCCAGTTTTGTTTTCACTTTAATAAGTGCATGTAGCTTTTCATTATTTGGTATAGAGTGTGCAGTTCCAATGCATTAGTATTTTGTGGAATTGTTTCTTTCTTGTAGCTGAGCTGGGATATTTTAAAATCTTCTATGGCATCTATGAATTGCCCAGTATACTTTTGCACACCCTGCAGATATATGTTATTTTATTTTCAGCAATGTTTGTCTAAAACTTCTTAATTGTTTAGCAAGTTCAGCTGTAAGAAGGGTTGATTTTATCAGCTATATTTATGCATCCTGAAATCAGATAGCCTTAGTGTGTTTGCACAATGACAGTAAATGATAGTTTGTATGCAACAGTATGCAATTTCAACAGTAGATTGAAATGCAGACAGGAAACCCATCAAAAAGCAGGCAGCAGATTAAGCGAGGAGTGAAATATGTTACAAACTAAAATTTAAAATAGACGTCTCAAAAATACTTTCTGAAAATGAAACATATTTTAAGACAAGATAACATGTTATGGAATTTATATGAAATTTGAAGCCAAATTCCTGAAAACAGGCATATCGACATTCAAGACAAAGCAATCTTCTCACAGTTCCTCTTTGCGTCTTCTCTCCAGGTGAGACTGCACATGCAGGAAAGCATTGTGGAGTTCAAAATCCAGTTTCAGAGTGCAGTTGTGAACATCACAGCCATGCACACCAGATACTAACTACAGGGAGAGACATGTTAACCTCAGCCTTAATTTAGCCTCAACCCGAATTTCCACGTCTCCCTTTACCTGTCTTTGCTTTACCAGCTACTCTGTCTTCAGCATCGTGCCGTCCTTGTGCAGTGCCCAGGGAAGGTATGTGCTCAGCATGGCCCTGGGCAGATTTGACTAAGCTGGACAACTTTGCCTTTCAGGGAGCTACAACACTCCAGCAATGCAGGGCCACTGGCTTCAAAACAGTTTCCATGACCTGCATTGAGTGTCCAGCAGCCATTCTATTGCAATTCAATTGTTTTAGTACCCATTAAAAAAAAAGAAAGAGAGAGAGAGAATGCTTTATTGAAATAACATATTGAGATTACATTAAAAAGTCAAATAAATATCTTAAAGAATAAGTAAGGTAACACCCTTACTTGCAACATATTTCCACAGATAGGCATGCCTAAGTATGGAGCAGTTTTAGGGATTACAACTCAAATGCAGGAATGGGGCAAAGTTCAGCTACTTGTACATAGAATACTGTAAATTGTATTGTCTAAAAGTGAGTTAGGGCAGTGGGAGCAACAAAGATAAAGAAGTGGGTGATAAACCTTCGTTTTCTATTAGTGGTGTGAACAAAGTTCAGAAAATAATAATTATAGAAAGAACTTGCATGGTCTATGGTTCTCTCCTCATCAAAATATTTTTACTGCTTGTTTCCTCAGTGTGCCAGCCAGCAGAGTGGCTGAGCAATAATATCTTGTAAATAGTGGGATTTCTTACTCTTATCAACTGTATTAGAGCAACTTAGGAAAGTTTTACTCAAATATATCCTACTGACAAAGTTCAGTGTGAGCTTTTGTTATTCACTGAAAAATATAGTTAATAAACAAAAATTGTGGTAAGAGGTGCTTATTATTTTGTTTGATAACATCCCATTAGATAAAATGTTTTAAAAGACCTCAGCTGCTATTATGTGTTCAAAAAGCAAGAGAACAAAACAAATTTATTTACCAGAGTCCAGATGTTGTTAGTATGCACATCTGTAGTATTTAGATGCTGTTTGTATGCACATCTGTAGCATTTACATGGCACAAAAACATCAAAGAATTTAAAAACTTGGCTTGTTAGTTGCAATTATACAGTTGCAGATCTAGAACAAGTATAAAATCTCATATTAACAAGGAAGTATGTAAAACAGTGATTTTCAGCTTACATTTTGTTTGTGGGATGATGTTACTGAATCTGCTAGACAGAGTCAGTGATCCCTTTTCAAAACTGGAAGCAATCTAAAGATCATTTTGTTGATCATTGCTCTGCTGTTGACATCATTGACTAGAAGCATAAGTCACAAGATGCTACCATAAATTGAGTTGCCATTATTAGCTCTGGGCACAAACTAGACTGCTAGCAATAGGTAAATCACAAAAAGATTTATAGATTCTATTTGGCTCAGATGAACATCCAAAAACATTTTGGGTGAATATTGGGATGAACCCACGAAGAGGTCAACGCATTTCAGCTGATGTGCAGGGGCCAGACTATGGACTTGCAGGGGCTGAAAGAGGTTTCCAGGGCATCCGAAAACAACCAAAGGTTGTTTGAAGCAGTTGTTTTCACTATTAAAAATTCTGATATGCTTGTCCAAAGTACATCCTTGACGTAAGGGTACTGAGGTGAAGGGTGTCATACACATTTTGTGCGTGCTAATCTGGTAGCTACATGGTTGACTATTGCAGAGGATAATCATAGACAAAGCTGGAAAGCAATGAATTGTTCTGACTGACTAAGCATGTCTTAGAAAAGAAGGAGCTAATTACAGCTGTAAACAGTGCTACTCAAAACAGATTGGGGCAGGATATCTGCTTCACAAATGTGTTTGTTAGGTTGCTCCAGTTTTTTTCTTTTCCAATTGTGAAAGACACTGCAAGTCCTTCACTACCTCTAAGTTCATAAGAAGCAAAATTTTATGTTCTTACATCTGGTGACATTATACCTTTAAAATTTTGCCAAATTCTCCCTGTATTTATGTAAAAGTTGAAGGTTTTTCTTTAGAAGATGTTAGTATTTACTGGAGGCACATTTTAAATATCTTGTAATGGTCTTAGAAACCCCAAATATGCATAGCCAAGATCAGTTTCACTGTATAATGCAAATAACACCCTACAAAATTTGATAAAAAAGGATATCCAAGTAACTTTCATGTAAAATAAAAACCCAAAAGCCAGTTTTCTGTCTTTCAAGAAGTTTCATAAGGACTCAATGTATCTGAATTTACGTTCAGATCACTGCTGGTAAAATGTTATTTTTCCCTTTCTCAGTGCTTAAAAGTAATCTATGTGCAATTTTAGTTTATATTGAAAGTTTTTTCTTACAATTTTTTTCCCCAAAATTTCCTTTGTGTTCACGTTCTCTTTTTGGTCATGGAATACACAGAATTTCAGTAAGAAAAGCAATTTTGAACTTCACAAGCAATTTTTTTTTTTCTTTTTTCAACAGATAGTTTTATTATACTA
This sequence comes from Buteo buteo, assembly GCF_964188355.1. Lineage (NCBI taxonomy): Eukaryota > Metazoa > Chordata > Aves > Accipitriformes > Accipitridae > Buteo > Buteo buteo. The sequence continues at coordinate 83,859,948 of NC_134204.1, read as the reverse complement.
AAGTTACATTTTGTAGGAATGGTTATAGGAAAAATTTCTAAGTGCTTTGTTATATTTTTAATTTGGCGGACTGTATTTACAGAAGGATTCCTTGCAAAAGGATAAGGATGTGACTCAGTCAATTAGGATATAGAAAATTTTAGTTAATTTGCACATAATATGATTTCTTAACAGTGATAGGACAAAGTGTTTGCATTTAGTTGCCTAGAATTAGGCAGCTAAAACCATCTCAGACCATTTATAACCAGTCTAATTTTAAAACCAGCCAATTCTCCTCATTTCCATTGGATTTGTAGAACATATTAATTAATTAGTATTTATGATGTTTAACTGTGTGACCTATTTACTGTACTCATAAGAAAAATTTAGTCCTTACCTGGCCATCTTATGAGACTCGTGTTCTTAATCAGTTTAATTAGTGTGGACACTGTCACCAATAAGTGAACTCTGAAGTGGCTAATTGCTTTATCTGCATGTTTTCTGAATATATTCTGAATACTAGCCCAAGTTGTACTATTTTACAGTAGTAAGTCTAAAATACAGTGAATTATAAAGCTTGCAGAACATATTCAACTCACTGATTAACTTCTAAAGCGTCAATACATCACCTGCGGACTGCAAGACCCAACATCGCCCCTAGAAGCAGCTCAGTGAAGTAATTAATGATATTGGTATATATAAGAGCACTCACACAGCTCTTCTTGCAGCTGTGACTTGGTCTAAGTTCAGTGCAGTTTTTCTTGATTTACCTCCCTCTGACACAAAGCTTCACAATTATGTGACATGAATGTGTTATCTGCGTTAGTCTGAAAATAAATATTAGGCTAAGCAAATGTATAAAAATTTGTCTCTCAGACTCAGAGCTTGCAGGGTACTGATCTCCCTGAGCTGTCTTCACGTCCCATATTGGGCACGTTGTCTTCTGCAGCATCAGATTTAAAATGCTTCACTGTACGATGCTTCATGCTTCGGTAATCTGCACACTCGCTGGCTGTTTTTTCAAGCTGTATGAAAGCAGTATGTATACATGGTCTATTCAAGCATCTCACATGATATGTCTGTTTAAAGCTATTGTTTTTCTCTATACCTGCCTATAGTAGTAAATTACAGCTACTTTTTTTCTATACAGTGCTCTTAAATATAATTACCTCTCTTCATTTTTTATAGGGGAAATGGAGTTTAGAACTGACTCTCGACACTTGATGCACATTTGGCAGGAGGCCAAGGTGAATCAGAATAAACATCCAGAAGAAAATGCCAAATACAAGAAAATAACAGCAACTTAATATGATTTAATACCAATAAAGTGGTTAAGGTTAGTGGAAACAGTCCTTGATCTTTTCTTCTTCTAATAAATTAAAAATGATTTTATAATACATTATAGCTGGTGTAGCTCCTTCCAGCTAGGGCCATCCATCACAGCCTGGGTGGAAACACTGCTTTCTCTCCATATGATCGCAGCCAAACTGTTGAGGAAGTTTCGTGGCAGAGGACAGCGGGGAACGAAGACCTACACGCTCTGTTCAGGAGCCCATTCCTGCCATTTTCTACAATTTTCCTTTGTGTTCTTTTATTGAAGCAACAGGTACCAGGTCTTGCTCTAACATGCACCGTGATGCAGCCGTCCTACCACTCCACAACTCCAAAGTGGTTTTGGGTCCCGGGATGCAAAACCTGACCTTCAGCCGTGCCTAGAAAAAACTGGTGGCACTGAGCAATGCAAATTGCCTTCCTGCACCACATATTGAGAGACCCCTGTGGTACCCACCTCCTCCCTCCTCTCCCCTCCTCACATTTGCGTGTTTCACACTAAGGAGTCACAGCAGCTGAGGTACGACCTCACCTCTGACGTAATTTCATTGCCTAAGCCCTCCCCTCTTTCTAATCCACTGCCCGACCCACGGCCGCTCCCTTCCCAGCTCAGGAAATCTGAACTATTTTATGCAGAACACAGAGGCTGTGGACTGAGGGGGTCTCCCACCCTGGGGCATCTGGTGGTTAGGCCACCTCCTGAGAGGCTGCAGGAAGGGATAAAGCTCCGTCAGGTGAAGGTGCAATGTCAGCCCGTGTTTCCTAAACTCCCGTTGAGCTACCAAAGAAAACATAGCAAAGAACAGGTGGGAGGTAATTCTGACTCCACCACTGGTTTTTGTTATGAGCGGTCCAGCAGATGTTTCCCTGAAGATCTCATGAGATGGGCAAAGGTGAGAAAGCCCAGAAGGCTACAGATCATAGTTTGGGTTGGAAGGGACCTTTAAAGGTCATCTAGTCCAACCACCCCCCTGCAATGAGCAGGGACATCCTCAACTCGACCAAGTTGCTCAGAGCCCCATCCAACCTGGCCTTGAATGTTTCCAGGGATGGGGCATCCACCACCTCCCTGGGTAACCTGCTCCAGTGTTTCACCACCCTCATCATAAAAAAATTTCATCCTTACTTCTAGTCTGAATCTACCTCCTTTTAATTTAAAAACATTACCCCTTGTGCTATCACTACAGGCCCTAATAAAAAGTCTGTCCCCATCTTTCTTTATAAGCCCCCTTTAAGTATTAAAAGAAGTGAAGGAGACCCTTGGCTGCGCTGCAGTAGACTGTTGAGAACAGGCATGGTAAGTACCTACAAGGTTTGGTGAGAAGCACCGAATTTTAAACTGTTCTCCTGCTTATGCCTTTTAAAAGACATCTTACCTAATGTGTTTCTCAGTTAGCTGCCTCTGAAGTAATGACGTCAGTGCTGCTATGATATCAACACTGTGACGAACAGTTGACTATAATTTACCATATCTTCAAATGGAGAATAAAAACTAAAGAATTATTTATATTGAGTTAACAAAATGCTCCCCAAAAGATACTTAAACTTCCATTTAGCTCATCTGATGTTTAAAATAAGGTAGCAGGCATTTATGTTCACACATCTGCTGCTTGATCTAATCACCACCATCATCATCATCATGTCTCACATGAGCATAATTACTCTTTATTTAATGTATAAGTTTAAATACAATCTGTAATGGCATTTTAACAACTGCTGGGAAGTAAATGCTTACTTTCCATAGCCTGGTTTAAATTATGTTAGCAAGTAAGTACACACTGCGTAAGGATGGGAACTGTGATTTTACAGAAGACAGGTGTTAGAAAGTGAAAAACCAAGGAAAATTGTTGTCAGTTTGCCATAGAATTAAACACAAAACTGATCTGGCCTTAGCTGATTTTATGTTCTGTAATGAGCAAGGAGTTTAGGCTGGACTCACTGACATTTGCAGACACCCTACTGCATTGATTAGCTGTTTCAGATGAAAATCACACAAAGTTTGTGACTCCTGGCATCAAGATAAACTTAAAAGTTTTGGCTTAATTCTGTTTTCAAGCTTTTACACTGCAAGTGTAAAAATTTAAAAATTATAAACTGTGTCAGAAACCTGAATAAATCAAGAACAGTTATGGAGATGAGTCCTTCCAAAAATCAAGTCTGCTGCAAATGGAGCTGATGGATATCTGGAGCAATGCAGTGTATGAAATGAGACAAGCATTTCAGATGGAGCTTCCACAGGCAGATGTTTGCAATCATAGTTTAATAAAACTAACCACCAGTTGTAATGTGACAAGTAAAAGATAGCTCTCTGCAACATGTTTAACTGTGACTTCCCGCTATTCAGAGGCTTTCTTTTTTAAAAAAAGCACCACAATGTGTAAACCGGTGCTGTTTCTTGTAGGTTGCAGGCACCTCACACTGTTTGCAGCAGTGCAGCCTTTCCATACTCCTGTGATATGGGGAACCAGGGACGACATGTTTTGCAGTGGAACAATCTATAAAGAAGAAATACATGTGCCACCTAATTGAGACCAACTGGCTGATACCAAGACAAATCCTACACCATCTACCTGTTGTCTGCTCTTCACTGGAGCTGTGTAAAGCTACTGAAATAGTCATCCAGTTTTGGGGTTGTGCACTTCATTTTCTTTCCCTGCTAGAGAAAAATAGTGCCAGATGCTTAGGGTGGGATAAACCTGCATCGCAGCTGTGTAAGGTGGGAAGGAGAAACATTTTCCATTAAAATCCTGCTAGTAGGGAAGTGGAGCTCTTTGCTTCCAGATCTTAATAGGAAGTTAGAAAAGGTAAATTATGGGACTATCAATGTGGTGTGAAATGATGGAAGATCAAGAGACAACAGGTACTGATTTCACCACACTGATATCTGGGTTAGAGGAATGCTCCTCTTGCCTTCTTTTCCTGTGGGATTGATGGGTATTAGGAAGTAGTCCCAGTGCAGTTCCCAGAAGAACCCGATTTTAACTGGGCTTGGAGGGAACCACAATTATCCCCTCGAACCTTCAGCGGGCAATACCAGATATGTCATAAAGAAGGTTCCACTAATATTGAGGTATCCCTGCTCCCTGGAGCAGCGTCCAGAGAAAAACATCCCCTTAAGGCTACGAGGTGTGCTGCCTGCACTCCTGGGCACTGGCTACCTCTTGCTAAAGAGGCATTAAGAAAACTCAAATCAACATTCTTGATCTGTGCTGAAAATTGCATGATGTTCCACCATCGCTGTGAAAGCGGCTATTAGTTCTTCAAAAGCTACTATATAATTTCATGGAGACATTTCCCATTGCTGAAACACATTTGAATGAAATTAATTTCTGAATAAAAAATTAACTGGAGAATTTAATGGATGACACCAGGGTCAAAGTTTGGCATTCTGAATTCTCTTTTTTTTTTTTGCTTTTTTTAAAAAACATGAATGAAAACATAGTTCACTCCCACCCTCTTTTGTGTATCTTTTTGTTAAGTATCTATATAAATGAATACCTATGAAAATGTTAATGTGATTATCACCACCATCAGAAAATGTTTTCCACATCTTAAAACCAATTCTTTTTTCTTTGCTTTTCTTAATATCTGAAGTGGAAAGTCAGTGCAGAAAGATAACACCTTAGTCATCGATCATTTTGTTTGATTTCTGTGGAGAGAAGCAGTTTACTTTATGGTATTTATCTTGTAATAAAGAGTTAATGCTAACTTTGTTTTGTTTTGTTTGTTTTGTTTTGCTTTGGTTTACAGATGAGGTATCTTAGCTGCATTGCGTAAAAGCACTTAAGATGGATTACTGAATACTGGGAAATACAGCTACAGTTCTTAATTTTTTGGAAACAAAATATGTTAGCAGCAAAAAGAAAACTTGGTCTTTATCTGGATCACGGAATATTCTGAAGACATTAATTATTGACAAACTGTATAGTGAGATGTGCAGTTTGCACTGCTTTGGGGCCAGGGAGAGTTCTGCTTTTGGACAGCACGTAGCATAAAAAAAAATCCTTGGGAGGAGGCACCACAAGAGTGTAAAATAAGTAAAAATCTGATTCTCAGTTTACTTCTAATTTTTCTTCAAGGATTCATCGATCATCCCCAGCTTTTGAACAAATCGAATAAGGCACATTTAGCACATGCACTGTTTCTCGTGCATGCAAAATTGCAAGGTGTGTGTTTCTTCATGCTGGAGTACAGTTCTTGAATCCTGAAGTCAGAGTCACGCAGGGAGAACCTGGAGAGTGCTCAGAGACTGCTAATTTATGTGCATCTTCAGAGATATGCATTAACCCATGCAGGTCTGAGTACTTGACTGGGTTCTTCAGCTAGGAGCAAGTCTACCGAGTTGACACAGAGTTAAACTAAATGGAAGATGAAAAAGGTTCAAAATACCCTTGAGATGCATGTACAACCACTGCACCAAAATATTTATTTATTTGCTTGCTTAGGATTTAACAGTAACTTTTACTTAGGCCCTTTCATTATTCACCTATTGCACCGTGTACTGGAAATGCAGCTCTTCTGTTAAATTCCTATTTGCTTACTTTCTTGCTTGCTTGCTCTCAGCACCATGGGCCCTAATGGACAAATAAGTTAAGGACATTGTTTCATTCTAAACATATATAAACTTCAGAAACATGGTGATTTACAGCCAGTGAGAATTTTGAAATGGAAATCAACAAGAAAAGCTATGATCAGTACCTAAAGCATGATTTTCCTATTTTATAACAATTATAAATTATAACTTAAAATTAAAAACCAATTTGTTTCTATGAAATGTGGCTATGTATATTTCATTCTTTAAAGGTTTCTTAGAGAACTATCTATCTTCATCTTCTCTATGAAATTACTGTTTTTTCAAAACTTCCTCCTTTATCCTTCTGTTTCTTATGCTCAGCAATAAAATTTTAGCTTTATATTAAACAAAATGTAAAATTCGATGAAAAAAACCCTTAAACCAGTTTCAAGTCACTTGTATTTTTATTGCTATTTTACATTAATTTTATGATTATAGAGTTTAGCTTTTCAGAAATCCTGTAGATCTTCTGGAGGCAAAATCTTTGTTGAAATTGCATTAAACAAAGATTATAAAGCTAAACTGTGAGATTAGCTGTGTGTGTGTGTGTGTGTGTGTGTGTAACACAGCCCCTGACCATTTTTCATGCCATGTCCTGCTGACTATTCAGAACACTTTTTCCACCAATACAACATAACTTTTGATTTATTTAATGCATATGTTTTTCCCAATTTTCTACTAAAATAAACAGCTCATATTGCTTAAATACATCTCTTTGGCTGGAGTCCTACTTAAAATCTTTAAATTCTTTTAAAATCCCATTTCTAGGCCTTTCAGGAAGTTGAGCTGATGAAAAGGTTTCTCTTTTTGATCTTGATCTATTTTAATCTGGGTATTATGGTTATGGGTAAAGTCTAAAGTTCTGTGCAGCACCATTCTGTAGCGACAGAAGAATTAAAAATAGCACAGCACTACTTACTTTTAAATAAAGGATTTTTTTTGACATTTGGAAGCACACAATATATGACCACAACATGCTCATCACTGTCATGTAAATGGCTTTGAGAGCTGTGAATTTATTTCTGTGTATCACAACTGTTTTGGAAATAGTGTTCAAACCTGCCTGGTGGCAATGGCGGAATAAAAGGCGCATTTGGCATCACTTCTTTGCAGCCAGGGCAGAGCTAATTTCTGCTCAGCATTCATTTCAGAGAGAAACGAAGCAGCGTGGACTTTCAGTGGATACCGGGCCTGACAGCCTTGCTTTCTTACACCTAAATTAATGAGTGGAATTAATGGTTGGCGCACTGAGCAAGGTGCGTTTAGCTGGAGGTCCAGCTACATTTCCATGTGAGTGACTGTCGAGGATATCAGACAAACTGCAGGTCACAGTCAGGAAAAGAGGAAAATCTGCCTGTGGACTACCAACCTGCTTCCCATTAACTCCGAGGCGTTTCCCTGACCTCTAAACGCTCGAGCTAATGCCAACACAGTGCCGAGCAAGGAGTAAACTGTGCTGGCTAAAGGGCTGCTGAGTCTTCCTTCCACTTTTGAAGAGAGAAATCAAGGACTGAACTGTGACTCTAATATATACTGCCTCTTCAGAGCATCTTTCATGGGAGCTCATTTAACCCTGCTTGCTTAGGAATAATTCATGGGATAAGTGAATCTCGCTCAAGATTTGAAATGGATATTGTGCAACAGAAAGCAAAAAGGCAAAGACCGCAAAATTTGGACCTTAAGTGTATGCATACAGTAAGAGTATTTGAGGGCAAAATTAGTCCCGCTTTATTTAACAGAAAGCCAGAAGACAGACAGGTATGGGTCTACAGCACTGATCATCAGCCTACTGGGAGGATGAAGGCAATACCACCAATATCAAGCAACATGCCATCATGTAGCCGTAGAACTTGCTTCCATTTTGTGCCATTCTGCCATATGAGTCAGTCCCAAACCACTCATTTTTCATTTCCCTGATCACTGTTGTTTTCATCTCTGTGCCAGTGGATTGAAGAGTTAATAAAATTTCACTGCTACAAGAGGTCATTTCAGAACTAAAAGCAGCAATTTGAAGTAGGAAATGGAACAAAAGCCAAGGACATGTTTAATGAGGTAGTATTCTGGATGTATTCTTTGAAGAACATTTGCAGAATTGTTTGATTGCTTTAGAGCATGCAGGAAACAATAAGCCCAACACAGCACTAGTCTTGAGTCTCACAGTTGCATTCAGCTCAAACGTCACCATTCCACTTGGAATAACAAATAAATCTGATACTGAATTACCTAATATCATGGAAATGTTCCTGTGTATTTTGCATAGCAAAATGCTCAGAAAAACAGCATTTTTCAGCCTAAACATTAAGAAGGTAAGATTTGAATCTGCCTATTCATATTAAAAAAAATTGCACACTTCACCAGTGTTAGGATTGGTGAACAAGGTGTCTTTAAACAGTACAGAACTGCAATTTAACCACATCTCACACCAGTTAGATCATTACATTTTTTGTCTTCTAACAGCAACTGTAGAAGAGTATACTTAGAAACTGTCAATATTACATTGTATTGATTTTATTTAAAAGAAGCAGGCTGGTGTAACTGGCTTTGCATGTCAATGTGTGGACTCCAGTGCCTACCACTCAAGGACAATGCTCATCTCAGCTTCTAAATTTCAGCATGCAACATTCGGAATTCAATCTTTGGTCCGATTATTCTTGGAAAAGCAAGAAATCATAGATATCTAAATGCATTGGAATTGACTGTGCTGCTGGAGTGTAGTTTTGTGTCAATCGTGTTGCCATCAATGGGTGCCAATCAAATCAGATATCCTAAAGAGCAGCAGAAAAAATAAAAAGTAGATGCTAGTTCTTTTCTTATTTTATTGAATATCTCCAATTAAGACAATTCTTCAACTGATTCTTGGCATTCTTCTTCATTTCCCACCGCACTAATAAAAAAAAATTATAAGCTCTGTTTTTCCTACACCCCTCATGGTGCTGCATGGATGCAATACCTTGAAGTCAACATACAAATTCTGTGGGACAAGTAATGGTGGGAGGCAAATTCATTAGAGGGAAGAAAACAGAAACATGAGCAAACTTTAAAAAGGACTATTAAAAAAGTAGCTTATGTGATTTTTTTCCCTGCTACATTTCTCTTGATTAGGTTTTTGTTTTGAAAGCTTAAGAGGTCTCAGTGCAACTCAGTTTTGCCTCCTGCTTGACACTGCAGTGAGACTACAGCATCTGTGGTACTTTGAAGCTTCAGCTAGAGAAATGGTGAATGTTGATATTTGAACTGGATAAAAGCCACCAGCCCCTGTATGCCTTTACTCCTCCGACATCTCAGATAAATTGTTTCAACCAACTGTCTAGTACCTCCAGGTAAATTTCATCAATGCTGGTGACTTAAAACCAAGTAACTTAACCTAAATCCTCCCTAACCTGCTCTTTCCCTTCAGTAGCTGGAATTTTGCCCTTTCAACATGACTGCTGGCCATGAGAACTGATTTCAGCCAAGTAATGACTGAAAAACAAAAACAAACTAAACTCTTTTGTTGCTGGATTGTCATTAGTGTATCTTTCTTTCCCCTAAGCAGTGAATCAACCCTTCCTTTTCTCTTCTGTCTCACTACTACTGTTCTTACAGAACACATTCCAGCTACCTTTTATGTCGTTGGTGACACCCGAACTCACCTTGTGCCTTAAGGACATGACAACAGCTTCTAGTGAGTCATATCCATCTGGCCCTTTATCCTGTCTCCAACCAAGGTCAATAGCAGGTGTTTAGGAAATAGCATAAGAACCAGGCAGCTATGTATTAATTTTTGTCAGCATCTTGTGGTGGAGGAGCGTCCTGACCAAGAGGTTGCATCCTTGCATGTAATAGTTCTGGGTGGATTTCCCCACCTTCTCCCCTCATGCCTGATGAATTTTCCCCATAATTTAAAGGCATTTTTAACATACACAATACTCCTCAGTAAAGTAGCAAAACCACACACTGTCAGAAATAATCTCCATCAGTCTATACTGAACCTACCACACATAAGCCTATCCAATGTATTCTTACTATTTATCAGTTTTCTCTTTCTGGTCCTTGATTCTCCCATGTTTTGTCAATTTGCGCTTCTCTAGGATGTGCCAGCTGTTATGCCTTCTTTATGCTTCTGTATAGCAGAGTTAACCCAACTGAAGCTCTGTTTGGGATGTTGACACCACTAGACTTCATGTGCTCTCTTGTGAAGAGGTTTGGGTTTGATGAGGCAGCATCTTTGATGAGGCAGCATCTTCCAACTCGCCTTCTTTTCCCAAAACTCTGAGTGAAAAAGGAAAGCTGCGAAAATTAAGAGCATTTTTAATTGTAACTCAGTGTTGAAACAAGAACCTTAATTTCCCTTTGACAACTATCTCCATATGGAGTAGATGTCACCTGTTTTGCAATCAGAATGAGAGGTTTCTGCAATCAGCTTGCATTTTGTAAATCACTGCTGAAGCCACAAGACGAGAGAACAATACCTCATGCAAGTGAGGGCAGTGGGTTCAGAAGAGAGATACCTTGAATAAACTTAGAGATGTCAGCTCAGGGTTTGACACCGATGAGCTGGACACAGATGAATTTACCCAATGAAGAAAGAAATTTTTCCATATTTAGCTCCATGATGCCACAAGAAGACAGCTGTGAGCAACAAGCCAGTAGTGTAATGCCAGCTCACTGAGCAGGGCTGAAGTGAAGGCGTGTTTGGGGAATCAAAGCCAGCTGTAGTCATCAGCCTGAGCACAGGGCTTTCATAGAGGATGTTTATAGATAGACACAGGTGTTTCCCAGTCCCTGGATTTCCTTGAACACCCAATAAGAAAAAAAAAAAAAAAGTCGGTATTGTCCTATAACTGATTCTATATCCTCACCAGAAATAAGCAAGCAAATTCCAAACCAACATGTCTTTTCTTCATCGATCTTAAACATGTATTCTCCACATAAATAACAGTTTCCTTTTTATTATTCATTCCAGCTGAGTGGACTGCTTACCTGGCCACATAAATGTCTTCAAGTGGATAAAAGCCACTTACTTAGCTACAAAGCACATACTTTGTAAGGGAAAATGAAGGAAATTCCAGGAATAGTTTACAGGCAGAGGTTGTGCTCCTACAGTTATTATTTTAAGGAGGATAGTTATCTGCTTGGTTTTGCATTATGTACCCAGGCATCTCTGTGTGTGTGCATATGTAGGTATTAATAAATGATAAGTTTATAAACAAGTGCATGTGTACCAGCAAAAGCATGTGTGTATATTTACATATGTGCTTATGTTATATAAAGTCAATTTTTCAGACCTGGAAATGAAGAAGCTATGCATCTTTTTTTAATTGTAACATCAGTGCAATGCCCCCTCGTTTGCACATAGAGTTCTGTAGACATAGTTGATGCAGTTTAGACCTTTACACTGGGATTAATCTCTACTAATTTGGGTTACCTAACAGGTAGGCATTATCAGTTAGAGAGAGGCACCTCCAGAAATCAGAGTTCAAAGAGGTGGGATCATTTATCATCTGGATGCTACACAAGCACCTTAACAGCTTGCTTAAATTGGATGTCTCACTTCAAGACAGTTAAAGTTAGAGGAAACAAATCTTTCTGCCAGCTACTTGATTGCTGTTAGACAGCTCAGGAAAATCATCTGAGTATGCAAATAACTGGACAGAAAAAAATGAGAAAGCAGGATAATATCACTTGTGCTCTGGTAAAAACATATTAGAGAACTGCAGAGTCCAGGCAGAGCTGGATTTCTGGCCTCCTATAACATGCATGTGTTGCAAAATTGCACACAATATATGTTTTCAAAATCTGTATACAATACCAGCTTTCCTTTATGTGCATCTGTTGCCACGCCCATATTTAAGCAAAAGGGCAGAGGTTTGCAGGTAAAAATGCCACTGTTGGTTTTAACGGGCATAAACACCCAAACATGATCCAGCACAAATGACTGGAATTGTTAAAATGTACCCATTGCTGTTTGGCATCTTCAGACTGCCAGTGTTTATGAAGGAACTAGGAACAGTGCAGAGCTGTTTTTTAAAATCTTGTAGGAAATTTTCCTTCCCCAAGAACTATTTTATTAAGAAAATATTTGAATATTCTTATTTTAAACAAACAGTGTTGCTAATACTCCTCAATATATTAAAAACATATCAGATAGAGAAATAATTAAAATGTGTAATTCAAAGAAACAAACACCCCTCTCAACACTCTGTTAATTAAATTTTAATGATGTCCAAAAATACACAATCTTTTATCTAATGCTTTGACACTCTTTCAGATGACTGAATCAAGAGAAAATCCCAAGTCTTCCTCTCCAAATGGTGGGAAAGCAAATGTTAACCTGCTGTGAGAAAAACTAGTCCTGCACGTCAACATCACCCATTGTTATATTCATCAAGAAAGCTTCAATTCCAAAGCTCTTGATCCAGCTCTTTTTATAAACACTCAGTATACAACACAAAACAAAAATAGCTAGGCCATTACCTCAATCATCAATGATCTTTTAAAAGACAGATAATTTAAAGTATCTCACCCATGGAAGAGAATTCTGTATTTACAATCATTTATATTGCTACATAGAAATTAACAAAAGATTTGTTCTTTATCTAGGTATTTAGACTGTGATCATCAGTGTGGGATTGCCCTTAATGACTGCCCTTCCTTAGGGAAGAATGGAATTTTGTCTGGTTTGTTCACAGTAATTTCTGAAAGTTAAGGCGCGAAACAACGTGCAAATCTGATTTGCGCAAAACAGCAGAATTACAGCTCTGTTCATCTTTGGAAATTATTGCCTGAGTGATGCTGCACGTGTCCATATAACTGAAGACATGTTCCATGGACTTTGTAAAAATATAACATAAAAGACAGTAGGAAATAAAAATGCTCATTTCACACAGAGCTGTGTATATAACTATCTTCAATCTTTATGAGAATATTCATTGTTATTTGTAGGGTTTATCTTGAAAAGCATCATTTGAGGCTTTTTTTTTTTTTCTCCCCTGCTGGAAACAGACAAATGGGAAACGTTTTAGCTGTACATGCTGTATCTCCCACTCCATTGTGGAGAGTGGCCGAAGGAACCATGAACACGTAAAACAGCTGTGCCCTATTAGCAATCTGTCAGATGGTTGCAAGCAATATATTACCAGTAGCTTTGAACAAATGCCCACACCCTTGATTCTTCACAGCAGAGTCTTGCATGCCCATTTTATGAGCAGATGTGTTATTGTAATCACACACAATGCAGACATTCAAGAAGAAAAAAAAAACAATCCAAACGAGAAAGATCATCTTTTTAGTTGGAGTGGACTAGAAAAATCCACTTCCATAATACAACAAAATCATTTTTATGTGGATCTAAGGAAGGATTTGAGGAGGGATGTCTCTCCAGGGTGACTTGCCCAGGCACAGTGGCAGAAGAGACACTTAATTTTGGAGATGGCCAACTGCAGTCTGGAAATCTTTGTTTTCTCCTGCTGACTGTGACTGTCTCCCTTCTGGATTTAAGCTGGAGCACAGGGAGATGAATCCCACTTTGGACCCGTTTGCACCCATGCTAGAGAGTCAGGTACAGCGGGTCACCCAAGACAGGCTCCTCGGCAGGGCCAGGCATCTGCGGCGAGGGAGGAGCTGGTCACCCCAGACTGCCCTCGTCATTAACGAGCACTTTCAGAGCGTGATTCATACAGCCTATTTTAGATGCCTACCTTTGCATGAGAAGAATTATTGCCAAGAATTATGCCTGTGTTTGGCCAAATGATCCCCACTCCTAGTTTCCCTTTGGCCAAGGTGACATCTGATGGGTTGCAAATTTAAAAGCCATCTATAAAGTCCTGCATTTTCCAACATGATTAAATGTTTTACTCTTTAAGGATTGTGAATTGCATACTGGTTGTGGTTCAAGCTCTGATCTTGGCAATTTAGCTGCAGATTCCAGTGGAGCTCTTGCATCAAAAACCCAGCTCTCCTCCCCTAAAGTAATTCAGTGCTTGAATGCCCTTAAAGCAGCTAGAGATAGCAAAGTGCACAATAGTGTCAGTCAAATGCTCTTGTGGCATTTATGATGGAGAATGGGACTATCTTTGTTACTAATGCATATTAAAAATTGTATTTAGACTTGTTACTATGAGTTCATGATGGTCAATTTCTTGTATCTATTTTGCTTTTGTACTAACCTATAATATTTCATAACGGGAGAGGAAGAAGTGTGGGGATTACCTGTTAATTCTTAAGTGCTCACACACTGCTCATCAGTGTTACAATAACTCTTAAAAACAGTTAAGTATTCAAAACTGGGTGATTAATTAACTGCAAACTTTGTTTTGTTGATGTTTGAAGACTTTTCTTTTGCTAGTGGGACTCCTTTCTCTGGCCTATTTGTGTTTCACATGAGAGACTTATTTTCCTGTACTCTCTGACAACACAGGAAATATATTTATATAAATGAAAAAAAGCTGGTTCAGTCAATGGCATTTCAAACAAGAAAGCAGAGGCTGCACTTTGGAGCTGTACATAAGCATAATTTGAAGAGGTAACAATGAACTAAACCATATTTACACAAGTGTTTGTAATAACAGCTCACAAGCTTCACAAAATGTTTTATTCCTATTAGCTCAATTGCACAATTGGTTTGTCACCTGGTATCTTACCCAAACTATAAATCTTCCTGCTAGATAGAAAATCTAGTGCATTTTGCCATCATCCTTCACATTAAGCACACATCTCCTGCTGCTGTACTGGGGGGGCAGTAAAATGTAAGGATTCTTTAAAACATTTCATTATTTTTTAATTCTACACTACACATTAAAATTAAAATGAAAAGCCTTGCACCTTATATTACTTCATGAGCTTTACAGAAATTGTCATAATTGTGTGGGGGGTTTTTAATGACTGCTTCTTGTAGAATACCTTTGGTAGTGCAAGATCAAAGCAAAGCAGAGATGTCTGCTACAAGATGATAATTCAGGTAAACACACTCAATGGTAAAAATGCAAATGTTGAAATGTGATTGACTTTGCTTCTATTTAATGTTTATTTTCCCTGCCAAAGCAATGACAAGTTCAAACTAATTCCAGACCTGCTATAAAATAAATCGAAAACTACTGTAAGTCAACTCGTTTCCATTTTTTTTTTTTAACTTAACCTAGATCTCACATGGTAAAACACTGCTCAAAGGTTTCATTTAGTCAGTTTTCTATTGTGCTCCAGGAACGTGAGAAAGAGCTCAAAAAAAAATTAGCCCAGCTATAAATATTTCCAAAATAATACTGTCATCAATTAAAATCATACGAGAGCATACCACCCCTGTTTCCTATATGACAGCAGTTCTGACTTCTGCGTGTGCAGTGCAACTCCTAATTGTGATCCATCCTCAGATTTAAATTTTTTAAATCAGTAAAAGCCCCTGTCTGGGAATTCTAAATCTGTGAATAAAGAAACCTTGCAGAGCTGGACACAACCCTGCATGCAGGAAGGTCTTGCTATACCAGGCTTCGTGCTTGGAGGGGGTCTGGGAGGAGGGGGGGCTCCCTGGTGGCACCTGTGGCAGAAAGTGGGGGGTTCCCTGCCTCTGCAGGCTTTACAGGCTGACTTAAAGCAGTATGTGCCACGAGACACGATATCAGCCATAAAAGGGGGAGGAAGGAGCACAGGTAACACTCGCAAAATCCTGCAATGTCATTTGCCAATTTCACACCATCCTTTTTTTTTTCCTGCCATGCATACAGTGCCACTGCAGAGCGTTTCCCTCCAGGACCACTCTGGAGTTATCTCAAAGGTCTTATTTTATTTCTAAGGAGAGGTGGCTGAAATTTGGATCTGCATTTGACCCAATGCTGTAAATCCCAAGCAAGCCCACTGTAGCCTGCAAGTGCCTTGGATGGGTGCAACATCTTCATGTGGCATCTTCCACGGAGCCTGCAGCAAAATAAAAAAACAAGCAATAACAACGCTACAATTAATTACCATTAATCATGATAACCCTGTTTATTCAGACATCATGGATGACTAGTGTCATCACCAGATGAAAGCTTCCCCTGCAGAAAGCTATTTGCTATTTACTGCATTTGCCTCTCATCCCTGTTCTGTTCTCCTACTTCATAGAAATATTAATATTCCCTCCAAACCAGGATTCTCCCTGGATGAGAGCACGTTAGCGCAAGGAAATGTCAAATGGCCTAAATCAAGCACTTTTAGAAAACAGACATAAAATTGAGACTGTAATAGTATAAATAGAGAGGTGAAATTACACTCCAGCAGAGAAAGAGAGATACCGAGAGACAGAGTTATAGACAGCTGGACTTCCATTACATGTCTATACTGAAACACACTTATTCACAATAGGAAACGCACATCTACGCACAGTATCACAAAAAACATTATACTAATTTTCATTTACAAGAACTGCAGCACTGGCAGGGACTGTCATCCTCGCTTTTCCATCCTGTGCAAATCCCTCCCAGAGAGGACAGTGCATTTGAGGTCTATCAGGGAGAGCAGCCCACAGGCACGGCTTTTTGAAGAGGGGGGCTCTCATGGGAGGCATCCCAACCATGGGGGCCAGGTCCATGTCCACGCGTGGCGTGATGCCCAGCATGCTGTACCAGCATGCATGAGCTTAGGGAAAGTACATTTGGCAACAGCCCTCCCAGCAAGAATAAACAAAACAGAACTAATGTGGCTGATGTTTTGTACCTCACACACAAAGGTTATTTATTTTTTTTTTTAATTGGCCCATTTGTTAACTTAGTGAAGAAATGCAACAAAGAAATTTGAGGAAGGAGAAGTAAATGAAGCTGCATTTTAGCTATAAATCCACCCCTCCCCTTCTGGCCCTTCTGGAGGCTGAGAGAGGAGGGACTGAGAGAGGAGGGACTGAGAGAGGAGGAGCAGCTTGGGGATAAAAAAAATATTTGGGGGATTTGCTTTTCATTTTAGCAGAATTTGATTCAAGCAATCCACCTTAAAATAACTTTAAAAAAAATAAGCATTTGTTTATGTATCTCTTTATTTGAGTTGTTTCACTGACCTGATGCCCTGTGCAACCCTAGGAACTGTGTCAGACCAAACGGGAGGATAGTGGTCTGTGAGATGAAACTTTGTGAGCTGGCTTGGCTGTCAGAGAAGAGATGGTGGAGGAGTGAGGGCTGAACTGATGCCCAGGACTGTGAAACAGCAAGTGGAGGGAAGAAGATGCTGGGGAAGATGTTGTACACTAACTGTTCCACTGGAACATCAAATGGCTTGCAGAAAAAGAGGAAGAATAGTAGCTGGCAGTGCCAGACATTAAGCATATTTTTTCAGCATATTTTCTCTTCGTTATCATCAAGTCCATTTTCAACCAGCCATCTGCTTGAATAGTTGCTGAATTATGACTCCAGTGCAATGGACTGTTTGTTGGTAAGCAAATCACACGTTTTTGGAAGAAGGTGGATTACAATGTGCAGGATTCGTATAATCATACTCTTGAAATTACAGCTTGTCTAAGTACACAGAGAAACCTGAAAATGAAAATCACAAAAAAGGTTTGGCTGTGATACAGCTCCCTGGGAAGACACTCCAGCTGGGCGCAAATTGTCTGAATGGAAGGATGCCTTCCACTCCCCGAATCAGGGTGAAAACAGTTCTGGTTTAACGTATACAATATAACCCAGCAAGGCTGGAAAATCACAGTGGTTTCTTGTGGCCTCAACATCTGTTGAGCTCAAACAGTAATTTCCTAACCAAAGTATTTCAGTGTCTGTATGAACCCCTAAATGTTGAGGCACATGTAAGAAAAGACAGAGGATTGTATTTCCTCACAAAAGACAAATACCCCTCCAAAAAAGAAAAGATGAAGTTCACTCTCACCTCAGTCAGCTGCTTTTGCATCAAACTTCATGCATGTTTTTTGGGAGTCAGACTCAATATATGTACTTATTTTCTCTCACATAATTTAGCCATTCTTGCAGTGACTTGAATTTTTAATTTATGCTCTGAACTGAATTTTTCTTTAGGGTGTGATCTGATGGCTTTGGAAAGCCGTACGGAGATGCGAGTCACCAGAGCCCCGTTGCCCTTCGGGCTGGACCTGGTGGTCATATGCTGAGGGCTGTGATATCAGCCTTTAACCACCTCCGCTCTGAAGGGGAAGGAAAAAGAAATAAAAGAAACTGGGTGCAAAAAAGCAAACAGATCTGAAAGGAGAAACGGAGAGGATCTCACAAGAGGCAGATGAACACTGGCTGAAGCAAGCTGGAGGACAGGAAGGAATATCTCCTCTTTAACATTTACTAGCAGAAAATGTTGGATAGAATAAGTGACAGAAGGACCCTAGATATTTTCTGAAATACACAGGATATACGATGCAGCCTCAAATACAGATTTTATCCGTGTAAAAGTGGCTGGTCAGGTTTCACATAACTGACTCCACTGTGATAAGGCAGTTCCCTGCAGATGAGCATCAGTAAAATGTTTACACTGTACCTCCGCATCCTGCATTCTGGATAGGCAATATGTGCTTACAAAAAACCTATTTTAGTAGTGTTTAAGACAGTGTTAAAATATTTCATGGAGACTATTTTTTTGTCTGCCTCTGCCTGTAAAGCCAAGTTCCCTAAATAATTATCAGTCAAAATACAGAAGCCTAAAAAAAGCAATGAAACCCTCAAAAAGTACCAAACATAACTTCTCTGGATACAGATATATGCTGCCTGGAGAGGATTACTGTGGGCTTTTTAGAGGCTAGAAGCACATGATGAATCCCTTTAGGAAAACCCCTTTTATACAGACATAAAACTCCTGCTTTCATCCTCAGTTAAGGTGACAGATATTAAAATCATTATATCTTCGGATATGTGGAAAATTTGCACAGAAGAAATTCCTTCCCTGTTTTTTGGGCATGCGCAGACATCACTTACACCTGGGGGGAAAGGGGGAATTTTCTCATATTGAAGTGGTGGAGTTTTGAATTTTTTTTAACAAGTCCTGGAAGAGATGGATCTATAGTTAGCAGGAAGGTTAGGTGATCAAGGGGACACATTAAATTATTGTTTAAGGTGTTTGATTTTTTTTTAAGATATTTTACCAGTTTATCTGTTAACTCCTCTATCTCATATTAAACTGTGAAGATTGCAAGAAAGGGACTTGCCCCTCAATGAGGACTATTTGTAACTAACAGTTAAACACATACCCCAAATACGTGCTGGCTGCTGTGAATCCAGTTCTGAAATGCTCACACTGTCTGCAAAAATCAGGGCAGTGCGGCTAACTGTTTTGGGGTCAGGAATGGCAAACCTCATCACGGCCATGGACAAGCAGTGCAGAGCCAGGACATAAACGTCCTGCCCATGGGCTTTATCTGAGGCATCTGCTTAGCCCCACTCACTCTACAGGTGTGTGAGCACTTTCTTAAAGTTAAGCAAGTCCTCATATACCCTTCCTGAAACAGGAAAGCTTTCCTGAGTTGGAGTCTTAACCTATTTAAAGCAGAACTTGACAGTATTGCAAAAATGTGTTTATGGGAAGATGTGCATTATGTATTTTAAATTAGCTTCTGCTTCCCCAGGCTTAACATACTCATTGGTTGCTTCTTTTTCACAGATTATCTGAAGAAGGGAGACCAAACTGCAGTCTAATGGATTAGTAACTCAATTGTTTGAATATTGATTATTTCTTATAAAAAACCCAAACCAAACAAACAACAAAACAGTTCTAAGGATTTATATGTTCCTTGTACTGCAGGGTGGGCAAAATAAAATGAGGAGGCAAAGTTTCCAAAAAAAAAAAAAAAAAAAGAAGTGTAAAAGCTCCTTCTCATAAGGAGTCAATGTTTTGCCTGAAGGTACCAACCAAGGCAGGAGCAAGAACTGAATCAGTCTCAGCTCCCTTCCACCCACATTCCTCCTTCGGAGTCCCATGTATGCTCCCACAGTAGCTGTCATATGCAGAAAAATTAGTGAGCTGTAGGAGGGACTTAAATAACGTGTTCATCTCTCTGCTAGTTCAGGGTTATTGTGTACTTTCTGGTGGTCTAGTTTTTTCTCCTTCTGGTTAGTTGCTTTTTAAAAGGGCATAAGAATTTGGGCTTTTGTATCGCCCTTTTGCAGTGGAGTAAATTCAACAGTGCAGAGTGCGTAACTGAGAAAATATCTTTTTTTAATGGTTTCCAAGATAACGGCAAAACAAAATTCACACACACACACACAAAAAAAAAGAAAAAATGGGCTAAACCACATTTTCTAAATTTTTTTGTGTAAAATACATCTTTGGTTCCTATAAAGTTAGAATGGTACTACCATTTGCATTCATCATAACTAGGAAATTGAAAGTTGAACTCCTTTGTGACAAATTCATTGTCACTGAATTTTCTTTGTTATTTTAGATGTATGCATATTTAAATATCTGTTGCTAATATTAATTAATATTACTATATTAATTTTATATTAAAATTAGACAGAATTAAATAGAATCACAGGTACAAAGGGGAAATATCTCTTTGCACAGCTGAAAGTCTACAACAGGGTGACACACTGCATTGGTGCAGTGACCAATGGTTTTTTAAACAAGAAAATCCTAATGAAATCTTTAACGTCCACCTAAACCAGAACGGTCCTTGGTTTGTAGGCTGGAGAAGTTCCCATCACACATACATTAAAAATTCTTCTGATAAAGTCTAAACCAACCAAACACAAAGAGCATTCCTTTTCCTTTTTGTGAAATATGATTGGTAATCTTTGGTAATAATTGGGAAATGACTGTCAACTCATTCGTAACCCATGTCAGCTGACATGATATTTATTCATAGTCTTCCATTATATTAGATATGCCAACCATTTGCATAAAAGAAACAACTGAGTTCAACTCAGCACAGGGAGTAAACAAGACAGGGCAAATTCAGATCTGACTTACCAAGTGTGGTTATTTTGGATTGCAACTGTTTCACTCTACTGTAAATGCACACAGCTAATTTTAATTTACTAGCACCTTATTTACCATTATGTAACTCTACCAGCTTTAACAGAAATAAGCCAACTTTACATTAGTGCAATGAGGATCAGACTTGGGACCAAATAATCAGTGTTAGATGTAGGATTTATAGATAAAATTCTCCTGAATTTCTTTTACCACAGAGGAAAAAAAGGAGCGATTTTGCCATATGGTCTCCAAACACAAATTCAATTCTAGTTCCAAACAAGCAAACTGATAAACTACATTACTCTCTTAAATAAATGTAGCCAAAAGTGGGCATTTTATCTTCAGGAGAAGGAAAGAGATAGAGAGAATAAGTTATTTCCTTTAGGAGATCAAAACATGATGTGGAAAACAAGAAAATAAACTTAAATGGTGGTGTAATCCCCAAAGAAAAGCCTTCAGTAATACTGTGCCCACAGCAGATAGCTCACAAACATGTAAATCATTTTATCTATAAATAACTGAAGATTACAAGAAACTGATTTAAATAATTTTATTCTAACTTGAACAAACAGGGTGACTGGAAAAACAGAATTACGACAGACTAGGGGTCCGGCTTGATAAAAACTCTATTAGCTGTGCTGATGTGAAAGGATTATTTTAGGAATGAGAAAGAGGAAAGGAAGAGAGGAAGAAAGGAGAGACAACTGCTGCCAGGTGATGGGGAAGCAAAGGTGGAGAGGATGGCTGTGCATTATGCCTACTCTCATAGCTTCAGCCTTGTCACATTAAAGCATCACCATATGGAAAGGGGCACATTATACACATGCTCCTCAACCCAGATTAATGCTTCGGAAGGCTTCTGAGCCTTTTTTTTAAAACGATGCTTGCTAGTGTAGGTTTTCTGGGCATTTACATTACGCTCATTGCTATGATATCTGAGCACCTGGAGTCTGCGTTACCGTTTCTTAATTACAGTCTCAGTTGGGCACTTGATTGTATGATGATGGGAATCCTCACCTGCAAACAGCCATGATGCTTGTAGCAGACGTGCTAAGATGCATGGGGCGGCAAGCCACCGGATTGGGCAAATTATTTTATTTTATTTTATTTTATTTGTTTATTTGCTTATTACCATGGAGGCAGCAGTGGCCCAGGTCGTCTGCAGCCTCTCCGTCCTTGGAGCTAGTCTGAACTCAGCTGGATGTGTCCCCGCACAGCCCGACCCACCTGGATCGCTCTGAGAGCAGGGCTGGACAATGTGGCCTCCACAGGTGCCTCTTGGTGTAAAATAGCATCTGATTCAGTGAACAAATTTAAGAGGAGTCGCGTGTGTGTGTAGCGCTCTCAGTTGGCATTCGCGTATAAAAGATGTGCAACTCACGGGGCAATGCTGCACATGAGTTTTCCCACTTTTCCTCATATTACAGCCCTAAACAGCTTAACTGCATCTCAGGCTGTGACTGGGGCAGTGGTATCCAGCCACAGATATTTTGTGCTGGGGAGTCAGGTGAAATTACCCTGTACCTAGACAAAGCTGATCACTAATTACACGTGCCAACTGTCCAGGCTCCCAAAGTCCTCCTCGCCACCAGCAGCTGCTTTACTCTGCCCCAAAGTGGATTTTCCTTTGTGAACCCTTTAGCAGGACAGCTCTGGCTCTGCACTGGTACTGCACAGCAGTACCCATCCTGGCACCTGCAGTGATGGCTATCGGTCACCCTGAACTGGTGTTTTTTTCTTCCAGCCACCGAGTCCTGTAATTGCAATCGTAATTCCACAAACATTTAACTTGCCTGACACACCAAGAATATGCAGTAAATCACTCTGCAGGTTTGTGCAACCTTCTGTGTCCATCAAAACCTGGAAACAAACTTCTCTTTTTTTTTTTTTTTTTTTTTTCTTTTAGATCACAACCTAATTTGCCCACAGCAGGAGACTTTGTGATAGACCCTGAGGGAGCAGGGAGAGCTGGGGCATCATGGCTTGGAAAAACAGAGAAGCGTATGTTTATCCACAGGTTAAGAACAGTGCACACAGATAAAATGTAGGTGCTTTCTTATACTTTCATTTTCAACCTCTAAGACATCGTCTTTACAGTCAGGCAGGCAGAGTGGTAAGAGAAGAAGGAGACAAAATGAGAAAACAAGCAGAGAGATGGGTTTATGTGCTTTATAGGAACAGCGTAACTGCTCTCTGTTGATGGTGAGAGGAGATCATAGATTGGTGGTTTTTAGGCTCTAACCAGTGTCATGGGTTGATTTCAATTAACATGATTAATTTAATCTGATCGTGCTCCATTTGCAAAAGTCAACTCATAACTGTATTCTTCCACCGGATCTCATCAGCCCTCCACTTCCCTCCACAGACATATATTTGGTGAGAAGCCACCCTTTCTGTACGCCTGCTTCCCAGCCATCTGATGCAGCAGCGCCTGAGACCTGCAAGGCCCTCGTCAAAAATGCCGTATGAAGGGACATCTGCAGACACATGGAGTGAGAAACACTGCGTGGTGAATGCCCTTCGCTCCAGGGACAATAGATGGTGTTGTGAAGATTTTTGCTCCTTTCTGCTCCTCATGCCAGGCCAAGAAAGGACAGAGCGATTCCACTGGGTGACCTGTCTGCATGCAGTACTGATTACCAGGATTTCCACCCTGACGATCAGAAGAGCACGCTATTCCTAATTGTAAAACCATCACACCTGACTTCCTGGGATGCTTTAGAAGTAGCACTATCAATTTAAGTAGAGTGTTTCCACATAGCAAATCTGCAAGGGATGGGTACGTGCCAAAAGCAAGTGGTCTAAACCAGTGCAGAAGTACCATGGCAAAGCTATCCTTGGCAGAAAGCAAGGGAAGTTGGCAATTAAGCATGTTATCAAGAAGTCCATTATTATCAATGCCTCAGTCTAATCCTGATTAGAATGAAAAAACCATAAAAAAATAGCCTGAGGATTTCTGCAATGAGTTTCCAAATAAAAAAAAAGAAAGAAAAAACAGATAAGATGAGTGAAAAATGAGCCATTATTGCTCAGCCAAACAAAATCTTCTCCAGGAGTACCTACCCACAGAGTGTCATTTTCAGATGATTAAGATGCAGGCATAGAAAGTCCACAGATTTTTACCAGACTCTGTGTGATGCAGTTCCCAAAACTTCTTCAGCATAGTATCTTGGCAGGGTCTTTTATTTTTATTTTTATTTTTTAGTTATCAGTGGCTGTTGCTGGCTAAGGTGACTTTTATGCATTACTGGCAAAAAATCCCCTTGTGACATAGTGGCAAGATGCACATTAATTGACAAAGCTAAGTTCTGTAGCAATTTCTTTTTCATAGGTTTCTGATGCTTCCTCCTTTAAAAAAAAAAATGAAATGGGCCTACAAGTCTTTGGCAAAGGCCTAATTCCAGCTCCAGTATCAGCTTCAGTAAGTAAAAAGCTGAGCAGTCTGCACTACTAATTATAGTGTAAACATTTCATAAATATTCCTTCTTTTTATCCTTTGCCCTTTTCAAAAATGAAAGGTTGTAATTTACATGTACAGTGGCTCCTAATTGCCTTTTCACAATACCTGCTTGTTTTATTTATTTTCTATCTTCTTTCGGGAAGAGGTGGAGCACATTAAAAGAGTGCAACATTTCTACCCTCATCTCCATGTCTCCTGTAAAACAATGCTCCCCCCAAAAGCACCCCCAGCTCCTGCCCCACAGAAAGCTGCAGAGCCCCAGTCAGGATTTCCTATGCATCCACCTATGATCTCAAGTGAACACTCTACTGAATTGCATTTTTAATTACAGAACAGTTATCTGCAAGCATATGTGTGCCTACATGGGCACACAGCTACATATCTGGTGCAAAAGCAGAATTTGTTCGCTTTTCTGTTTTATAAGTGTTCTGACGTGGACATGATTGCAGGATGCGTTCGGTTTGCGGGGGTTTGGTTTGTTGTTTACAGCAAAGTATGGCTGCAGGAATGGTTATGTTTGGGCTCCATATGCAGGTTCCAGCCATATATTCAAGCTGGACAATAAAGCAGGGAAAAAACAGCTGATACACAAAAGGGACCGTCTAGACAGTGCCCCATCAGTCTGGCTAAACTTGGTGCTGGCATTCCCAATGGGATTGTAATATAATTGTTCTGGTGTCTGCGTTCATTCCCCCTGTCAAACACCATCCCAAATAGACATCCTTTTTTCAATACAATAGGCCCAAACTGTACCATTAGATGGAAGCAGCTTTGAAACAACCACCTAATCAAGTATCTCCTAATATGCAGAAAACCTGTTCTTTAATTGCTGGAAGGAAAAAAAAACAACCCAAACACAAAACCCACACATTTTTTTAGTCAAAATAGCATTAATTTGCCTTTCAGTCAAAATATAATTATTTTAATTAAGAATCTAAATATATTTTGGGGGAAAAATGTGAAAATAGACTTTTGTATGGGTGCAAAGCAAAGGTATTTTCTCCTATAGGTTTATTAATCTCTCAAAGAAAATTTAACAGAACTTGAGAGATGTGTAAGTGAAATGCTAGGTATGGATCATAGATTGTAATGAAGGAAAAGTCTAACAAAAAAAGAAAAAAAAAGGATTATCAAGCAAAAAGTAAGGAAAAAATGCTGTCAATTTACCTTCTCACAATTAAAAGAAACCAGCGGTTACTTCTTGAATATCTGTGGACTATCTTATTTATTTGGAATTTTTGATTGCTCAAAAGATGTTTGACAAATATTAGAAGCACAAACTTATCCTGATTAAGACTTGTTCTATATATTTTGGAAAAAACCTGTGAAAAATCTGATATCTGTGGAAATTTTATCAAGAAAACCAAACACAAATATGGAGCTTCAAAAAGAAAAAAAAAAAGGAATTAAGAACATTGGCTGTCACTGATGTCCACAGACACAATGGTGGAAGTCAAAACATGCAAATAAAATGCAAAGACATAAAATCTCTCCTTTAGGAAATTAAAATACAGAAAAATGTGTTTCTGATTTGTCTGTCTTCACAGCTGTGTGTTATCTTTCATGCTGTTTTGTCCTTTTGTTTCAAGAACAAATTATTCCAAGACCTCTAGACATAAATAGAACTCAGGCACGATTTTAGAAATTTTAAAGAAACATGACTAACTTTAGTTTAGAGACTGTTGCTCTCAATGTGCATCAGTAGCTACTGATTTGGCAGCCTCACGCCGGGCAGTGCCTGGACCGTATCCTTGCATGACCACGTTGCTCACAACGCAAACATAACACAGATTTCTTCCCCATCATTTACCTAGCCTGACAAACTGCGGCCCGAAGTCTGAAGTATGACAATAACCCAGATACCAGGTTACGCTGAAAAGCAATAAAAAAATCTCCCCCCCCCCCCCAACACTGATGCCTCTCATTCCCCAAATTTTCTCTGCAGAAACTTTGGCCCCAGCAACTTTTTGCAGGATGAGTGATGGAAAGGAGAGAGAGGAAACCCCAAGTAACAGGAGGAGAAATAAATCCCCCCCATCTCTGCCCAGAAACGCCTTAAAGGATCCGGCTGAGCTGCAGCTCACAACGGGGGGGGGGGAACAGGTGCTGCGCACCGAGAAACACGAGGACTAGGAGCAAATATATGAATATGACGACAAAAACATTAATCAAGTGTGTGAGTCCCGCTGGAGGAGGGAGTGCGATAACGAGGTGCTGTGGAGGGAGGGGGTCGGGTTTGGGGGTGCTGGGGGGGACACACGCACAAACACACACGCCTCCGGGGTCGCCTCCCGGGGGACGCGGAGGTTTGGAGGGGGGGGTAAAAGAGGGGGGGGGGGGGTGTCGCCGGGATTCTGCAGCTGCCCCTCTCGCACTTGAATAAAGGAGAACTTTTCTTTCGGGAGGGGGCGAGGTCCGTGAATACCTTACCCAAGAAGAGATGGGACATATTGAAAACTATATTAAATTACCCTGATTAACAATTTAGCCACGAACAGGGGAGCTTTGGGAGATCTCTATAGGCAGGGCTGGGGGCTATTCATGCCAGCAGCTAAGAGGTCGAAAGGTTTCTGAAGTTCACAGGCTCAGAGCCTTTGTTATGCTAACAGACAATCTCAAATCAGCTGCCTGCTGGAGTGTGAAATATAAATGATTCCTTGAGAACTTCCAATAAGTTGTCACTCTTGTTCTCCAAATACCAGGACAGGCTGCTAATTTCTAGCAGGGCCCTTTTCTTGCGGCATCGCGAGCCATAAATGAATGCCTTTGTAGTTCAAATAATCTTTTTTTTTTTTTTTTTTTTAAGGAAGCTGCCCTGCCGTAATAGCCCAAATGCCTCTTGTTTTTTGACTACGGAACGAAAAGCGGGATTTCTCCGAACTTGACTTTCCCCGTGCCGGAGCTGGGTGGGAGAGATGCTCCCAGATACCCCAAGCCAGCACCCGGGGCGGGGTGGGGGGGACGGTGCGTGTGTATGGGTGTGCATCACCAACGAGGGGCGATAGCCTGGGGGCTGCCGAGACCCCAAAAAACTCAGCCCACCGCCTCCGCGGACAAAGCCCAGGGCAAGATTTACGGCTCCAAATCTACTCCCCCCCCCCCACCCCAGGTGTGATTTAGGGAGCGCCGAGGCAAAGGACAGGGGGGCGAGTTACCTGGGGGACACCTCCGCAAAGCGGGGGGGGGGGGGGTGTCGATCTGCGGTGTGGGCACAAAATTAAATACTCACACCCTTCTGCAGGACACCGGCGCTAATGCCATTAAGAGGAGAAGAATGAGTTAATTATCTTTATACGCGAGGAAATCAATCTGTTAGAGGATGTGATCTGCTCTTACCCAGGGAGGAGAAGAGACCCCCCCCTCCGTGAGCCCCCGCGGTGGCCGGGGGTGCGCAAGAAACTTCTCCTCATCGAGATAACAGTGATGATAAGTCGAATAAAAATGGCACGTACTTAGTTTGCTTGCACTGGAAATAAAAATATTGTCGTCGTCGCCCTTCCCCCTCCGCCCCGGCCCCCCCCCTCCCTCGGCCGAGGAAGACACACACGCACACGGGAGTTTTTTCGGGGTTAAGTTTAGTTAAAGGAGGAGTTGCGTGTGCCACAGGCAGGTTCAGGCTTCTCTGATAAAGGCGGCGAGGAGAGATGATGCGTTTTGCCCGGTTCCTGCACTGATACGGACTGGACGGTGCTTTATTTCGGGGGCGGGGAGGGAGAGGTGATAATTGTTTTCCTCCTAATCAGCATTTCTTTTCCCTTTTGGAAATGGATCTCGGTAATTGTTGTGTATAAAGCTTTTAGAAAAATTCTCGAAAACATGAGAAACAAAAGTTTGGTTTATGCTGTTTGCAAGAGGAGAAATAAGAGGGGGGGGCCTTCCTTTTTTTTTGTTTTGTTTTTTTTTTGGTGCGTGCCCGCGTGTGAGCGGATGCATGTGTATGGGGGATATTATTCTGAAACACCAGAGTCACGAATTATCAGTGTCCTCAGAGTTATAAACAACACTTAGTACTTCCAACGCGCTTTGCATTTACGAAGAGCTGACGAAACACACACTAATTAGCCTTGCTATTTTATTTTGCATTTCCAGACTTTTTTTTTTTTAAGGGCGAAAAGTTTTCCATTTCCCCCACAAGTTTTCAAACAAATTAAAACGCGCTATGTTCAAGCTACTATTGAAAGTTTGATAATAAAGTGCCAATAGTGGCATAATCGATAACGTCTGTAACAGCTAATCCTGAATCGAATAGTCTGCATGTTAATGACGGTGTGGCTGACAGCGTTTATTTCATTGACAAATAGCTTCACACCCTTATTCTCACCTATTGGTGTTTGAGTTTTGAATTTCAGATTTTAGCTTTCCTTTTAGAAAGCTATAACAAGGTAGGAATTGCATAATGCTCGTTGGTGCAATTATTAAGTTACAATAAGCAGGTTTGGTTTGGGGGGGGCATTTTTTTTTTTGAGTCGATATCTTTAAACTATACAATACTTTAAGTACAAAGTTAAGAATTGCATTAAATATTTCTTTTGTTGAAATAAGATCGACATATTGAAATGGAATCGACGTTAACAGGGCGTTAAAGCTCTTCAGCTTTCCACAGAGTCAATGTGAACGATTAAAACAGTAAATCGGTCTTTCAATAAATATCACCAATATTAGCGAGAACGAAGTTAGTTTGGGAGAGGGAGCGTCCAGGAGATTTCCTGTTTTATCATTCCTGAACGGTATACCTGCACGTTAGTTTGCAGACAAATTAATCTTGTTCGGAAGAATAATATTTTGCTTACATATTTGCTTTCTGTAAATACATCTCCACAAAGAGCCATAGAATGCAAAAATTAAGTTTCATTCATATGTATGAGTAAATATAAAGGCAGATGTAGTATCCTTGTAACCGCGAGGCAGCGATTGCCTTAAGTGCCAAAGGGGAATGCAACTTTTCTATAGTATATGGAATGATGAAAATATCTTTTTGCATATCAAGTACTACCTTCGAGGCTAATTAGGGTGAAAGGCAATAAGACAGTAAAAAGAAAGACTGGGTGGAAAAGAACCAAGGAGAAAAAGTGCAATATGACACCCACAAGATGGCTGCCTTTGCATTCTTTCTCTATGATTATGGTCCAATTTCTATAGGAAAATTAATGAAAAATGTTCTTTAGCACATTAGCCTGAGGAACTACAGTCGCGTTCTCCGAACGCATGTGCAAACAGTAATAAAACGGATTAAACACAGTTAAGCTCGTATAAATACAGCAGAACATGATATAGGTTTGTCTGGAGCAACGCCTCCTGCACATGTTAGTCGTCATACTAATATCGACAAGTTTGGGTGCGTGAGAAGGACTGTAAGGTACAGGCGAATACATAAGATAAAAGGGATCCCTTCAATATGAAAGGCAGAATTAGAGTAAGCGTATGCAACAACTACATCGTTTTAGCAGATGAGAAATTACAACGTGAAAAATACATCTGGATATTTAAAACATCCTTAGGCTTTCTCTAGGGAGGTTTCTCAAATTATAAAAAATATATCTTTGTATGATCGTATTAACTCCTCTCCTCTTGGCCGAAATCTACAATTATTAAAAATGATGGCAATAAAATAAAGAGAACGTTCACCGTTGGAGCAGAAGCTTAATAAAAAAAGACCAATCTACATTACAAAACATTAGATTCAATCCAGCGAGTTTACACAAAAATAAGGCTTCATACAAACTGTAAATAGTTTGGATTTTAGCCTATTCAGCAAAAATTGGTAGGTTACAAGGTTACTATGTGGGCTGAGACTACAGACGAAGAACAAAGCAAATGGTTCAGTTTCAATAGGAAATATAATAAAACCCCCTTTATCTAAAAGCCATCAGGGACAAGCACTCAATACAAGTTAACAAGCAGGAACTGATAAGATAACATTTATATGAGGTCAGAAGTCAAATGCCAGTCAAAGGCTTTTAACCTCTTGGGTCATAAACAGGAATAGTTAAAACACATAGATAGTTATTTATCGGATTTTAAAGGTATCTGATCATTGTGAGTGAATAACGCGATCATTTAACTAATTGGGATTTATAGAAGAGGAACTTTGTCGTCGTTAACATAAAAAACAAAGCCTCTAGCCTGTAATTCTTTTTTTTTCTTTCCTCCTTTTTTTTTTTTTTTTTTTTTTTTTTAAATTCGCCTTTCTGTCTCTCATAAATCTGTAAGACCAAAGCAGACAGGCGACCAAAACGATAAACATTGTCTTAAAACAGGCGCATATTCAGTCAATACGTGGATTGATCTGTGCACTGCAAGGCTTGTCTGAGGATTCAATAGCCTAAATATTTACAGTCAACATACATAAAAGAACAATAACCACCCTCCCTATTGTGGTGTTAATGCCACTGGAGATTTGTTTTGCTGCTTTTCTTCGAGTCCACTAAAGTAAAAAGAAATCTCGTTCCACAGTAAAAATGAAGGGGTTTCCCTTAATGAAAAAACAGTATCTGATATTAAAAAATTACCTCATTTTAAGTGCATAAATACTGCGGGTGGATTTAGAAGAGCTTTAATTACACTTCTAACCTAGCCGGGAACAGTAATTTCTCCTTTAAGTAGTTTTTATTTCCTCTTGCAGATTGAGTCTCCAAATTCTGTAACTTGCCTACATTTATGTCCAAACGTGCATTTTGAAGGTAATGCTAAAAAATTACCGAATAAAATACAATATCCATCGTCCAAGACAGACACAGGGACTGATGGAAGGCCTTTCTAGGCCCACCGTTTCTTTAAACAGAGTTCACAATACACTAGGCGAACATTGTGGATTTAAAACGCTTTTAAATATTTATCAGAAGTATTTTATCACCATATTCAAATGACACCTGGAGTGCACTCACCTTTATTGACAATCTCTGTTCTGAAAGTCCATTTGCTTCACGAAAGCCCCCCAAGCAGAACAACAAGGACTAACCGTTTTCATTCAGTTAATGTTTAGTAAAAAACCAAGCAACCTTAATCAGCATGCTGATTGCATCGTCAACTAACAAATAATTTACTACTCTGAGCATTGCATTCCATTAAAAGCTCATTAAATTTTCTGTTCTCCAATGGGAGCTTTAGCTTTTGAACTGCATGCTTTTGCTCCGAATTATCATTTATTCAAATTTTTTTTTTTTTTGCAAATTTTTTTTTCCAACGCATAGGTGATAATTTCAATGCCTAGATACACGAAAGCCATGGGAAAATAGATCTCAGATTTTGATTTCTGTTGTAAATTTAAGATCCTTGCATGTCGGGGAGTGCAGAGGGAAACTACTTTGCCAGATTCTCACTCAAGCAGTTTAACTTTGGTGAAACACCCTTCTTCCACGGAGGGGAATGGTGGGTGATTTAGGTGTGGGTATGCTTTGAACAAGTCCGGGGGGCGGGGAATATAACAGGCAACATTTTGTCCCCTAAGTTGGAAGGGATGGCTT
This sequence comes from Buteo buteo, assembly GCF_964188355.1. Lineage (NCBI taxonomy): Eukaryota > Metazoa > Chordata > Aves > Accipitriformes > Accipitridae > Buteo > Buteo buteo. Next base: position 83,828,276 of record NC_134204.1, on the reverse strand, counting down.
AACGAAAAAGGAAAGAAAAAAATGTAAGAAACCCCAAGCTCCTTCTATTTTATTCGTGTATACAATGAACAAAAGAGGGGGGAAAAACCCCCACCAAAACCACCCTTTGGGTTACGGAGTACAAAACTTCTTGCCCGTCCTAAATATCAGGGACTGTAGTTAGGATGCTTTGGGGTGCTCATGGGGGGAGTAAAAAGCTCATCTTTCTCAGCCTTGCATACTAAGCTGCACATAATCGTTATGTTTAATAAGTAAAACGCAAGAAAATGTCAGCCCCTAAATTAACATGCATCCTTGGATTGCTAATTGTGCTCATTGCAAATTTGGGTCATTTTGCATGAGTGACTCTAATGTAGGGCTGAGATTGCCATATAGCGCAGTGGATTCCTGATTCCCTGTGCTAATCCTGAACTCGGTGATTGTGTCAGGTGCAGTTCTGTATGCTCCAGCAGCTGGTTCATCCTCATCAATGCAAATAAGGCAACTCCTACAATCAAAGCCTCGTGAGTCTAAAGCCTGATTGCTGAGGGCAGGCTAAAGCGCCGCACAGGCTCACTTTCAAATCACACTAACTGACAAGACAACTGTAATGTCCCTCCGGTTCAAAAACAGCCTTTTGCTAAACAAAACAAACCAACAGTTAAAAAGAAAAAATACAGGGACATGCATCAGTTTGGGGGTGTACCAACTATAGTCAGGTTTTCCGTGGTAGGTGGGTGAAATAAAATATATATATATATATATTTATATGCCCTCTGAACTTAAATGAAAGTCTGCAGTGGCGATAATTAACGTAATATTTGAATACGTATGAGGAAGACGGGCAGCCAGTGATTACATGCAAAGGGCGGGCCGCCTCTTTTCTCAAGGACATTTCCTCAGGACTCTTCCAAAGCCCCCGTCCATTTCCAGGGGCGCAGCGGGGAAGCCCGGGCGAAAGGTGGGCGCCTTCCCCCCACCCGGCTCTGCCCCGCCGACGACCCCAAAGGGGAACCGGGTTTGGGGTGTCCCTCGCCCACCCACTCACCTTTTCCTCCCGGTTCTCGGGAAAACCCTAAGGAGACACTCCTACCGAAATCCCTCCTCTGCCTGCCCCCAAACTTGGGGTGTTGTCCTAGCTGCCTTTCCAGAAAGCCCCCAAACGTGAGCAAAACGTTGCCTGAAAACGATTAAGGGCGCCAGAGGGACTGTAAAAAACCAAAGGCCACTCCAGTGGATCCGAATCAACGTACAGAATACGTGCATATACTATAAATGTAACACATACAATAATATAAATGCAAAACAAGGAAAAATTAACCTTGGCAGCAGGAGGTTACCAACCCTCACGGACAGGGGAAAGTAGCGACCTGCAGCCCCAGCAGCACCGCCCGGAGGCTGAAAATCCGGAGCAGGCAATATTTGGTGCTGGAAAGCCCCCCTCCCAGGCAGCGGGAGCTGTGCCGCATCCCTCCCGCCTGCCCGCAGACCGGCATCGGGCGGGGGATGCGGGGATGCGGGGATGCGGGGATACAGGGATACAGGGATGCCGGGATACAGGGATACAGGGATACAGGGATGCCGGGGTACAGGGATGCAGGGATGCAGGCATGAAGGGACACAGGGATGCCGGGGTACAGGGATGCAGGGACACAGGGATGCCGGGGTACAGGGATACAGGGATGCAGGGATACAGGCGTCGGCAGCCCGGGCCGAAGACAGGGCTCCAAGCCGACCCCCTGAGGGGAAACGGGGAAATCAAACATCCCCTGCAAAGTTTGCGGAAAGGAAACACCAGATTTCCCTTTCCCCTTCCCTCCGCACCTCCCCACTCCTGCCGCCCCCCCTCCCCGTTCACAGGGTTTGGGGCGGGGGGCAGCGCCAAAAGGTGCGACGGGTAAACCCAACCCCAAAATCCCGGATTTTCACAGCGGCTGCAGCCACACTCCCGGTCCGCGCCCCCTCGTCCCTCTCCCCCTCCCTTCCCCTAATAGGATTAACAGACATTTTCCTAAAAGCAAATCAGAATTTGCCAAATCGTGTGTGACAGTCGATTTGCTCACAATATCCACTTTCTTCCGCTACGGGGACAGCACCGTCCTCAGACAGTTTAATCCTGGCTGACATCTTTCAGGCAACCGTTTGCTTTGGCAAAGCACCTACACCCACCTGAATTCTTCACCTCTCCTTCAAGCACCCCCGAGCAGGGGGGGGTCCCAGCGCCTGAGGGACCCTGGTATCCTGGAGATGCAATCCGTGCACAGCATTATTGCCGTGAAATGTTCTTTTTTTTTTTTTTTTTTTGTCATCTGCTTTCTGCTCTGTCCCAGGTTCAACAATCCTTTTTTTTGGCTCCCAGAGCGGTGCCGGCGGGGGGGGTGTCCCTGGGGTGGCCCCATGCCCATTCCCTCCCCAAGACCCTCCGACCCTTCCCCGCTGCACTAGTCTTCAGGGCACCGCTGCGACTTGCACACGCTGCAGGAGGAAAGCAAGCTCTGCCCATCCAGAACCGGACCGAATCCTGCAAATGAATACACCTGGAGTCCGGCTTTCGGGTCGTGCTCACCCACCTCGTCCCCGGCCTTGGGCTAGCGGCTGGGCTGCTCGGGGGAGATGCTCTGTGCCCTCCAGGTGCTGCAGCTACATCTCCATCCTCTTGCAGGGGTCTCAAAAAGAAAAAAACCTGTTCCACTCCGAAATTCCCTTTACTTTAGAGGTTTCGGGTTTATTTCTTCTTTTTTTTTTTTTTTAATTTTTCTTCTTTGCAGCAGAGAACCTCCAGAGATATCTCTTTTACACAGAAGACCATACAAACTCTCTTGCCGCAGTTAACATTACAAATAAAGTTTCCTAGGTTGATCTGAGCTCTGATTTTGCTACACATTGTGAGGACAGAATGAGGACTCTGCGATTATTTAACTTCCAGTAACTATATATCCGTACCTCAATAAATATGTGCTGTTTTCTCTGTTCTTTACAGGTGAGGACATCAGATTTGAATCAAAGGTTACTTGACTTTGCAGCAACCTTCTTATAAACTAACTAGAACCTGGTGAAAATAACAGTAAAAATTGTTTAAAAAGGTTAATTTAAGTTTTCCACAAGTCATATTCTATTCTAATGTCATTCTCCCTCCTGCTTTTTAAAGCATTTCCTCTATTTGCAACCAATGAACTTTGAAGAGTGAGGGAGAGGTACACATTACCAAAGTGATACACTAACTTGTGAAACTTAAGAAATATAGAGTGAGCCACATATCCTAAGTAATTCTGAGGGAGACAATGGAGCAGTAGCTCCACAGTTAGCAGTCATAAAGAACATGACACAAAGGCTTTAACTGTGTCCAAATTGAGGAAACAACACTGCATATGCAAATAAATAATCTTTACAGCAAGGGACTCCCCAGCCAGCAGCAACCTCCTCAATCCATTTGACCAGAAACAAGGGCAACTCTTCCCAAGGTAACCCGAGAGCTGTTTGGCTAACAGCTTTCCAGGACTAGTCAACTAAATTGAACATTGGACAAATTCGTCCCCTCTTAGAAAGACTAAAAACTACCTTACACTCATTTCTACAAGCCTCTTGGTGGGCTTGGTAAACTCGTTGCAGATTGAGCTAGCCTCCTGCCTTCTTCCTGACCAAAGCAGAAACAGAGACACTAAACTCTCCCTGCTTTTCTTATAATGTCAGCTAAGGATTTCTGACTTGTCCCACAGTGAGGGCCAAATACTTCTTTGTCACTGAGGGAGAAATTATGACAGAGGTTCATGCCCATTATAAACACACAAAAATACTTCAGAAGCCTGCGCCTGATCAGTGACTGTCCTTGAAAAGGTTATTTAAGTAACTACTGTTAACTGATCTATTTTAATACTGCTCAGCCTTTGCTCACACTCCTTAGAGCCACCCTGTGTAGATGAGTTTGTAGCAAATACTTACTATGTATTACTGTGTTCTTATACTCCCATGAGTTATCACAGCCATTATGTTTTATGAGTCAGGATGTCCATTCAGTACAGGCTGAACAAACAAACCAGGTAGGCGAATAAAAAAAGCAATGTACCTCAAAAAAAGCTAATAATGAATATATGAATATGATCTAATATTGAAATGGCTCAGTGATACATACTAACCACACAATTTCTAGGTAACAATAGCATATTGCATGCTAAGAGTCACAGTTTTGGTCAACACAGGCTGTTGAAATGACAGTGCCCAGAATGAAACGTTAGTCCTAAAGCTAAATCTAAGAAGTCAGCTGCCATGGACAGAAACTGTACCAAACTCAGTTTTCCTTGTGGGTCAAGTGCAGAGATGGATATATACCAGGGTACACACAAGAAAAGCTCAGCAAGATGCAGGTTGCAAGACAACAGGGAGAAGACAGAATGACCCGGGCTAGCAAAGAGATGAGGAAGCTCCCGGCAGAGCTGGTGTGGATAGGCGTGCAGGAGGGGATGTGAAGTTTGGTGCCAATGACTCCCTAAAAGCCCATGTACACGACACCATCTCTCAGCTAGTCACAAAAATTTCAGCCCTGTACAAGACAAGAGGGAAAAAACACATGTCAGAACATAAGGTCGTTTTAGGTACCTGCTGTAATGTTCAGCATTTATGATTCCATCTTTATTCTGGGTACCAAGCTTGGTTTGAAAGCACAGCTATGACACCTACACATTCATATAATTATCGCACTGTTCTAGGACAGGTTCTCTGGACTCTTGAATTTACCCTATTTGTACACCAACATGCCTTAGCCAAAGTTCCTAAAAAAACTGGAAAATGATCATATAATTTTTAAAATGCCAGCTCTGACCATTAAGGCAATATCCAAGATACTCTGCTGGCAAACAAAGAGGAACAATACTTGCTGTGAAGGCACAATGTGCCAAATCAAAGATATCAAAACCAATTTCATTTTCCATTTTTTTCTGATTTTCTGCTCTCTCATTGCACAGACAACTAGTTAGTATTTAAAGGAACATGGGAGGGTGGAGCTGGTTGTAAGGTATTTACTCAAGTAAGTACTTGGGTGTAGTAATGAGTTTGTTTTAAAATATTCATATTATATAAATGTTAGTTGAAGTTGACAGTAAATATTGAATAGACATATCAAAAGGGCAGCATGTCATCTTCACTTCTATGTTGTCTACCATTCAGGCAGCTGTTTGCTCTGTTTGTATCCATTTTCTTATAGAAAATTAATTTTTAAAAATTATACTGAAATGATGATTGAGTATGACAGAAGAAGAAAGAGATTATGACCAAATTCCCAGGACTACTGTTTGATTTGTACCAATAATTAGTACTCAGCTATTAAGCCTCTTTTTCAGGACATTAGAACGAGAGACGCATGGAAGGGCGAGGTCTAAAGCTGTTGTAATTTTTCAGCACAAGGGAAGCATCAGGAAAGTGCTGTTACTAAAAAAACCCCTTCCATCATTTTTTTCCAAGTGATGCACGACAAATAAGTGTTTCATAAGCATTCATGCAGATATGGCAAAGATCAAAAACACTCCTGAGACAGGGACAGAAAGAAGAAAATAGTACTAAAAGTGGTGTGAGAGAATGTCTCAGCTACATGTTTCCCATCGTGTCTAAAGGCAAAATGCTCTGATTCCCTCCCGCCTTTTACAATATGGTTTCTAAATATGGCATTACTTACCGAGAAAGCTGATACTGTTCACATCCTTTTTAAGCTAAAAAAATTCTCCCACACCCAAAAGATCTTGGTGTAAATGTCTCCACAACACTTATGCTCTTAAAGATGCTACATGCAGGAGTCTGAAATGGAGGACAGGTCTACTGGATTCAAAATACTGCTTGTGTGATGTGAGCAGAGATTTGAAAAGGGAAGAGATAGTGCCATCAAATTTTCTCTTAATTTAATATTGATGTAATTCGGTCTGCTACTAGAGGGTTACTGGGGTTGGGGCTTGCATTCCTTGTGTCCTCTACAATCCTTAAGAATTTATATGGGTAGATGGTATTCAGCATGTGCAAATGCAAATGTATTCACAATTATGTTTGTTTACTTTCATAACTAAAATACTTTTTGTTTGTCTTTTGGGCTTGTTCGCACTTGTATATAACCAATGCAACTATTTGCAAAGCACTTCTGAACTAGTATCCCATTATGAATGTTTCCTTGTTCAGTGGCCAGGCTGAGTTCAAACGTTTTTGCAGAGAACTTAGTTCTTGGCGGGGGGGGGGGTTCATGTGGGTTTCTTTTTTTTTCCCCATAGACAACCAAACCAAAATGCTTTGAAATATTTATAAAACACTCACAAAGGGGGAAAAAGCCTCACCTGGTTGCAGTGAATAGAGAAGCACTTTGAAAGCCAAACGGCTACTTAAGCATTTCTTAGCTCTTCTTTTTCCCCTCATAGTCAGCAAAGCCTTTCTGCATAAAAACATATCAGAATCCTTCACTGCTAAGCTGCCATATGCAGTTTTGGTTAGAGAATTGTCATTAAACTATTGTTTTCCAACCATCTTACATCAACGGAGGACATAGAAGCATTTACATGCCAGGAAATCAAGACACGTGATGCAAAAGTAATTTTTCTTGGGGCACTTTGCCACCAGCAGTTTAATGATTTTAAGTCTCAGACTTAACTAATTTCTCATTTGACACAGATGGTCCTTGTCTTTGGGCTGTAATTGAGAAAACACTTTCTTTTGCAAGTGCTCTCATGCCATAGGCATGCTGGACTCATCTGTCCCACCTTACGTAAAGGTCCACTCCTCTACTTACCTGGAATAGAGGAGGTGGAAGGGGAGGGGAGGGAAGGGAAGCACTTGCCTGATGCAGTCCTTCTGCCTGAAGACCAGTATTTGCACAAGAGGTACATAAACTCATTTTGATAAATAAATTTTTTGGTCACCTAAGTGCCTCACTTTTCAAAGATTCAGCTCAGCACTCTCCACTGGAGTCTAAGTGCAAAGTCCGCAACTGAGACACCTACTCACAAATTTTAACTAAGAATGTGGCGACAGCATTTTGTCTAGCTTTCTGTAAATATAAACATATATAGTATATAGAGACACACGTGTACATAAACACACACATAGATATATATATATATGTTTCAGGGCTTTTCATACATACATATATACACACATACACATATATAGTATTTCTCTCTCTCTCTGTACTTTGGAGTATCTGCAAGGCCAGGTGCAGACCCGCCTTGGAACATTTGTGAAGAACACTTCACAGATTATTGCGTATAAGACAGTGCATAAATTCTAAAAAAGCCTTTAAAACAGGCAACTTTCTCTTCCAGGGTGCTATTAAACGACAGACTCAAATTTGCCTGAGTACAAATATCACATTAGCAGCGGAGCTAATGATGCCTGCTCTCCTTTGTATTTGTGTCTTCTGCTTGGATTTGCTAATGTCTGAATAAGATATGAGGGCCAGCTGATGCTTTGCCTGTGTTTAGCGTGCTCTTCCATGTAGATTTTAATAAGGGGTAAGTTCACACTGCGGTGTCAATAATTAGGGTTTTCTCTTGACACTGGCTTCACATTTTCAGGAGACTTGGAAGAACTTGGCATCCTTCAGGCAGGTTTGGAAGGAACTGGGCAACAAGCTCTGAAGTATCCAGGTGAAAGACTATGAAACTATCATGCACGCACTCACACACAAACACAGAGTGATTACAAACAGTTTAATTCCTCAGGAAAACAGGCTTAAATGTTTAAGAATGAAAAAACATGCTTACTTCCAGTATGTTTGAGTTTTCCTGTGATCCATAGTATTGCAGGCTGTTAGAGAATCATTTTAGAGGAGGTACCTCTACAGCAGAGAGTTTGCCAGCAGAACTGTTTTTATTTTTTGTAAATCTTTTTCAATTTTTACTTTATTATTTCCTTTTAATCTCAGAGAACTAAAAGGGCATGACTGAAAACATTCAGCTTTTTCAAACAGGTGCCAAAACTCAAGGGTCCTGGCATTCAGAACTGTGTATTCCCAGTTAACACCGAAACACTGACTGTTTCAGCATCATTTAGCCGAAGCCAGTTTATAAAACTCATTGATCTCTCCTTTGCATACCACAGAACTAACGCTAACTCTGCCTCTGTGACACTGCATGTTACAGAAGGATGGTAGAGTTCTTCAGGTTTTTACCTCAGGGCTACGTTGGAATCATAGTAAGGCACATGAGGGCACAGTTGAAAGCACTCAACAGACGTGTTGTTCTGTTTCACTTTTTAATTTGAGCCTTACATCTCGACTACATTTATTTTAGACATTTTTGACCCAGATTCATCCTTAGTGTGGCTGTGCTGAAATAAATGGATTTACATTGGGGATTAATTTGGCCCGTTACGCTAACATCCCTATTTCTTCACGATCAGCCTGCATCGAGATGTTTTCAGGGTTTCCTTTATTTTAAACTGAGTGAAGAATTGCTCCTATAAATAACACTCTGATAGGGGGAGAGGGAGGAGAGAGAGAAAAAACACAGAGATAAATAAGTACAGGCAACAAAACTCCTTGAGAGCTTTTATTCTGTGATCACAGAGCATCATTTCCAGCTAATGCTACTGAAGCAATGCAAGACTTCACTATTGGGTATAAACAACATATAATGAGCATCTATGGGACACCGGATAACTCCCATTAGTGAGGAAAGATCTTCATAACTCACATGTTGGTTTACCACTTCATTTTATTAACTCTCACTCATAGATGGCAGCGGTGCTTTCAGCTACAACGACAGTCAACTTCTTTAGGGCCCACTGCATGACAGGTTTCCTGCTGCTGGCCTTTTGGTTTTTTTTCTGAAGAGCGGATGGCACACATGATTTGCTTGGGTGTTGTCGGAAAGGTAGCCAGAGCTGACAAATAAAAATGAAGGGCTGCTTGGTTTTCCGTGCATGCAGCCCTCTGTACACAGCTGACTGAGCCAGCCCTGTCTCCTTCCCAGGCAGCATAGGGAAGTAGAAAATTCATCACTGACCTTGATCTCCTCTTCTAGCAGAGGGACTGGGACAGGGGAAAACCTGTCTCCTGACCCTCGTCTCCCCTTTGACAGCACGGGACTAGAACAAGAACAAGTCACTGCCTGATCTCCACCCACTCATGGTCATTCATTCTGGGGCCCCTGTCATGGTTTAGAGCTCTACAAATCATCATTCTTATGTGGAATGCAGAGGCATGTGCTCGGAGTATCAACAGGGGGTGGAGGACTCCTTGTCCTGGGCCTTACAAACACTGCTTATTTAATTTGATTCATAGAAGGAATGGCACCTTGGGGTGCCAAGTTTTCGTTTACCTTTTTTTTTTTTTTAATTTTACAAACAGAATCACCTGAAGGCTCGTAACAATACTTTGCAAGTGCTTGGAATACATTTCTGCATGCCCAAGGAACTGAGACACTGAGTAGAGGTCTATGGCACTTTTGCCGAGCGTTTGAAGAATGCTCCTGTCAGGTTGTTACCTTGCTCCCAAGCCTCCAAACATACCAGAGTTGCTTTGTTCATTACACTGCTTCCCCGTGAAGCAGAGGATTGATTTTAAAATTCTCTTTCTGACCTGCAAGACCCTCTGTGGTCCAGTTCCTGCAAGCCAGCACAAGCTCTTTTCCCCATGTGCACTGCAGATTGGAATGCCCTGTTCATCATCTGCTGCTAGCTCCAATACCAAAATACCAAAGAACTTCACCTTTTTTTGCAATACACATCTGGAACACTTCACCAATTTGTAGTACGCTCACCCGCGGTAAGATTTTTTACACATGAATGCCACTCTGGGAAACTGCAGCATGTACTGGCCCATAGCTGATATAATTACGTTCTGCTTGCTGCTGTTATGACTTTATCTTTCAAACACTTTAGTGTCTATTAAAACAATGTAGATGAAGCCTTAAGGTACAGTACAAAGAAGAAAACATCAAAACCACTCAGTGCTTTTTAAAAAGAAATATTACTGTCAGAGGCATTTTAAATTCTTTTAAGATGTAGTGGTTAAGTGAAGTCACAACACACCACATGCCTTTCTAGCTCTACTGCACTGCTCAGCAAGAAGGCACTTGCTGCTCAGTAACTTGATTTTTCAGGAAAAAAAGGAAATGTGTGTTCACCAGCAGAAAGTATATTTCAAGTTAGCTTAATTGAACAGAACAGTAACCACTTCAGAAGTGACGCACAGTAGATAGAATGAGGAGCACCTTGTTTTACGTGGCAAATTCAGAGCCTACAGTTTGATTAGTCTGTTGTCTGTTGTGTTCCCATTTGGAAGAGCATGTCTTTTAGGTAACACAAGTTTTCTATGCATATAAATATATATATATATGTGTGTGTGTGTGTGTGTGAAATGTGTGTGTGCATGGCATAGCTGTGGGAATGAATATCTAAAAAGATGTCTTTTCATACACAAAATAATTTGGTCATAATTTCAAAGTATGATAAGAGATGTTGGGGGTGGTGATTAACATCTAGAAAACTCAGGCCAGACCTAGGTCCTGTGAGGTGACTTAGTACACACACGCTCACACGCACACAAACAAACCCACTGCCTTTGTAGTCATCACTTCTCGTCTTATGGCACAGTAAAACAGGTGAAATGAACACACTGCTGGCACAAACACAAGTGTTTTCTTTATGGTCTTATTTCCTAAGGAAATAAGGCATATATGGTCCTGCAGCGTGGCTATACGTAAACCCATATGGATGTGCGAATCTGTCTGCTTGTATGCTGGTGATTTTTCATTCAGTTTGGAACCCACTGGCCTGTATCAAACACATTTGTAAAGTAAAATTCTCAATTATTACTACACTGCCTGTGTGTAGACCAGAGACATCGTAAAGGCCCCAAACCCCCACACTCTTAAAGCAGAAACTTGCATTTCTAATCTATCAATCATGAGATAGAAATTCACAGGAAACCAAGCTTCATTAGCCCCACTATTCACAGAAATAGTTTAAATAAGCTGAGCAGCCACCTACCTAAATCAAAAGAATGACCAAGTAACCCGCCTTCCATTTTGTATGCTAAATGCCTCTGTTTTATTTTAAAATGCTGGGAAATATTCTTATTTTACTCAGAAGATTCAGAATTATTCATCTAAATGGAAACTTTCCAGTCTGACACTCTGTCTTCCAAAAAAGAAACTAACAAGCCCTCTCTGGAACACATTTTGATGGTCTTGCCACCATTTTCCTTCAATATCCTCTTGTGTCAACTTAGGCTTTAAGTGAGTCTCTTAATAGTCTTCACCTTACAAAAACGGAAAGTATCACCAGAAATGGAAAGTTAAAAGTAAAGAGAACACAGTGCAATGACGTGTTCTTGTTGTTCCCTTCATAAATAACTTCATACTGATATAGGACTGTAAATTTTCACATATTTACAGGGATTTGTTCACCTGCAGAAAACCCCAGTGATTTTAAAAGAACTTAACATAAAGGTCAGCTTTGGCTTTATCTGAGATTCCTGTTCACAGAAAATTGCAACTTCCCTTACCTGGTTGGTAAACTCTAATGCCAAATCCACGAGAGATCCCCATGCTACAGTACTGGCAAGGGAGAGTAACACCTACTGTTGCATTCAGGACCTTGAAAGGACCAGGGAAAATAAGGGAAAATTTTCAGGTGGCCAAAACTGCACCCAAGTTTTGGTGGGTAAGTAGGGGGTAGACTGTTCCAGTATCCGATTCAGATCTCTGAATGACTGCCAGAGACAGTTAAACCTCTTCATAATTAGCCAGAGAGACTCAGGAGGTATTTCAGCCATCCAAATGTGAGCCATAAGATTTATGAATATACTGTAAGTGATAAACCGGTGTTACATTTCATATCAACTTTTAGAAGTCTTACAGTTGGCTCTGCTTCACTACGTGCAACAAATTCTTCAGAGCAAGCAAAGATGCTCTTTAATTTTTCTCATAGATCCAATGAGAGGCAGAACTTCCACAAATCTAGGAAAACAAACAGGAACATTCATTTCTTTAAGCAGCTTTTGTTCACGCTTGTGGCATAACAATGGAAGAAGAGGTTCCTTAAATATGTCTCCATGTTTGATTCAGAAGAACACGGGAAATTTCTAGTATGTTTTATGTTTTGGCTTATGCTAGACAACTCAAATCCCAGCATATCGTAGGAAGTGGAGCTCTTATTCTTTCCTGCAACTTGCTCTAAAATGTTGCTAAGTAACTGCATTGTTGTTTTTTTTTTTTAAATTAGGTAACTTTGTTGATCTAAACTTACCTTCTGCTTACCATCCTGTCATCTAGGGACTGTAGATGGTATTATAATAAAATAAATATTCTCTTTTAAATGTTGTTTCAGCAGCTTGGTTGCCTTGCTTTAGCATTGTATTGCAGACTTCTCAAGTGTCTGTAAGTGTTTCAACTCCTTCCAGGTTCATTTTCCAGAGAAGGATTTCTTGGGCTTTTTGCTGTGTGGGAAGCTGTGAGATAAAATGCATCTTCAAAAACATTTATAACATTTTATCACTTTCAAATGATAAGCATCAGCTGGAAGTCACTGAAACCCCCCAACTCCTGACAGCAAAGTACTGTTCCAAAGATAACGATGAGATTAGATCTCCTTAGCACTTCACTTGAAAAAAAGAGAATCTCCTTGATAGAAGTCTTCCTCCTCTCTGTTTGCCTTTGTCTGAAGCAAGACTGCTGCCCTTTCAGAGAGTGCAAAGTTATTTCATAACGTAGTTGTGCTGGAGATCAGAAACAATTGTGTCACAGCCCTGTTAAGCTTCCTTTATAGCCCCAACGATGTAAAGGTCTGCTGCATACAAAAGTGCAGGTGATCCTTGACAACATGTTAACTGTGATATCATGAGGAACTTCAAAGCCGGAGGACCCTGTTTAGATATTTTCTCACTAAATCTGATTAAGATGATGTTGTCTCCCTCACTCTCTTTGTTGGAAGTCATTACCCGTGTGGCCATGGCAGCAGAATGAGACCCATGGCACAGCCTCGCAACGGTCACACACACTTAAACCACTCATGAAACAGCTCGTCTCAAAAACCACAACAGTGGAAATGCTCTTCATAAAGACGGTGGGACAGTGACTGGCTTTAATACCAAGCTTAAGGAAGGAGCTCATAGAGACTGTAATGAAAACGTTCTCAGAGCTTGTCAGCGTGGCGAGTCCTGCTCCTGCCTACAGGCGGAAAATTTTTCTGAACCCCTAATGATGTGATCTCAGCATACATTCAGCAAAACTGGCAAGCTTACATCTGCTTAGACCTAAAGTAGAGTTTAAGTTACACTAGTTGCCATATAACATGTTGCATGTTACGCAAAAAAATCGATTTTTTTCCGTGGTTAAATAATCCTTGGGGCGGGGGGACGAAACGGTAACCCGGAGGAAAAGAGAGTTTAGCGATGTGGAATAAAGAGAATGGAGAGGCTGCGGAGCCCACATTTGACAGCCTAGAAATGGCTAGGTATTTTGGGGGAGCCTTGCCCGTTTCCTGAAGAATGAGGCATACGTGTTCCACTTAATCCAGCCTTGCATCCAGGCAGCATGGGCAGCAAGGCCGTGTCTGTTCTAACGGGCTTCTTAAAACTTGCCCGCTGTGTGAGACGAGTGGGTCTAGAAGAGCACCAGCATGGGTGAGACGGTGTTTGTATCAGCGGCACTTAATAATGCATAGGACAATCTTCTTCAGCTTGCTTGCGGCAAAGGTCCTACTCAGCCCATATAAAACCTTTCAAAAAATCCATTTTTGCATAGTGATTACAACAACTTTGGCCTCATTTTTGTGTGAATATTAATTCAGTAACACTATAACTAAAATACTAGGGCGCTAAACTCATGCTTGTTATAGAGTTCAAGCCAACCAATGCATAATTCTTGTTTCAGTTAATGAAATAGCTCTGCTTGTTGACAATTTGCTTATTTTTCTTAAAATGCTACCAAATCCTTATCAGCGATGAAATCTCATGCCAAAGAGCTCCACAGGCAAGCTACGAGTGTCCTTTAAAAGACACACACTTTTGAGACTTTTACATTCAGAAGTGTTAAATGTCTCTCAAATCAGCTGCTGTCCAAGTGCATCTGATCTCTTACCATTCCTACACTAGGACAGGACAAATGCTTCTCAGTTATAACTATGCTTTTTTTAAGAACTTCCTAATTTTCTTTAGTATTCCCTGTAAGCCAGAAATGCATGATCAATGGTGTAAACAGCATGCCTTTAGACTTTGTTATTTCCTTAACTTGACAGTGCTCTTCTCTACCATGCCACATTTGCCACAAACGTCACCAAATTAGCATTGATAAATTGGGAGGCCCGAGACTTGTTGACTAAAATGAAATGGTTTGAACAGGACAAAACCTTCTCATCTTTGTCCCCGGTACTATAATCTCTGGTATCTGAGAGGATTTCCTTTGCTGTCTGTTTGCTCTATTGTTTTATTATTGTGATGTTGAGTGAGTTGTGTCGGGCTTTTCTTTTAGCCGCCACGTATTTCAAAGGAACAATTAAAAATGTCAGAACGTCAGAGTTTGTAAGTCTCCATGACAGTTGTTAAGATGTTACTGAATTATCTTAAGTATTTGTGCGTGGAGCGAGATTCACTGTGAATCCCCCCCTTGGGATTCTTGGAAAAGCAGGTAAAGCTTGTTAAAATACCAACAGACATAGATAAATATTTTCTATAAAAATACTATCTATCCATTCAAGCAGAATGCTTGCGCTTCAGTTCCCAGTTCACGCATGACGGACCGTGGCGGTACATTTAAAGCAGCAGGATTTACAAGAAAGACGTTATTTCGGTTACAAATGCGCCAACGTGCCCCCGCTCTTTTGGGGCAGGCGTCGTGACAGGAAAGAACGCGGGAAACGGACCGAAGCTCAACGAGCCCACATCGTTTTTGCCTGGAAGGGTTGCGGGCAGGCGGGTAGGGGGTACATTCTCCTCAGGTCGAACGGCTCCGCGCCCTTCCCCGCCGCCTCAAGCCCATCGGCCGGCCCGTGAGGCGGCGGTGGGCCCTATTCCCCTCAGGAAACGCCCCCGCGTCCCTCCGGGGTGTGTGTGTGGGCTTTTCGGAAGGCCTCGTTACACGCTCGCACCCCTCAGGGGATCAGCGCTTACCGCCGACAGCCCCGCCATGGCTGAGGGAAGGCGGAGAGAGGAGGGGGGGGGGCGGGGCCGGAGACCGCGCGCCGCCAACGGCCGTTGGCGGCTCGCGGTCTCCGGCCCCGCCCCCCCGCCTTCATCCACCCGCTCTGCGCATGCGCCTCAGCGCCGCCCGCCCCCCCCGCAGAAGGGGACGGCGGGGGGGGGAACGGCCACGGCGCATGCGCGGGGTGCCCCCCCCCCCCGCCCCCCGCCGTACACCCTCCCCAGCCCCCTCCCCTCGTTTCACAGGGGAAATGAATGACCCCGCCGCCGCCGCCCCCGGTTTCTCTCCCGGTGGACACCGGTTCCGCCGCCCTTCCGCGGGGTGGAGTAGGGAAGCCGGCTTGTCGGGTGAGGAAAGACCTCCCGTGTCACGTGACCGGGGTCGCGCCAGTGCCCTGCCCGGCACCGGCTGCCCTTCGCGGTGCCTGACGGGGCTCGCGCAAAAAAAAATGTGCCCCGGTGACCGCTTCCCCCCGCCGCCGCCGCTTTTCCTTCCGCCCACGGGGGGCAGCGGAGGGGACCCGGAACGGTAGGCGGGGGAATTTGGCTGCCAAAGCGCGGCCTCGGCGCTCAGCCGTCCCCGCTCCCTTTTCCGCTCAGGCAGTTGCGCGGACAACACAAGCGGGCTTCGGGCTGTCGGCGGAGGGGTCCTAGCGTGACCTCTGCGGCGAGGCGTGCGCCGGGCGGGAGCCGGCGCGGCGGGGCCTGGCGGGAGCGGCGGACGGTCGGTCGGTCGGTCGGCCGGCCGGCGGATTTATGTGCTGGGAGAGGGGCCGGGCCGGGCGGCTGAAGCGGTGGAGGCGGGTGGGGCCGGTTCGAGCATCATGGTGAGCGGGGAGGGGGGGGGGGGGCTGTGTGGGGTTCGGGAGGTGGGACGGGGCGGCGGCGGTGGTGGTCGGGGTCTGTGTCGGGTGCTGAGCCCGGCGGCGGGGACTCGCTGCGTTCCGCTCCGCTGATGTCCCGTGGCTCGGGGTTGAGGTCCTGCCGTCCCCGGGCCCGCCGTGGCTGCAGCAACAGGTCGTGGGTTTGGGGACGGCTGGAGCGGGGTGGGGGTGGGGGCGGAGGCCTTTCCTACCCGTTATTAGTACTCATTAAGAAAACGGCCTGTCGTCTGCTTCCTCCCCGCGACTGTACGCCGAGAGGCGGTTTTACTTCCCAGTGGTTATTTCTTTCCTCCCTGGTTTTCACCGAGGAGGAGAGCGACCCGCTGCACTCGATGGCCTGTGCCAGCTTTAAAACGGGTTTTTCTAGATATATAGAACTGCCTGTTCGTATCTCCTGTAGAGCTCCTGCAAATAGATCATTTAATTAGCTGTGGTCTTGAATGTGCCTACAGAACTTTGCCGAACGCTTTGGTTGTCATTGCTGCTAGTTCATTTTCAGTGCCCTGGGTTACGTCGCAGCCGTAGTATATGCTGTGGCGAATACATGCGAATACATTGGGTTTATGAAAAATCCTGCCTCAGATTACTTTTGTCGACGGGTGTTTTAGCACAGACACAACTTACTGCACTTGGCATAATACGCAGTAAATGAACTTGTAATATAGGTAGTAGCAGAAGAGCAGAGTTTGGTGTAACGGCTGCTAATGAGCTCGTCGGACATATATAGCTTGAATAGTGGAGGCCGAGTATTTCATGAGTGGACCTCCTTGGCTATAAAGATGTGCTGAATTTTGCTTTTTGGTCTTAGTTACCATTTAAAACACCAAAGTTGATTGGTTCTGCTTTTGAACTACTTATTTTACAAGTATGAGACATACACAGCACCATAGGGGTACATGAATGCAGGTGTAAAAACATATTTTGTATGTGCCATCAATGCATATGTTTTTCTTCCATATGGATATAAATGTCAATATGTCATGTTAACTATGATGACATAGTGTTTGTTCAAATGATGAAAGTCTTGCTTAGGGAATATACTTTAGAGTTATACTGTGAGTAAAATCTGACTTTAACAGTTCTAATACTTAAATATTTGATCATCTGATTCTACTAAGGTATTTTTTAATTATGTATGTTTTGAAATCTGAAAGGAACTGTGCAGGTTTTTTTCTCACTATGTCTTTTCCTCCATATTTTTTTTCCCTATTCTTTTCTGTAGAGGTTAATCAAAAGGTCTTGAGAGACTCTTGTCATTTGTAGGACTGCATGGGTGCTGTTGTCTAGCTCTGTATTTGAAGCTGCTTTTGGAAAGTTGCAAGCAAATACAACTTTTCCTCTCAGTGTAGGTCCTTATTTAAATAAACTGAGTGCTTGCTTCTGTTGCCTGATGGGGTTGAAAAATCAGGTCACTTTTCTTTGCTAGTTGCTGGCAGTGTGGACAAATAATCTTTGTGTGTGATTCCATGATGTAAGCAAAGTGAAAAGATGATAGTCTACTTTTAGGCAGTTTGGAAGCTGTATTCTCCGGTTCCAAAGCAACTGGAGAATGAAATGCTCATCAGTTTCTTTTGCATCAAGAGGCTTATAAATCAAGTCATCAAAACAATTTACTGGCAGCGCTCTGCCAAGTTGGGACTGCCAGGACTCATCTGTGTAGTTGCAACACCAGTTATGCTCACAACTTTAAACTCTGCACAAGTATCTTAATACTGTATAAGGCCATGGTGTTTTAGACTGTTCAGCAGAGACATGAAACACTTTTTGCTTTTTGTCCTTGGAAGGATTCCTGTAATGGCAAGGCCTGCTATTTAAAAAGCAAATGTTCTGGAGAGTGAGAGCTTCCAGAGTTCCTACTTGTGTTAATTGGAGAAGTATAGGTAAACTGGATTTTTAAAACCTTTGAATAGTGATAGTAGAATATAACCTTGTTTTTTCCTTTGTACTAGATCAGTTCTCTGAACTAGTTTTACTTGTAATTTAATAATACATTGGATATGTGTTGGTGTTCTGCACAACAGACATTCTGTATTGGCTTCTTCAGTAATAATGATAATTCTGTGATTTTATAAATGCCCTTGTTCCAGTCATGAGACTTCTATAGCAATAACTTGATTTGCCTAATGATCACTAGTTCTGTAATCCTTGTGCTTAGAGAGCCTCAGTGGAAAAAGAAGCAAGACTGTCAGGTAAAACACAGTTGACTGACTGGAATATAGTTTCGGTTTGAAACAAAACACCTTTTTCAAAGGGATTCATGCTGCTGTTGACTGCTTCCATCTAGCAGTTTATGGCTCTCCTTTGAATACGTGTAAAGACACTGGTCAGGAGGGAAGTGAAGTTTGGGTGGGAAAGAGCCACAAAGGTGAGCAGTTTGGTAGTCCTGAATTTCTTGTATGTTCTTCATGCCACCTTATGCATCTTTTGTTTATCTCTGCTATGTTGTAAACAGTGGTAGGTGTAGGAAAATACAAATTCAGTGAAAACTTGGCCATGAAAAAAGAAAAAAAAAAATGTGAATTTTGAAGAGGTCTCTTGGCATAGATTTCTTTCCCAAAATAAGCTTTATGAATGTCTGATTTTTACAAATAGTAAGATTTGAACTGCCTCAGATTGCCAACTATACAAGTTATCATTCTGACTATAGGTATTTTGTGAAAGTAGCCTTTTTTTCACAGGAGGCATTCATTTTAAGACTTTGCACAGTAAGCTCACTTTTTTTGGCCATCCCATATAATGTTTTCTACTGTTCAGCAAACAATTTTGAATTGCATTTATGTTTCAGGAGAGCACTGACTTGCTTTTGTAAGCTGCAGCTTGAGCATGGATGTATACAAATGGAAGAATTTTGCATATCGAAAAGTCTCAGATAATAGCAAGAGCAATAATGTGTCATCGATTAAATGGCATGTCAAATAGGTTGTATAGATTTAGCTTCTAGGCTTCGCAAACACCATTGCACTTTTGGAATTGCAGTAGATAAGAGTATTTGTTATATTCTCGTAGAGGTCTTACTGGTTGCTACTAATATAAAAGCTTTTCCATTTCTTACTTGATGATTCACAGCCTTGTTAGTATGTTTGTGTGCTACCACTGAAAGAGATTGGTAGGCCCTGAATTAACGTCTGTAGAACACTCCAGTGCACTTGTGTGAAAATCTTGTTTTTACAAGACTTGCCACTTCAGAAAGTAAGTAGCTGGCATTGCATTTCTGAATGTGAAGTTGTAAATTGGATTCTACTAGCTGCTTTTTCAGGCATGCACTTGTATTGCTACTGCAATCCTGGTGCATGTGGCGGTTGGCTTCAGCTCAAGGCCCTTGTCTTGTATCGGAGGAGATGGTTATTGTTAGAGAACAAGTAGTTTCAAAGTCCTGTATAAAGCTAGGTGTTTGAATTATTTGTAATATCTAGGTATGTGGTAAGGGAAAAAAGAGGGAAAAGCCTGACCTGTTACTACCAGTGTGAGAGAATAACCTTGGGCAAGGTCAGAATGAGGAAACTGGAGTGGTGTCTTGGCATAAAACTATTAACCTTGGTTATCTTTGCTTTGCATCTTCCGTAAATCAATTCATGATGAAAAGAAAAATGTCCTTTAGGCAGAAACACTTTTAAAAATTTGTTTGTTTTTTTTTTTTGTTACTATTCCGAGATAGCTGTCGCTGTGTTATAAGTATACTTAACTGGTAGATAAGAGTATTGTAACTTTATCTTAAATGCTTATTCTTACTTTTTGTTCTCCTAATTATCAGCAGCTGTGTCCCCAGGTATGTAGTATAAAAGGCATAGACTGTGAAACCCAAAGTCTAAATTATAGTTTTTTCAATCTTATACTGTTGCCTTTTGGACCTGTCATCTTTTTTTTTCATGATTTAAAAAATTTGGCAACCTTCCCTTTAATGTAGCTGCTAAGACTTCTCTTGTAGACCACTTACGCATTCTGTGCTATGTTTTATTACAAGCTTTCTTGTATGACATGTGCTATATTGCACAAGCAAAAGTAAGAATGCCGTACCTACTTCAGGTCCTGGAACTGAGGACAGTCATCAAGACTTTTAAGACACCTCTAACCAAAGACCTCCCTCTGTCACTGAAACACAGCCAGACCGCAGTTTATTAGACAGTGTAGTCCCTACGTGGTTGTACTATTTCAGTCTCATCTTTGACCAAGAAGTTGCTTGCCAGCCTCTATTTTGCAGAGAAACTGACTTAACTGTCTTACATAGTCGTCTTTTCTTTGGGCTGAGTGGTTCCCGGCGTTATACAGTTTGACAGAAATGTCTCTGACCAGTGAAATACTGACTTCTCTCTCCAGTGTCTTGAATTTGGATTTCAGATTCCAAGCTGGGAAGCTGAAGCATGATATGGACATGGCTGTATGTGGAAACAGAGAGTGCCGAAGGTCTTATGAAATGTATTTAGATAATGTAATTTTCCACAAACTGTTCTGTAGCTGCAGACCCTTTACTTAATCTGTGCAGCAGTTCCTTATCTCTAAGAGGTGAATAGTGCTTCTATTACTTTTGAGTCAGGCCTGTTAATGACTGTGTACTCAATTACTTTATCACAGATCACATGGGTTGATGGGTTCCAGGTTTTGTTCACCAGAGGCCTTCAAAACCCCCATGTGATTGTAGACTTTGCCCTTGAGCATCTTCTTGCTCAAACACATACACCCTATGAAGCAGGGCTAGATTTTTTAAGTTGTGGATTTCTGGCCAAATTCTAAATTCTGTGTCCTCTAACTTAGAGTATGGCAAGTAGAGGATTTACAATACTGGTGGGAACCAACACCTAATCTTCATTCATGTTCCTGAAACGAGTAGTTTTGAATTTAAACTGGTATTAGTGGTAATGGGAAGACTTAAAAGTATGTGGGAGACTTGATCTAGACAGAGCCTGAATTGGAATGAATGCTGTATTTTGGGGTTTTGTGTGTGTGGGAAAAAAACTCCCACGTGTTCTAGTGTTGCAATATGAGATAGTTCAGGATGTTGTAGATTTTTCCAGAGTGTATTAATAAACATATAAGTAGTGTGTAACCATGTACAGGCAAAAGAGTAGAGTTGGGAAAATATGCTTTGCACACAGCATGTTATTGTGAGTGGATGTATCACTTACTGTATTCCAGTGCCATGTGTTCTTGGCTGATTGCAAGAAGATTTATGTGGTGGAATTTTTTAATTTCATGCGACAGCTTTACTCTGTTAACCTATGGCTTGTGGTTGATTACTAACCTTCAGGAATCAAGAGAAAAATGCCCTGATCAAGTGAGTTGATATATCCATTTTTTAATTGCTTGAAGTATAGAAAAATACTAGAAGGGTATTTCCACCACAAAGTCAGATTTAAAATTAAGATTACAGTTATCATTGTTTTTTTAAATTTTTTTTTAATGGCTTAAAATTTGCTAAGTTGTTTTGAGTTGTAAGCTGAAATATTTTTGTAGGTATTTATTTTTAAGAAATGCAACAGTAACATTTATGGGAGTGAGTAGGGTGAATTTCTGCTGAAGGGGGGCAGGGAGGATGTAGAGAGACTTTCAGTGGCTTTAAGGCAAAATGATCCTAAAGGGTTCAGTTACAACTTGCAGCCTTCACTTGAGTAAGGAACTGGGTTTTTGCACGTGCACTTCTAAATGGTCTGTTGAATTTTAAGTATTTTAGCTCAGCTGGTGGACCTGGTACCCTGTATAAAAAATAACTGCCTTGATTTGCATCATTTTCCCTCCTGTTACCTTGAGTTGAAAAGGCATTTTCTTTCCCTTACAAATAGGAAGCCCTAGGAGTAATTGAAGAGATACTCTGGCACCTGGTTAGGCAGTCCTCCTAACAAAAACATTATTCTAGAGAAATATTAATGTAACTTTACGCTGAGATAGTAAATTTTGAGGATCATGGTTTAGTAGGCAGACTAAATGGAGGGACAGTTGTTTCTCTCTCACATTGGGTCGAAGCAGTTAGGCTTATCGTGAGGTGGTCAGAATAAACATTTTATTTTAAAATGCATGGTTTGATTTGTGAACAGATTAAAGCGTATATACTTCCTGAGCAATTTAGTTAGTAATTTAAATGTATCAAATATATTATGCAGGCAGTTTGTTTTCATAAATGTTGTTTCATTTTAAGTACAGTTCCTCTTAGCTAGGGAATTGGTTTGAGTAATCTTAGGCACAGGACTCCCAAGATGCGAAGAAACCCTAATAAAGGTGGAGTGTTTAAAATGATGCATACAGCTTTCAGTCCTGATCTTGATCCCTGGTCTTGGTGACATGGAGCATAAGCCAAACTGAGGTCTTACTTTTTGAGGTACCTCAAACAATTGATGGCACCAGTGTCAAAGAGCAGTAGAAATTTCAAGGAGGGAGGAGGCAAAGAGAGGCTTGAGTCCTAAAGAAACATAATGATATCTGAAAAAAAACCCCAAAGGTGTTATTTCAAATGGTAAAAAAGTAACGAGTACTTCTAACTGATATTTGACACTTTGTTATGAGATGCGTAGTAACATATTGAAAGTGTTTACAAATGCTGAAAGATAATTTATGCTATCTTAATCTCCCTCAATCATGTTATGTTAAGGATGATACTGGACATCACATATAACATTTCATCTGCCTGTAATTTTTCATAAAAGCAGTATTGACACCATTTCTGATTTATTTAACTGAAAGAAAAGTCTTGAAGGGAGAAAAGAGAAGAACTTTCCTTAGTACAATGTTTAAGACCAAGGAAGGTATTGCTGGTAAGGAGGGGGAAAGTTGATGAAGAGTGGTGGATGCTGTAGGTTAACAGCTGGTTGCATAGTAGGTGTTGACAGCAGGGGCTTGGCTCATGTAACCGTAGGACCCTCTCTGAGGTTCGAGGACTGCCAGGAATGGACAGCATCCGCCTGACCAAGTGGGGCAAAAGCATCTTCGCCAACAGGCTGGCCAAACTGGTATGGGAAGCTTTAGACTAGGACTGAGAGAGTAATGAGGTGATGTCTCACAGATTGAGAGTTGGGTTGGCAAGCAAAGGATGCAGGGTGATGTGGAAAGAAGTCCTTGAAAACAACTGAACAGGGCAAAAGAGGACCACATGAGTATATAAACATGAACAAAAATACCTGTACACAGATAATAAGGCCAGCATTATGGGGGAGAAGCTCTTGTACCTTTTCTAGGAAATTGGCACACTTTGGTGCTCCTCTGACCTGCCTGTACACTAATGCATCCAGGATAGGGAAAAAATGGAAAGCAGGGGGCTGTATGAAGCTGTAGAGCTATGATTTCATTGTGATAACAAAGACGTGATGGGATAGCTCATACAATTGGAGCGCTGCCATGGGTGGATGCAGGCCCTTTAGGAGGACTGACTGGGATAATGACGAGGGGGACTTGCTTTTAAGTGAGAGAGCAGCGGGGATGCATGGAAGTCTGTCATGGGATGAATAATGAACCATCTGAGAGCTTATGGGTTAAGACTAGAGGGCAGAGCAACATGCATGATGTTGTAGGTGTCTGCTGTAGATAGTCTTAATCACAAAGAAGTGAAACAGAAGGCCTTCCTCAGACAATGGGAAGTATCCTCAGGTTTCCAGGCACTGGTCCTATATGATACTTAACTACCCCAATATCTTCTGAAAAGGCAAGAGAGCAGGGCACAAGCAATCCAGGAGATTTTTTTATGTGCTTTGATGGCAGTTTCCTAACACAGGTGGTTGAGGACCTGAGGAGGAGAGGTGCTCTGCTGGACCTCAGACTTGCAAACAAGGAAGAACTGATCGGTGTTGTGAAGGTCGTGCAGTCTTTGCCACAGTGACCATCAGATGGTAGAGTCCAGGAGCCTGAGAGAAGGAAATGAGGCAAATAGCAGGTTCACAGTCCTACACCTCAGAAGAGCAGACTTTGGCCTGATCACGCCTCAGCTTGGAAGAATCCTGTGGGACATGGTCCTGGAGAGAAGAGGTGTCTGGGAAAGCTGGTTGACTTTCAAGGATCACCTCCGCCAAGCTCAAGAACAGGCCGTCCTGATGTACATGGATGAACACAGAGCTCATGACAAAGCTCAAAACATAGAAAGGAAGTATGCAAGAGGTGGAAGCAGGGTCAGGAGGAATGTGGAGAAACTAAGCATGTAGGGGTGGGGTTAGGAAAGCCAAAGTCCACCTGGAATTGAGTGTGATGCAGAACATGAATGACAATAAGGAGACCTTTTACAAGTATGTCAACAGCAAATGTATTGTGACAGAAAACATGGGCCTGCTGCTGACTGGAGCAGGAGACCTGATGGCAAAGGACATGGGGAAGACCAAGATACTAATGCTGCCTTTGCCTTGGTCTTCACTGTTAAAGTTTGTTTTCAGAAATCCCAGGCTCCTGAGAACCAGTAGGAGAGTCTGGAGCAATGAAGGCTTACTTTTCATGGAAGACTCTCATGTTAGGGAACATTTAAACAAATTGTAGATACACAAGTCCATAGGTTCTGATGGGATGCACCCACCAGTGCTGAGGGAGTGGCCGATGTTGTTGTGAGGTTACTCTCTTTGGCCACCCTCACTCTATCTTTGAAAGGTCATAGCAATCAAGGGAAGTTGCTGAGAACTTCGGAAGTCAGGTGTATCTTCTACCTTCAGGTGAGAATATGGGAACTGCAAGCTGGTCAGCCTCCCCTTAATCCCCTTAAATACCCTTTAATACCCTTAAAGGAGGTAATAAAGCAAATAACCCTGGAAATTAAATTCAAATGTATTAAAGATAAGATGGTTTGGGGAGTGGTCAGGTTGGATTTATGAAGGGTGAGTCATGCTTGACCAACTTGATAGCATTCTACAATGAAACAACTAGCTTGGTGGACAAGTGGCAAAGTGGATATTGTTTATCTTTGCTTTAACAAGGCTTTCAGCAGTGTCTGCTGTAACATCCTTATAGGTAGACTGATGAGTTTTAGAAGTATGGGTTAGGTGAATCAGCAGTGAGGTAGACAAAAAACTGACTGAGATGCTGGGCTCGAAGTGTTGTGATTAGTGGCACAAAGTCCAGCTGGAGGCCGGTCACTAGTGATGTGCCCCAGGAGTTTGTACTGGTGCCAGTGTTGTTTAGCACCTTTTTTAATGACCTGGAAGGTGGAAGAGAGTACACCCTTGGCAAGTTTGCAGATGATACAAAACTTGGGAGTGGCTGCTACGTCAAGTATTTGTGTTGCCATTCAGAGGCTGGAGAAAGGGATCAATGGGAATGTCCGGCAGCACAGCAAAGGAAAGTGCCAATATTCCTGAGGAGGAATAAGCCCAGGCATCAGTACATGCTGGGGGCTGTCCACCTGGAAAACGGTTTGGCAGAAAAGGACTTGGGGATCCTGGAGATCACAAAGTTGACCATAAGCCAGCAGAGAGCCTTTGTGGCAAGGGCGGCCAACAGCACCGTGGGCTGCAGTATGCTGAGAATCACCAGCAGGCTGGCAAAGGTGCTCACCTCTGCTCAGTACTGGTGAGACACTGGAGTCCTGTGTCTGGTTTTGGGTTGCCCAGTACAAGACAGACATGGGCTTACTGGAAAGGGTCCAGCGCATGGCCACAAAAATGGTGAAGAGACTGGACCATCTGTCATACAAGGAGAGGTTGAGAGAGCTGGGACCATTGAGCCTAGAGAAGGTTCAGTAGGCATCTTATCCATGTGTATGAATACCTGATGGGGAGGACTAAAGAAGGTGAAACAAGACTCTTAGTGGTGCCCAGTGAAGGAACAAGAGGCAATGGGCACAACACAGAATATTCTATTTAAACATAAGAAAGAAAAAACCTATTTAAGGCGAGGATGGTCAAACACTGGTAGAGGTTGCCCAGAGAGGTTGTGGAGTCTCCATCCGTGGAGACATTCAAAACCTGACTGAACACATGGCTCTGAGCAACTTGTTCTAGTTGACCCTCTTCTTATTGGGGGAGGTTTGACTAATTTATCTCCAGAGGTCCCTTCCAACCTCAGATGTTCCACCATTCTGTAAGAATTGCCCTTTCCTTTTCCAGATTATCTTTATATTGAGAGAAACTTCTGGGAAAAATAATGTGTGGTTAAATTTCCTCCAAGAGAACAGGTGTGCTAGGTGGGAGAGGATGTGTTTGAACAATGGCAGTACTGCATGCTGTACTGCTAGTGGGATGTTCTCAAGGGGCAAATCCTACTCCTTGCTTTGGAGAATAGTGGAAAAAATGCTTCACAAGTGTGTGAGCTAATCTGTGTTTTATTTGCCAATGTTTAATTGCGTACTGCTTCCACAGGTAGAAATACTTTTGCCTCCTGACCTTCTATAGCACACTGCATTAGTGCAAAGCTAGTGAAGTGTAATTCCCAAATTCTACAACTATAGAAGGAAATATTTCTTCAAAATATTGTTAGTAACTAGCAATATCGGAAACTTGATATCTAAGAGTGAAAGTGAATATGAACTTTTATATGCCACCACTTAAATGTGGTGTTTTGTGTGCTCATTGAAAAAGTGCCTGTATTCCTTTCCATGAGAAAACATTCTGGAAAACAGTTTAAAAGAGTGGAAATAGCTTATTTCATTGATTCTTAGTGTCTTTACTTGTATGTTTTTGTAAATTTCCCCTGCCTGTCTGTGTTTGATACTTTTTTCTTTTTACTATTGCTTGTGATGTTTCAAGCATGAAAATCTTGCTTGTAGATAGAAGAAATATAGTGTACATGCTTCATGCTGGTTTTTAACATGGTGTTAGTTTATAGAATTTCATGTGCAGGATAAAAGTAATATGATACAATGTTTCACTCATTTAGCTTTAGAAGTTTAAAGTTGCTTTATTTAAAAAACAAAAACAAAAACCCCCAAAACAGCAACAACCAATAGTCAGAAATAAAGTTTGCCGAGTGACTGGGAATGAGATTGCTGCTGGCTCTGCTGAAGTGCCAAATCTTGATCAAGGGTTGGATGTTGAAGTGAAGCTATGCTGATTTCTGTGTGCCCTCCCCTCTCAAAGGCTGAAATTTCATGATGCAGATGTTGTGAATTACTGTTAATTCCAGGGTGGTTTTGCAGAGTCAGCTGTTAAATCCTGTCAGAACTGAAGAGACCGCAAAACCCAAGATTGTAATCAGTGATGTAATTTTAAGGCATAATGTCTTGTGAAATGCCACGTCCACATGTGGCCTTACAGTCTGTGAAACAGGGGACATACATTAGTGGCCTCGTGACCTGGGAATGCTTTTTCCCTTTGATGAAGTATGTAACTGATTATAGCAAGTTCCAGGGGATTTCTTGAAAACTGACACAGTATGTTTTTTTCCCCCTCTAGTTTAAAAAGAACCAAAAAATGTTATCTCTACCATACAAGGTATTTTTAATTTTTTTATCTGTTTTTAAAGGTACTTAGCACTTTTCTAAAACACATATTGACTGCTATTAACTTATTCCTCTACAGGGTGTGATAGGTGTACAGTTGGTGGTTACCATGGTAATGGCTAGTGTCATACAGAAGATCATACCTCACTATTCTCTTGCTCGTTGGCTTCTCTGTAGTGGCAGGTAAGATAAGAAACAGTTGCTATATGGTGTGTGAGTATGGTAATGCAATTATACATTAGCGTATTAACAGTAAAACATGCTTATTTAGGTTGTTTTCTTGAAAAATAATTAATCTGCTGTTCTTAAATTCATTATCATAGCATTGTGACACCTGACTTACAGGCTCAAGGTAAAAAGACAGTGTTGCTGTAAAAGAACAGACTTGTTTGTTGTTATTAATTGTATCAGTCATAAAGTTAGCTGTTGTCCAGCTCTTATATTATTAAAGGTGCAAACTACATACTTTAATATTAAAAAGCTAAACTGAATACAAGACGCTGAAGAATGGGTGGATTTTTTTCTCTATACTGCCTCAGTGTTCTTGATAATCCACCTGCTGATTAGCCTTGCATATAAAGAGTGCTTAGGTATTTATTAAAAATTCAATTTTTTTTAATACTTCATAGGACAGGATTAGTATAAATTTCAGTACACTACTTCCTCATAACAATAGATCAAACAGACATAATGAGTTGCAAGGGGAGCATTCCCTGCGTGGCTTTATCCATAATAAAAATGAAACCCAGCAGCTGTTTTGAATATGAATCAGTATCTTAAATATTAAAAGAATCATAGGCACTGTGTTTTTTTCATTTGGGAAGAAAAACACTTTGTATGATTAGAAGGTAGTGTGCTGTCTTTTGTAATTGTTAAAATTTTGAGAATACCAAATGTCTACTCCCTGATTTCTGAAGGAGTATCATTGAATAATAATGTGCTCCATAGGTGTCTTAACCAGTCTCGTATAATTTTCCATTGACTTTTTTCCTCTGCATCTCAGAATTACCAATTTTTTCTTTTTTATTTTCCCCATTTCATCACCCAAATAGTTGCTAACAAAAGGTTACTCTAATTGTTGTTCAGATGCGTGTTAGGTATCACTGGTTAGGTGTCATGGAAAACAGTAATTGTCAGGTGAATATGAACAGGAGTCATACTCTTAGTTGTGTAAAGTTCATTGTTGACCACATCTGCAGGATGTTAATCACCTTTTTTTGTGCTCTAAAAAGAACTTTATGTAAAGGAATATGAAATTGCATACCATTTATTTTAAGGTGTGTTACTACCATAGTATTTTCATCAGCAATTATTCATATGGCATTTTCTACTTTTTATGTCCTGTTTAAAAGATTTATTTAAATTTTTATTTCAAAATTTAAATATGTAATTGCTCTTTTAAAAGAGTTGCTCAATATTATGCCTATGTTCTTAGTTCTTGTGAAGTTTTCACTTTTTATATCCTTGTTCTAAGGCATGCCTTGTGCCAATGGTAGGGAGAGGTTTGCTGTTCAAATATTTTTCATAATCCCTTTCTCCTTTTATCTTTGCACACTTACAGATTAATAAATACATAAAGCAGGATTTCTGCACTTGTGCTTATGGAATTCTGCTCCCACTGAAGTCAATGGGACCCTTATTATTGCCTTTCATGTTAGTTGCCTTGAAAATCTCATTGTTGCTTTACAGTGTTCTTCTATTTATCTGGTAACTATTTTAGTGTATTGTAATTTCAGTCATTGTGAATAACCTCCTGAATACAAGAATTATGTAAAGAGACAGAAATAATTCTGTCTTCCAGAAATGAAAACAAGTCAGAAGCTTTGCTGCAACAAGAATCTGACTCTTAATGGCAGAAAGAAAACCAGTTCTCTTCTTAGTTTAGCTGACAAACTGTCTTACATGTTAACCCATTTTCCTTAGTGCTGCCTTTTTGCAACAGTGTTTTCTTTGACAGACTTGTGTGGTTGGGGTGGTGGAGGGTTTTGTACACAGGTAAGTATACAGACACAGACAGACACACTATTAAGCAGTCCAGCTTTCCTAGGAAAAGTTACCACCTACTCATCCTTTCCTTTGTCAATATGGTTCAAATAATCTTTGGTTCCCAAACCTGGTTTTTAATTTATTTGGCTTAAGTGTCTTTCCTCCAAAGGGTTAGGAGGCTTTTCTAAGCAAGATAGTCTGAAATGTCTACAGATAGCCCTTGCTGAATGGGAGGGAGGATAAACATATTACCAGACAAGCCAGAAACTCTTAAGTGGCCAGTTGGTTTCAAGATGCCTGTATGTCTAGATTCAAAGTCTATTAAAAAGAAACAGATATTTCAAAATTTGAAAGATAGACATAAGATAATTATTTGTTTACAGAATGAACAACTGTCATTGTTAAAAAACTATTTATTTAGATTTGTAAAGAAATGCAAACTTTTTCAATCAGTGCTATTTTTAGAGCTTTAACAGAATTTGAATATTCTTACTTATTGAAGTCAATGAAGTGGCAGCCTAAGTATCTGCATAGTCCTTTGCATTTTTAACTAATAAAGCATTCTCTACCAAAATGTTGCTTTTAAGTTGCTCAGCTATGTTCTATTTTCAGGCCACTTCAAGAAGACAGGGGAAAATGGGTGTTCTGTTGTACATTCGTTAATGACCTTCATTCAAATTAACTAGGGCATATCTGTGCTGCTGTTGTTACTCAGACTAACTTGGATATGTCAAAGCTACAGAGTAATTAGTTGTGGCATGTCAGTTTTAAGCATATATAAGCTAAAACAGATACAAACTACTTTTTTTAGCTCTACCTTTATGAAAATGTTCAGATCTCTTGGTTTTGAGATTTTAAATGCAAAGTATGTAGGGTTTATTAACTAAAAAATCCCCAAACTCTTGTATCATATTAGTTGTAATTATGAATCACTTGCAACGTAATTCTGTAGTGTAATTAAGAGCAAATTGTGGTTTAAGTGTTTGATTTGTATTAGGATGTTACACAGAACAAGAATTTTGTCTGTTCTGCTGTATTATATACTCTTTCTGTATCTGTGCAGGAAAGATTTTGAAAAATTAGCTTTCCATGATTTTCATCATTACAGAACTACTTGCAGTACTCTCAGCATGCCAAGTTCAGATCTGGGAGATGATGAATGACAGAGCAGACTATTCCTCTGCTTTCCCCCACTTTCTCTAGGTCATGTGAAAGATAGGAAGAAGTTCTTATCTTCAGTGTAGTTTTATCTTCTTGGATGAAAACGTAGATGCTCTGGTTTCTGTGTGATTCTCAATCGTAACAAAGTCTCTTTTGCAGCAGAGTTTGCAAACAGCAAATTTTTCAGCTGGAACCACACATGATAAAAATAAATTAATGAAATAACTTTCACTCCTACTGATGCCTCAAAAAAAAAACCCCAAACAAAATTCTTATACCCGCCCCCCCCAACTCCTTGTTCATGCAAAGTCTGTAGTATTTGGCATTTTCAGTTTTTGAACAGGCAGTGTTCACACTCCTTCAAGGGAAACTTGCAGTGATGGTTTGGATCTCTGTGATGTATTATTAACTGGTACTGAAGTTGTTTTCTGTTGAAGAAATCCCAGCTTTAGCTGATTCTGTACCACAGTAGTACCTACTACTGACACAGGCTCATGGAAACCCCTATTAACCAGACTGTATTCCTTGTAATATTGCTGGCTTGAACTGGTACTTATCCATTATGCCAATTTTTAAGTTAAGATGGTGTCCATGAGCTCTTTGCAACTGCCTGTTTAATGCTTCGTTATACCAGCAATTAAACTGCTGAAACTGGGAGCTCCTCGTAAGATGTGTTGTATTTTTGTTACACCATTTTTCTTTATTCCCATTTCCCTGTCCTCAGCCAAGTTCAGTGTAGTGTCAAGGACAGCATCAGGACAGATGGGCCGTGTCTCCTGTTTAAGATCTACCAGGGAGGCATATGCTCAGTGATATGTACATGTCTTTAAAATTGTACCTATTCTTTCTCATAGTCTTTATCCAATGTCTCTTGTGGCACATGTGCACACATGAAGTGTCTATGCTGTTGTAAGAAAGGTAGAAGATGTATAATATTGCTTGTTGTGGCTGCTTGCATTTAGGACCGTTTCTGCTTTTAGCATGAGGACCTCCCTCAGTATTTGTTGTGTAGATGATGTTCCATGAAGAATAACAAAATTTTTTATATTTACATGAAAGGACATATTCTGCAGATACAAAGATAGGTGGACCAGACTTCCACTTGGGACAGGAGGCCTTTCCAGAACAGAGATGGGAATTAAGTATTATCAAGTGGCTTGAGATTGTTTGGGTTTGATGTTTGTTTTCCAGATTTGCCATGCCTTTTTGAAATTGGATGTAACGTAATCTCCAATTTGCCAGCGTAGATTTGAATGGTCCTACCTGATGAGGTTTTCTCAACGTGAGAAGTACTGACGGTTGTGAATTCCATTATCATCTCTAACTATTATGCCATGTTAACCCCAGTCACCAATTAGTGGTCTCCTGCTCCAGAAAAGTACTTCCACATAAATACAGATAAATTTCCCAAGTGTGTTCCTGTTAATACCTGGGCTCTGTGCCTCAGCATTTCAGAATGGAGGTCAGAGTGACATCCTTCCTCCATCTGGACAGCAACCCTCCCTTGTTGAATGTGGAAGAGGCCTTGTTTCAGCTACTAGGGTTCTTGACATGCTTAGAGATTAAGGTAAAATGTTAGACACTTAACCATCTCTGTTTTTCCTCTTCACAATTTCCTTGTCACTACTTGCCTTTTAAGTAAATGAGCAATGGATGGTGCATTTACTCGTAAAAGTGGAAAAACCTGCCATTCAGCTACATGTAAATCAGTGTGGGTTTTTTTTTAATAGCACTTTTTCAAGTAGGAGTTGAAGATATCACTGAGGAGGTGTTTAGGAAAGGAATGTTGATGATATGATGTGCTCTGCCTCAGAAGAAAGGCTGGTAATGGTTATTTGATAATAGCTATCCTGGATTCTGGAAAATTGCTGGGTTTTTGTGAGGCATAATTATATTTATAAAATCATTTAGAATATAGTTCTGATGGGTAATTATAATGGTATAATTATTCTAGTGAACTTTTTCCAATATCGGTTTGGATAATCGGTTTAATACAACCTTGTTTGCTGTATTTGATGATGAATTGGAAATTTGGTGTCTTGAGAAGTGAACGGTAAAGTGGCAAAGCTATCTATTATCAATAAGCATCTCATACGCTGAAGAGAACTGAAGTTTATCTGGTTGTTCTGTTCAGGCAGAGTTGGTACTTGCACACAAGGGTGTTTTGCTGAGGTGTTGCAAATGACCAGTGTCTTAATATGCATATAGATCTGTGTTGTTATATAGGTTTTTTAGAAAACCACTCTAAATTGGTAATACTGACGTTGTTTTACTTGAGATTTTCTTTTTCTTTAGTTTACGGTGGTATCAGCATCCCACTGAAGAAGAACTACGGATTCTTGCAGGGAAACAAAGAGGAAGGAGCAAAAAAGATAGGTAAATACTTGTTTTAAGCTTTTTTCTTTTCTTTTTTTTTTCCCCCTCTTTTTTCTCAGCATGATCCATATAACAACTTTGCTGGCCAACGTTTGTCTTTGTGTGAGTTAAAAACTGCTAGTTGCATATGACTCCCCTGCTTGCATTAATTGTCACAGCTCTGCACCAGACTGTGTTCTTTCAGTTTAACAGGGTTGAACATGCCCAAATTGTGCAGAACAGGATGATTTCCAGTCCACAAAATTGGTCTGTGAAATTGCGAATTTGGTGGCAAGGATTTTTTTTTTTAGTGAATGTATTCATTTGGATGAAAACTGAGGAAAGCAAATCTTCTATAGGATTGAAGCTCTTCATCTTGAAGCAAGAGAAGAAAGATTTGAGTATATTAGTTCAACATAGGATTACTGTGAGCCACCCCTCTTACACAGCTGTGAAAAAGGTAAATGTGCTTCTAGGATGTATTAGGTGAGGTATTTCTAGTAGAAGAGATAGGGAAATATTAATCCTTTTGGACAAGGCACCAGTGTAGAACTTTATCTGGATTACTGTGTACAGTTCTGATCACTTGTGTTCAAGAAAAATGAATTTGTACATGAACAGGTGAACAGAGGGCTAAGATCATCCAAGAAACAGAAAGTCCATCTTGTAAGAGAAGGCTAAAAAAGCTTGGCTTGTTTAACCTAGCAAAAAGATGACTGAGAGGGATGGGATAGCTGTCTATCAGCTTAAGCTGGAAATAGATTTCTGACATTCAGGCATGAAGTTCTGGAACAGCCTTACCAGAAGTACAACTGCAGCAAGAACCAAGACATCTTGAAGTGGTGGAGCTGCCTATGTTGATGTAAGATTTCTGAATTGGCTATGTTTAAAACAAACAAACCAACCTCTCTGCCCACGCCCCCCCCCCCCCTTTTTTTTTGTGACATAAGAGGTTTCGTTTAGTCCTTTTTCTTTTATTCCAGCATGAAATCTTTTATAATTCTTAACACTTCTGTTAATCCACAGACTGCATATATAATCTGTTCATTGTAATGTGATTTTTTTTTTCCTTTTCTGTTTCATAGTTCTTAAGCTATATGGTTAGCAACCTCATTTGCCACACTTTGGAGTAAAGAATTAAGTTGTTCCTTTAATATCAAATAACTAATTTTACATGTTTGTTGCAATAGGCTTTCAAATTCAGAAACTTATTTTATCTAACAGTTTTCTGTAACAAGGTGAGGCAAAGTAATTGTGAATAGCTTTACAATTTTTAACTGTCCATTTAACCAGTGATATTTATTTATATGTAAAGTAACTTTAATTACATAACTATAACTTGTAAGTCCTCCCATAGGAACCTTAAACAGAAAAATGCAATTGCACTGCCAAATAATAATTGTACATTGCTCTTATTGCCTTTCCTCAGCCTTGCCAGTCTTCTGCCATCCAAAATGTGTGTTCTCACTTTCACCAGAGCAATTACATGCTCTCAGCTGAGTGGAAGCATGGCATGTTAATGTGTGCTGACATATAAGTTTAATTGTGTAATCTCTGGAAAACTTACTGTGAAATTTTGTAGGATCCTGTATCACAAGTCACCTATATATGCATTAAGTCCTTTTTCAGTTACTAACTTCTACATTTAATGTTTCAAAATGCAATGCTATGTTTTCATGTCTGTGCAGTCAAAATTTTGTTGGTGTGATTTAGTTATTGTAAGGTTGATACAATTATCTTACTATATTAACACGTAACCAAGAGAATACAGTTGTAGTAGTTGTAGGTAGTTGTTTGTATGAGGGTAACTGTTAATCACAGAGCGTTGTGAAACTTCAAAGAATCCAAGACGGTAGTGTGGAGGCTTAAATGATGCTTTCTTTGCTTTGCTGTTTTAACTACAGAATGAATAATGCACTTCTTAGTCAATAAATATACCTCTCTGTCCTCTAAAGAAGTGGCTGGTGTTGGAGGAGAACTGTAGTTTAAAGTAGGAATTGTTTCTGTTGAATTGGTTTGGATGTACTGTTTTAGGTTGCACAAAATGGAATGCAGTGCGCCCTTGAGCCAAGGAGATGTGAAACAGATGGTGTAGGACAAATAAGGATGCATCTACATGATTTTCCCCGTGTCTTTCCAAGATAAAGAATTTGCTTTGTCAAGTCCATAGTCTTGCAAAATGTAGTACGTGCTCCTTACCTAAATACTTTCCCAATATGAACTAATTAAAAGAGAAATAACAAAAGGAGGTCCAAGGAACTTGCTTGAAAATTAGCCTTAGAAACAGCTGTAGTGTGAAATTCTACTCCATTTTATTCAATGCATATTACACTTCAGTGTATTATGCTGTAGGTTTTAATAGCACTTGAATATTAGGCAGATTTTCTATTTCAGAATAATTTGTGTTACATTAAATTGTTAGGCTAATGAAAAGGTCCATAGCTACTATGAATTACTTGAACTAAAGCTGTCAATGATCCTGGGTATGTTCTGACTGTGTCTCTTGGATTATTTGTCCCCTGGGATAATTAAAGTGTAGGAACACCAAATTTTGTTGAGCTGAAATGGCTTCAGTTATCAAAATGCTCATCTCACTCAAGATGATGGTACTCCTGGGTGCATGTAGTAGGAAAACATCAGAGTACAGCTAGGGGCAGGGAAGCACACAGAAACTTGTACTCAAGTGGCTGGGCAGTGTTTGGGACTTCTTGTTTAGACCTGAGCCCCTGAATTTTCTGAGTAATGCTTTAGATTCCTATCCTCAGTTTTAGTTTGTCCATTAAAATTCTTGTGGTTCGGATGATACTAGGAATTAATATCAACTGGAAAAAAATTATTAATGCTTTCTGCTTGTATTCTTATCTCACTTATTAGCTGAGACGACATCATTCCTTACAAATAAGCTCACAATTGATTGACTGAATTTCTTTTTAATGCTTATGTCTCAGTAACTCATCTTTCTATGGAAAACCCACCTTTCCTTTTCTAATTTCAGAGGTGCTATTCTAAAATGTGGTAAAGTTTACTGTTTCCTTCTAGCCATTTAGGGTTTTTAAGTTTTGGGTTTGAATTTTTTTTTTTTAAACCTAACAAAACATTTTCTGATCTGCTTTAATGATTTTTTTTTTTTTTTTAATAGTGATGAGGTAAGTTTTACCTTAGTTAGTGATGGCAATCTCTCAGCCCAATTTCACATATCTTTGACTTTGTTCAGGTTCTTTTAAGAGCATTTGGTTTTCTTCAATTTAAAGTCTAGTAGTGTGGCTTGTTTTCAGGAAAGTGAATATCATGATGTAGGTGTAGTTTCAGAGCTCCAGACGAAAATGAGCCTTTTGCTCTACTACTGTGTTGTAGAAGGAGACACTGAATGATGTTAGTAGAGTAGATTTAAGGACTTCTCAATTTTGGACACACATTGTGGAACTTGGTGTCACAAGACACTACGCAGCTCAGCAAGTTTCATACTGGTTGTCGTGGTTTAACCCCAGCCAGCAACTAAGCACCACGTAGCTGCTCACTGACCCCCCCTCGCCCCCCTCTCCCCCCAGTGGGATGGGGGAGAAAATCGGGAAAAGAAGTAAAACTCGTGGGTTGAGATAAGAATGGTTTAATAGAACAGAAAAGAAGAAACTAATAATGATAATGATAACATTAATAAAATGACAGCAGTAATAATAAAAGGATTGGAATATACAAATGATGCACAGTGCAATTGCTCACCACCCACCGATCGATGCCCTGTTAGTCCCTGAGTGGTGATCTCCCCTGCCCCTTCCTCCCCCCAGTTTATGTACTGGATGTAACGTCACGCAGTATGGAATACCCTGTTGGCCAGTTTGGGTTCGCTGCCCTGGCTGTGTCCCATTCCAACTTCTTGTGCTCTTCCAGTGCTCTCGCTGGCTGGGCATGAGAAGCTGAATAATCCTTGATTTTAGACTAAATGTTACTTAGCAATAACTGAAAACATCAGTGCTGTCAACGTTCTTCTCATACTGAACTCAGAAACATAGCACTGTACCAGCTACTAGGAAGACAATTAACTCTGTCCCACCTGAAACTAGGACACTGGTTCAGAAAGGGATTAGGCAAATTCAAGTAAGTTTTGAAAAGTGATGGTTTCAGAAGATGATGCAATCCCTGGCTCAGATTATCCTCAAGTTGCTTAATACTGGAAGCCAGGAAGGGTTTAGCAGTGTGAGGATCAGCCACTGGTTGCCTTATTCTTTCCTTTTGTGTAAGCAAGCAGCCACCTCTATGATAGGAACAAATGAATCTGTGTGTTACTCTTATGGACCTGGAACATAGCTTTGATCCCTGGTGCTGTATGTATCGTGATGTACTTAGCCTCGTCTGTCTCCCCAAAGAGAGCACGATGGATTTACTGGATCACTGGGATTGCTAGTAATACTGTGGTAATGTTTTTTTTTGCTTATTTTCATAAGCAGGGTATGAATTGAAACAAGTCTATAGTATTTCTACACATACCCTTTTAGATTAGAAAACTGTCTTAAAATTGTCTCTGATTGATGGCTAGCAGGATGGATTTTTCAAGGATCTAGGTTAGTCTAGCTCACATGATGTACTTGCTGAGCACCCTGTTGTGACAAAAAAGCCTAATGCTTTTTTGGGAAATATGGTTTTTTATCTTTTGTTTCTTATCAGCTATCTTCCAAGATAGATTACTGCTTGTTATTTCCAGTGAATGTTCAATAAATTAACGCTGCCAAGTCTGTCTGTTGTTCTTTACTTACTTTCAATCCAAAGACTTTAATACTCCTGTCTTTCAGCTTCCTGGTATAGACTTCAATTAAAAAGTCTGAGTTTAGTTTGATTTTCTTCAGGGTATCTGTATGGCGGGGTGGATATATTCTGTTCTGTAGCTGTGCTTGTATCACTAACCTTTTGAGACTGTGAGAACTTACTAGAACACCCTGTAGCTCCCTGAACAGAGAAAATCAGTGGGCTGAAGTAAATACTGGCCACTGGATCTTGCCCTAATACATGCTCAGGATGCAGCATATAGAAGCTATTTAAACCCACACCACAGTAGTATGTCAGAGCCTTGCAAGATAAAGCTGGGAATCATTGACATACCTGGTTGTTTCTCAAAATTTGAACTGGAGCTAATGCTTTTAGGTAGATAGATAAAAGTGTTTGCATTTGGCAAAAAAGTGGTCTGCACTTTTCTTAAATTTGGAATGCTGTTATATATTGAAAAAATTTATTTTGTTATATCCATGTGTGTATTATCTGTTTGTTTATTTATTTTTACAGAAAATATAATGGTCATATTGAAAACAAACCCTTAACCATTCCGAAAGACATTGATCTTCATCTGGAAACAAAATCTGTGACTGAAAGGGACACTATTGGTAAGAACAAGTGGATGAAGATGATATTACTTTATTTCAAATATATCCTGATTCTTCCTATCAAATGCCTGTTTGCAGTGAATGTTGGAATATCTTTTTTTTTATAGACAATGAATAAATAGAAGAACAACTGATAATAATGTTAAATGAGAAGGCAAGAATTAGGGCTAAGTCTCTGTTGTGGTATAACCCCAGCTGGCAACTAATCCCCACACAGCTGCTTGCTCACTCCTCCCTGGCGGGAGGGGGGAGACAATCAGAAGGGTAAAAATGAGAAAACTCCTGGGTTCAGATAAAACAGTTTAATAGGTAAAGCAAAAGCCACATGCCCTAGCAAAGCAAAACAAGGAATTCCTGCAGCACTTCCCACAGGCAGGCAGGAGTTCAGCCATCTCCAGGACAGCAGGGCTCCATCACGCCTAACCATGACTTGGGAAGGCAAACTCCATCACTCCGAACGTCCCCCCCCTTCCTTCTTCTCCTTCTTCCCCAGCTTTCTATGTTGAGCATGATGTCCTATGGCATGGGATCTCCCTTGGGTCAGTTGGGGTCAGCTGTCCCGGCTGTGTCCCCTCCCGACTCCTTGTGCCCCCCCAGCCTGCTCCCTGGTGGGGTGGGGGGAGAAGCAGAACAGCCCTTGGCTCTGTGCAAGCACTGCTCAGCAATAACTAACACATCCCTGTGTTATCAATGCTGTTTCCAGCACAAATCCAAAACATAGTCCCATACTAGCTGCTATGAAGAAAATCAACTCTGCCCCAGCCAAAACCAGCATTTTCTCCTTGCTTGTTCTGTGGGTGACATCTTAATAGCAGTGTTATAGAAAAGGATGAGTAGGTGAAATTCAGCATAAAGCACATCTATTGTTGTATCCGGCATCCATAGCAATATGAGACAACACTGAAAGGATCACATCATAGTCTATTTGAAATAGAGATCATAGCTTTGTACAAGAAAATGACAATTGGCAGATGTTGAAACATACTTTCTGCTCATCTGAAATAGGAAATGCGCTGTAGCATTGAAACCTAGACCTTTCCAAACACACATCTGAAACATAGAGGTAAAATGCCTAGAAACTGAAAGTGACAGTACAGAAATAAGCAGCATTAAGTGTTTTGGAAGTTGCAGGTTTTTTACATGGTCATTTTTGATTCCTTAATCATAACCAGTCATTCTGTTACAGAAAACTCATATATGGATATGTATTCATGTGTGATACACATTTTCTTCCTATCTACGTTTTTATATGCATGTTCTCTCTTTGTAAAT
The DNA here is from genome assembly GCF_964188355.1 of Buteo buteo. NCBI lineage: Eukaryota > Metazoa > Chordata > Aves > Accipitriformes > Accipitridae > Buteo > Buteo buteo. Next base: position 83,788,826 of record NC_134204.1, on the reverse strand, counting down.
CACCCAACCTGCATGCAACACAGTATGATCCCCAGAATTTTTAGAGTGGAATTTACACAATGATTTATTGCTGTACAGGAGATACTAACAAAACCTGGAAGAACAAACCATCAGTATCTTACTGGTTTTGTAAAGAAAAAGAGGAAGTGATTATATGTAGTATTTTAAATGATTGCCGATGAGCTTTTAATCTTTAACAAAGAGTCAAAAAAACTCTTACCTAGAATTGCAGCTAGGCTCAACTGGAGAACCATTTTCTGTCATGATGTTGAGATCTAAATTATGTATGCATTTTGAATTTAGGATGTTAATGTATAAAAGCTGAGATGACAAAATAGTAAAATCTTGTAGCCTTATAAATTTGAGTAGTCATCAAGTATCGAGTAACAGAAGTGAAGAGTGAGGCTCAGGTTGCCGAGTGGAAAAAATGTGGCTTTTTCGCTGTTGTTGCTCTTTACTTGGATGATCTGGGCCTACCTAGACCTCAGTTAATTCAAAACATTTTAAAATTGTCACTCCATTCTATATATACCAGTAACTGCCTTAAAAATATCACACCTTTAACATTTGCAATCTTGTATTTTTCAGCATTGCATTATTTTCCAGAATATCAGTGGTTGGTGGATTTCACTGTTGCAGCTACAGTTGTGTATGTGGTGACGGAAGCCTATTACAGTATTGTGAAGCCCTCACAAGAAATGAATATAAGTGTAGTGTGGTGTCTGCTTGTCTTGGCTTTTGCAGTGTATCCTTTTCTGTTTTCTTAAATGACACTATCTGTTCCAAATAGTTTACATCTTTCTGCAATTCATATAAAGCTCTGTATTGTTGATTGGCAAGAGTCACAAATATTAAGCATTTGGAAAAAGGATCGTGTAAGCTAGTGCCATTGTTAGGGAATGTATATGCTGTACGTGCTCTTTGTACATGCTGATATCACTAGCTTGTTAACATTAATACCAAACCATTTATGGAAAAAAATACATGTATGTGAACATACAGTTAGTGCTCATCTATTATATGTAGTAGTTCTAAACGAATTTGGTTTTGCCCAGTTTGGCAGTCAGAAATAAATTTTTCTACAGAAAGTATTTACAGCTTTTGGAGAAGTGTGCAATTTACTCCACACTTTCTGTTTTCAGTATGTTTAATCTGATAGTTCCTGAACAAAATGGGACAGTAATGTGTATACTAATTTATTGCAAAGATACATGTATGGATTCATGATATTAAAATACATTCAAGACACTAAAAAAGACTGCAGAAGAAAAAATGTGTGGACAGTTGTAGGAGCTGAGGTGGTACATTTTCAAAGCTCTGTGAAAAGCTGAACTTCCCTCTGAAACTGAGGGAAAAAAAAGTGGGGTATTTAGGAAACAGGCAATGTCAAACCATAAAAAGAAGCAGCTGTTATATTTGTTTTTACTAGAGAAAGCAGTATCAGACATGGATGCTTGCATGGTAATTAACTGCTTTCCACATACCAATCCAGATGTACACTTTAGGGAGGAAAGTTGTCTTTTAAAGATGTGATAGGTGATAAAGCAGTGGAATTGAATAAGGGCCTGCAAGAGTGCAGGTTATGGAAAGGTGAGTTAGAAAATGAATTTCTTCAACTCCTCTGCTCCCTCAGCAGCTGACAACCAGATCAAGTGCTAAGTTAGGGTCGATATAGCACTTGAATATTCAAAATTGATTCTTCTGTATAAATGCCTGTTCTTCAGTAGAGATTCTTACTGTGTTGTGGGTGGTTTGGTTTTTTTATTTTTCTGGTGTTAGCAATAGCTGATGGTGTTATGTAAAACCCTTGAACTCTTGTTTAGTTCTGAATGTTTAGTTATATTTGGCTAACAGTTCTGGATATGCTTAATGCTTGTCTGTTCTTGTTAATTATTAAAATGTGTCCTGCCTTTACGATAAGGATGGGAATTCTTTTCTTAAGTCGCCTGAAGTGTAAATGATATCCAGAATTTTTCTTGTAAAGAGTAAAAACTTACTGGAAGAGGGAGTTGTTTCACATTATGGAAAAGACTGTCACTAGCTTGCTTCCAGACCAGGTATTTCTCCTTTGAATTGTCAGTGGACAGATCCACAGTCCAAAAGGTGGTTTTTCTAGTCTACTAGGTAGTGACAGGAAAGTCAGGGTCTGGCTTTTGTGCACCTTATAATTATATTAGAGCTATATTATAGCTAATATAGAGCTGTTATTGCACAGCCTTTATTTTATTTGTTTGGGTGAAGTCAGGAATTCTAGTTTAATCTTGGCAGAGGGAAGGAGAGAGAGGCAGCTCCTGCTTAAGAAATCAGAAATGAAAGCCAACACCTTTGACTCCCATTTTGAGGATGAGGGGGAGGTTAATAGAACTAATGGAAAAACAAGCTTCAAATACTAAAGCCACAGTGTCCTCTTAAATTTATTGGTGGCAACACCCCATTTGCTTCATCTTTCAAATCTCGGGTGTAGCCAGCTTAAATAATACTACAATGATTGCAACTCTAGGTGAAGTAGAGTTGTGAATTATATATTGTAGGAAAATATTCTGCAATAACTCTTTCTTACAGTGGTATTTGAATACAATTCTAACCACTGCTTTCATTTGGTTATCAATTCAGGGCAAAGCCAAATGCAGAAATTAAAAAAGATTAAGTTGCCTGGCAGTGCAAGCTTTCTGTCTCTTTGAGCATGCAAGTAGCTATTGGGGTCTTTTTTTGATTGTTTCTTTCTCACCTTCCATTTTTATATGAATTGAGCCTAAACGAGCATTTCCAGTTTTATCCTAATCTGGCTGAAGCACTTGAGATCTAATTGCACGTTTGGCCCTGGAGGAGATTGAAACAGATCTAGTATTCCCTGCATGTTAGAAGCACATTAGCTATATTTTCTCACTAGCCTTCCTACATGACTGAAAGGGAAGTAAGATCAGATACAATAGTATTAAAAGCAAAAGATCATGTGCTAAAACCTAGATTTTATTTAACAAGCTGTAAACAGTCTGTTGCATGCTTTAGCATTTTTGTACCTAGGCGTGTATTGTCTAAGGAACGAATATTGTTTTGAGTTTTTGGTAAAAGGCAGTATACTTCAGAGAGAAAATTCTTAAGGACTTCTATCAGTTTTTTGGGGTGCGAGAAAGGTTAGAGAAATTAAAGTTTAAAATTCATGTGACACTTCTAAAAACATATGCAGATGTGGGAAAGCCTAGAGAAGAATGGCCTGATATGTAGGACCAGGCCTTCAGAAATAAATAAATTCTGGGAAATAAGAAACCTGTATACAAGTGTCACCTTGTATAAGTATAATTACTTATCCAGTGCTAGGTAGTTGAACAGTCATTGATTATACAAAGGAAACAAATAGTCAGAACTAGTTTTCTGCCACTTTGTACAGCTTTTATTTACTTTTTGTTTCTGTGGCATTAAAGAGACCTTGTTTTTATTTGAGGCTTCTGCACAGGGTAAGCAATTTTCTAGAAATCCTTGTAAAGTCACTGCTTCCTAATATTAAATAGGACTTTCCTTAATTGCCTGTATGGTTCCTGGACCGAGGGGATGAAGTAGTGTGATCCTGTACAGTCTGAGGGGTTAGTGGCAATGCAGAAGGCTGCAGTACCAGGAAGCACACTCTAAACTTTGTATTAGAGTTAACATCTCCATAAATACGTTAACATAACTTATTCCGGGCATTATGGGTTTTTGGGTGAAGGAGGATGGTGCAAAGAGTGATACACAGAGGTATTGATAACAATCCTTGTGATCACCGGAAACTAGGACGGTGAAAAGAGATTTCAGAAGAAAGCTGGTTCATTCATGTGTTGTGACATCAGGCCTCTGGGATGCTGAGAATACTTCAAAATTTATACAACTATTTACTAATTCAGTGTTTCGAGACCAGAAACGATTCACTGTAATTAAAGTGCTAGAAAAATTTGGTTGCTTCCATATTTTCAGTTGAAAGCAGTCAACGTGATACATCAAGAACTAATTCTAGAACAATTTTGTGTTTTGATGGCAGGTGTTTTTTCTGTGTCATGTCTGCGTGTTAAGAGGTGATAGGTTGTACTAAGGATTTGGCTGACAGAATGACCAAGAAAAGCTTAGAGAAGTTGGAAGTGATGATTGGAATTTTTTTCAGCTGTGTCTTCCAGAAATGGATGTTTTGATGCAGTGCAGTAACCCACTATTAGCATTTTTTAATGTTCATAGTGTAGATATTCAGAAAAATTCCAGAAGTTCAACTAGTAACTATTCACAATAGTAACTATTCACAGATTGATGATTTCTATTATTTGGAAACTTGGAAAGGTGGCTTCTGTCAGAAAAAATATTCAAAATTAGCAAACTGAGTTATTGATCACTATTTTAAATATAGCAGTTGCAGCCAGCTTACTTGCAAAAGATGGGGTTTGTAAAATAACAAACTACTTTATTGGTGTGAGGAAGAATGTGCATGAGGATAGAGTAAGATGGACAATACAGAGATGATCCATCTTAATAGTAGCGTGTACCTAATTTAAATTACTGTACTTATACAGCTGTTTAAAATTCATCACTGAGAACAGCTGAGTAAGTCAGGTTACTTAATTTTTTGTGTATAAACTTTTAAACAGTGTTGTATGCAATCATTTCTGTTGCAAAGGCAAGGTATTTAGGCAAATTAATGTGGTATAGCAAAAGTAAGGTATTTCTCAGCTGGGAGGCTGTCTTATCTGAAAAGATTTAAGTAACCTGATTTCATTGGTAGATTAGTAAATTTCACTGGCTACTTTTGGAAAACATATCGATGGCATAGCAAAGGAAAGCGACAGTCTTAACTTGACTGAAGGTTCATCTAGGGAAAATCAGTCATCAAATACCTTAAAATAACCTCTAAGCCTTAAACTGTAATATTTTCTACATACATGCAATTAGAAATAATATAGAGGAGTTTATCTGGTTTTCAATTGTGAATCCAAAAGTTTCGTTTATTTTAATAGAAACAGAAGATGGATGTTTTTCTCTTCAACCATGTGCATAAATACCAGTGGACTATATAATAAAAAAAATTCCATAATTGCAGCAATTTAAAACATAAAATTATTTTTGTAAAAGTGTATACCATGAATTCTACAGGCATATCACCTTTTATGACCAAAAATAAAAAAAAAGATTACAAAAAGTGGGGTGGGGAGGGTGAGGAATCTATTAACTTAGCACTGTATATTCCTGAATTATTTCTTCAGTAGGTCCTAAAACGTAGGTCAAGCAGTGAAAGGAATTGATGAAGCAAGCCATAATGCTTTGATTTTTTCCATCCCTAAAATAGGTAGCAGTGGTGATTATTCAAGTAACAGGGTTTCATTCACATATAGTTTGCATAATCATTAATTTATATATATGGTTCTGAATCTGCACTGTAATTGGAATTTACTGTCAGTATGCTTTCTTTTTCCTGGCTGCATTTTCCACATCCTTTAGGCACAATCCATAGTTGAAAACATGAAGTGTCTAGGGGATTATAAATCTGTTTATAGGTTAGGACTATTGATCACAAACTGTTATGAAGTCCTTTGTATAACTTCGAGATTTGAAATCAATGTGTTTTCAATTTGTGACCGATGTCCCTAGATGTAAGAAGACACTTCGTTTAAGAACATATTATTAGAGAAACAGAGGTTTCTGGAACACATTCTATATGATCCATTAGGTACCTCTTTTTAGGATTATTTAAGTCTTCCTTTAGATAAATCAGTTCTTTCCGTGAAGTATGAAGGGAGCTTAAGTTGAGTACTGTGAACTTAAGAGTCATTAGATGCTGTGCTTAGGCCACATTACTGTGTGCTTATGAGTACCTCTGCATATACATGAAATACAGCAATGTGTATGTTAAATATGTGCTGCTTAATGAAGTGAGATATTGCATAATCATATAGTTTCTTGAGAGATTAACTGATGACTGTTCAAATGTTTTACTGAATAGATACTCTATAACATGTTTTCATGTAATCTACATCTGAAAATACTTCCACTGTTAGAAAAAGTGCAAATATGAATGAGTATGTGTCCTGGTTTGTGCATAGTGGAAAAAGAGTACAGTTTACACTAAAAATCTTCTTTTTTTCTTTTTCTTTTTCATTTTTCCAAACAGGTAATGTCTGGAGTGATCTCCAAGTACTTTTTTAAAATATGGACTGGATATTGCCTGCCATTTAGAAAAAAAAATAATTATAATGGGCTGTAGTTCATTGTAATAAAAGTTGACAATGTATCATGAAAAACTTATCCTAATCTACTGTTTAACTTTGGAGCTAATTATGTTTAGAAATGTGTTAAAAAGGAAAATACTCCATAAACATTTTAAAAACAGCTTGATAACAGAGCAGGTGATGTCTTAGATGTTCATATTTGTGGCACTGGGGTTACATGAAAGGACTTAATATATCATACCAGACTATATAGGTTTTTTTAAGGTTTTTTTTTGTTGGTGGTGGTTGGTTTTTTTTCCCCCCAAGATGAGCAGTGGGTAGATTTTCTTTCCGAGATGGTACCAAATGTGCTGTTGTTTTACTATCTTTGATAGCTGAGAAATCTCAAACACGTGCACGTGAAAGTAGAGAAATATAAATTTCATCTTTGCACTTGTTTTCTGTTTATTAAACAGTCACATAATAATCTAAGCAACAATCCCATGCCATTTTTAAGTTTCTTGTAGGGCAGGTCTATGCTCCCTGAGAGGCGAAGTTTTCATAGTTGAGAAATTTTGTCCCGTTATTGATAGAAGTGCTTGTTGGAGCATCGTCTTCTTGCTGTTGGTATTTATACCTTAGGGTTGTGCATCTAGGAGGAACACATATAGCTCCTCTGTGGTTAAAAAAGTGTTTATTCACTTCCCTGCCACCACAGTTGTTCCATTCAAAAGCAGTGTTTTGGATTTTGAAATTAAGTTATATTAAATCTTGACTTGTATGGTTTGATGAAATACTTGTCATTTAGCTCGATATTTTGCATTGAAGATACAATTGTCTTATTTTTTTCTTTGATGTAATTTATGATTATGTAGTCATTTACATTTAAACTGCAGTTTAATTCTCCTAGATTGGTAGTGAATGTTGCTGCAGTTGACTATTAGTAAGCCTAAATCAAAACTATACTCCAAACTAGTGTATTCCTGGGTACCCATTATGTGATTATTATGCTTTACAGTATTCTGTAATTTTAACCTGAAATTGGTTGAACACATATTACTTCTTTAAAAAACCTGCACATTACAGAACAGCCCTAGTATAGGTGACCAAAATACAGCTTCATAATTCTTAAATATAGTTATTTTACAGACTTAATTTTCCTTGACCTTTTTCTTGTGTAGTAAGGTACTGTTTTCGTTGACTACCCATTATTTCAAAGTAGAGGATGGAGGTGAAAGATCAGTCTGTGTCACCTTTGGTTTTTTCTTCTTTGTGAAAGCAATGGCAATTCTCATTGTCACAGAAAACTATCTAGAGTTTGGACTGGAATCAGGTAACTCCTTTCTTTAATGTTTGCAACAGCTCTCGTGATTGCAAGACCTGAAAAATTTTATTTCCAGTCTTTTAGGTTTTTTTTTTTTTTAAATAGCTGTGTTAAAGTAAATTCTATATGTCCTATATGTCACAAGAAATTTTGCTTTGGAATGCAGATTCTGAGTGATATCCTGTGTATTTCCCTGTTTTCTCTTAAATAGTGTAATCTTTGCCTATGTTGTTTGTTATGTTAATTATATTTGCCTTCCAGTTTTACATTTAACCTATTTTGCCTTTCATAGTAAAGTGAAGCTCCTTTAGTGAAAAAAAAAAGGAAATACTTATGTTTGTAAAAAATACTGTTAATTTTATTCATGTTTCGGAAGTGTACAAATATCAGAGATGTTAATAATCAAGTTTTATTGCCTTATGGCTTACTAATTAGCACATGAAAGAGCTATTCTAGACCTATGAAAATTTGTTTAAAAGATGACCTGTTACCTAGCATTTTATTTGAAAAATGGGATTTTGCATTTGTACTGCAATAAAATACATATATGTGTCTCTGCAGGATTCTCGAATTTCTCAGAAAGTGCTATGCAGTTTCTTGAAAAGCAGGGTTTGGAATCCCAGTAAGTTTCTGGAAATATATTTGTCTGTTTTATGTGTGTATTTATAACTGAACCACTTGGATTTTCTTAGCAAGCATTTGTCTTGCATGTTTTGCTCTTGTACGTGCTTAAAATCTCTATAATAATGTGAAGAAGTGGATTAATGAAAATAATTCATCAGTACTCACAAGTAACTTAAGTTGCATCTGTGTTTTCTCTTTTTAATTTGGAGATAGTTTCTACCCTGACATTTTGGTTGTAGTTTATAAAGTAGAGTTCAAAACTATAAACACTTTTTTCATGGTAATTCCCTTCAGCTTTGCAAGGATTGCTTAAAACAGGTGGTAGGTATTTCTTGCCATTCCTGTGGTATGCAAGAGGATGAGTGTGCAAAAGCTACAGGTGGAGCTTGTGATAAAGTTGGCATTAGGAGTAAATTTTGGTGTTCAATCCTGTTTTCAGGTTGTGATAGTGTTTTCCTATTATGGAATAACATCTGCTTGCTACAGGACATCCAACTTTTGTATAGACTGTCAAAGGAACATGCCATAGCTTGTGATGTTACATAAATACACAATTGCTGTCGTAGACAGCCTTTGTATATTGTAAAATGGATTTCTGTTGCAATTCTTCCCTTATACACAGGCTCTAAAATGCATTTGTAGGGTGTGTCATCACAGTGGGAGCACAACTTTGAATTTCTTGCTTAGAAATTCACAAGTAACATGGGGAAGCTATGGAATCTCTTTATTTTTGAGGAACAGAAGTTTCCTCAAACTAGATTAGTGGGTCATTTATGAGTAAACTCATGGGAAACCCTTAACTGAATCCCATGTGGTTTTTAGCCTTTCTTCACCCTGCTTTTCCTAAGCTATTGCAAGTTTACTACTGTATTAATTTTCCTGTTAAGTGTGTATTTATTTTTGAACTTTTGCAGTGCTTTGGCTGTTTACAGCAGCGATTGAGTTGATGATGGTGTCTCTTGGTAGTTTATACGACGTAGATTAAGAAAGAATCTGAAACTCATGTGGATCACTAGATTTGTTTTTGTTCCTCTTTAATCTGTGTTAGTTACATGTCACTTGTTTTTTTGTGTAATCCAGTGTTCGTTAATTCCATAATTTAGTTTCTACTGGATATTTTTTCAGTAATTTTTTTTATATACTCCATAGTTCATTAAAACCAACTATATTCATCACTTGGAAGAGACACATTAATTGGCCACATATATGTTTTAGATAAATCTGTGAAAAACTGCAGTAATAACAGTTTGATAGAGCTTTTTAATGGATAAAGATAGAATGTAAATAGTATAACTTAAATATCCACTTTGTCTTTGACCAGCTAAACTTATGATGCATCTGTTCCTCTCTTAAAGACATAATCATTAAATTCAATTAGCTATTTCTGTTATATAATTTGTTGTTAATTACAATATAAAATTATTCTTTTTTTTTTTGTTCTTCTCTACTAACAAACTTAACATCTTATAGGCAGTAGCTTAGGTTTTCTATTTTTCTAGGAAACAAATAGGTGACGTTTTTAATTTTTAACTCCTGATGGGTTTGTAATAATGCTGATATTCCAGAGGAAGACTATAGAATACTGTTTGGGTTTTTTATTAAATGTTAGATACTGTTGAGTTGAAAGTATTCTCTGTTACCCCTCCCCCCCCCCCCAACTTCCTCCCCAAGAAAATGCTTATTTCCTTTCTTTTCTTTTAGGGGTCCTGTGTCTAAACTAACCTTCAAATTGTTCCTGGCTGTTCTGTGTTCACTTATTGGTGCTTTTTTGACATTCCCTGGCTTGCGACTGGCTCAAATGCATCTGGATGCTCTGAATTTAGCAACAGAAAAAATAACACAGTAAGAGAAAATATATGCACATAGGTATATGCTACTCAGTCTTAAATCTTTAATGTCTGAAAATAAACAAAGCAAACTATTCCAACAAGAGGGTAGTAGTGACTAAGACTTCTGTTGCTGCCAGCTTTTTGTATCTTGAGCAGACTTGCCACCTGCCTGTTTCTGCTCAACCTGTGCTCTGCCAGTCTGTTAGATTCTTTGCCTTGTAATTAGAGTCCCAATTAAAGGAGCGTTCCTTTCCTCCTGGAAGAGCTCCACCATGGATGTTTCTGCTTACTGCTTCCTTTCTCCCATCATATCTTTCTGGAAGTTAAGATAACTTTCAGGAAGTAGAGGTGCAGCCACAGGCTTTTTTTTTTCCACCTGGATCTCCAGGTGGGCATCATGCCTTTAATAAGTTTAGGGTAAGATACAAAGAAAAAATGACCCAGAATATTTAATAAGGGTCAGATGTTTATACCAATTTAAAGGAATATTTTCTTTTTCAGCCATCCTTGAGTTTGGTAGTAAAATGTTTTCTCCGATTTAACTATTTCTCTTCAGCATTCTCTGATTGAGGGGGAAACTCCAAATGTCTTTCATAGATCTTGACCTTTGATGTTTAATACATGTTAATGACAGATTCTGCAGCACCAGCCATTGTTATCATTTAGTTTGGTCACTTTCCTGAGAGAACAGTTACATTTTCTGATACAAAAATTATTTATGTTCAAACTGTATTCTTTTTTTCTCTTCCCCCCAAAATGCCCATCTTAAAAATTAATCTGTGTTTATAGTGGGTCCTTACTCTTGGTAAATTTATAACCAAGTACTTTGTGTTATACTTGCACTCTTTGTAGTTGAACACATCCAGGTACAGCTGCAAGCTGTTGGCTTGCTGTATCTGCTGTTAAGTTTCTGTCTGTGTAGACTGTGACTGGGTCACTTCCTAATCTGTTCTTTTCAGCTAAGTAAACTGCTTAGTTTTTCATTTTTATGGTTCTCAATATTTTAAAATTTCTTGTGCCTTTTCTGTAAGTATCCTTTAATTTTTCAACACCTTTCCTGATCTGTGGACATGAGATCCTAGGCAGAAACATAACATCTCTGAAACAGAAGTTCATTAATCAAGAACTAAAAGGGTAATTAATATCCACTAGAATGGGGTTACGAAAAATAAGTCTTCTCTAACTTAAAGTTTAGAGGATGTTGGAACTGATTGTTGAGGATAACTCAACACCAAGAATTATTTTCAAAAGTCTACTGATACTTTGACTGTTCAGCTGGAACAATATAAAAATTATGTTAAATGGATTAAAACTTCGTCCGATATCACTGTAATTAGGTAATGCCATTATAGACAAAGAATCATTGTCAAATGATAGGTTCTAATTGAAGACATCAGTATTTGCCCTTAGTGATGTGTTTTTATTGATGAGTAGATCATTATTGACTGTTTGCAGTTGTTTGACAGTGACTAAGGGAGAGTAGTAAATGAGGATGATGTGTCATTGACACAAAGCTCTCTAATTTGGCTGCAGGAAAACAATGCCTTTCTCTGCAGTCAAATACATTGTCTACTTTTGGGAAATAAAACCAAAAAGCAAAACCAACCAAATAAACAAAAAAAAAATCCAAAACTAACCCCAAATCCCCCAAATCCCCAAAGCTGCCCAAAAAACCCACCAGCCCCCAAGCTCCCTCAAAAAAATCCAACAAAAGAAAAAGAAAAAAGCCCCAAAACTCACAGAAGAAGAAAACAGAGGGAACAAGCTCCCTTTCTCATTCCATTACAGGGAATGCTGACAGAAGAAAAAAAAAAGAAAAAAAAAATAATTATTAACTACCACTTCACTAATATGTTCAAAATGATTAATGTGGTTCTTTTATGTCTATAGGGAGTAAGTTTTTTGGGGTTTGGTTTTTTTTTGTAAACAGAATAAAAATAATCTGGTGTCTCTTTTGGTATTGATACCTAGTTTGATTTTTTTTTCTTTAGCAGCAATATCCTTCCCTGCATATATTTTGGACTCTTCTTGATCAATTTGTACCATTTTCATATACGTTCCCTCATTCTCCAGAGCCTGCTTCAAGCGCCTTTCAGCCTTTCTCCCTGTACTCAAATAAACAGAAAGGGATTCTTGCCACCCTTTGGCATACTTGAGTCCATTAACTCAGTAGGATATCTTAAATAAGTAGAAGCTCAGGTAAAATGCTTTCACAAGTTACTGGAATGCTTTGGACTGTTCTTTGATGCTGTCGTGTTCCCTAGCAACACTGAATAACTAGCAGTGCTTATTTCTTCATCTGAAACCAATGATTTAAATGTGTATGTGATGACATTTGAAACGTGCAAACATTTTAATGGTTTTAGGAAGCTTGGTAGTTTGAAATCAGTAAGGTCTTGTGTTCTTCAGAATAACTTTCGATTACCTCATTTTTTCTGTAGTGTAGAAGCACTCCGGTTGGAGATGGAAGTATAGACAAGCTGATTCTGTTAGTGAGGATGCATTGCGCTAGCAAAACCACCAGTTCTGCAGCACTGAAGTCTTCAGCTGTTCTAATTTCATTTTAGTAATGAAAAATGATTGGCATATGGGGTTCAGAAATGAAGAAGGATATTAATTGCAGGAAAAACTCCAGAAAACTATCCCCTCTTTTTAAATTTTGTTGTCTGTTTTGTACCCAAAGATTACAAAAACTACTACTTTTACGTTAACTGTGCGGTTTCATACAATGCTTTTAAAGTGGAGTATCTGTGCTGGCTTTTTTTTTTTTTAATTGTCTGAGTATCTTTAATTGAATGTAAGTACCAAGTCTCATTTAGTCAAGGTTCCTAAGTAAAAATCTTCATTAAACTGGGAAATCTGACCTCTCAAAACTGTTTCCCCTGGTCTGTATAGATAATGGAAATGAATCTGGGTACATTTTTAATAGACCAAAAAATTAGTAATATAACAGCATATTTCCCATAATTATCTGAGGTGCTGACTCTCTGGAGTAAAACTGCAATAGCTAGTGCAGTTTGGTATTACGTTGTCGTACGGAAATTTTCAACAACTGTCTTTTACTATAGTGTGACATAATGCAGGTAGCTCCTTTGGTTAGATTTTTTTGAATAAATCAAGTTTTCAGATATTCTGAGAGCACTCTTTTTAAGCCACAACCTGTATGATTTCACAGTATGTAATTTTACTGTTTTGTTGAAACATAAGTCATACCTATAAAATAGGGAAGTAATTTTCCTATTTACCTTTCTCCCAACTATTTTAAAATCTGGATTTCTCCTTTTGAATCTGTACCCCCTGTTTCAACAGTATGGTAATTCTTTATATTTAATAACTTCCCCCTTTTTTTTTTTCTTCTTTCAGAACATTGCTACATATAAACTTCTTGGCACCTTTATTTATGGTTCTACTGTGGGTAAAACCAATCACTAAGGACTACATTATGAACCCACCTTTGGGCAAAGAGAGCGTCCCTTTGTAAGATTCCCTTTAAAAATTCTTTGTGGGTTATGGGGAACAAAACCATAAGTCTAAGCAGTGCCCTGTGAAAGTCACAGAAACGTGAAAGACTTAAAATTTAATAGCATCTGCTGTCAGAGGTATTGTGGAAGTTGCAGCTGAGCTCTAAAGACCTTCTGTTATTTCAGAAGAATGAGAATTAGTTGCAGAGTGTTGAATGTTAAGGTGGTTGTTCCCCAAAAGCTGCTATCTTCTGGCATCTCCTTGACAGTGATGGGTTGTTCTTCCTAGGGGTGGAGTACCACCACACTGCTGCCTTCTGGAATCCTGTATCTTACATATTGGTGTAGGAGAGGAATGGTTTTACTGAGGACAGTTGAGATTCATTGGTATGAGAACTGACCTCAGCAATTTGTCTTAAGATCCATGTGTGGATGAATTGTGTATGGAATTGATAGCTAAAATTTTTAAAACATAAAAAGAGAAAAAAATTTCAGGAAGAGTGGTAGCTGAAATAAATATTGTGTAAGTAGCATAGGTGATTGTCATTGTCACTATTAGTCTAGATAATTCAAAACAGTAGTACTCAAATAGACTTGAAACAGGTACAATTGGCTGAGACTTTTATTGCTTTCTAGGTCAAAGTTTTACTTCTAAGGTGATTCTATGACCACTGAACTATTACATAAAACATTGCAAATATACCTATGTTGTACTTCCATTTTGTTTCTCACTTTATCTTAAAGTGAGGGTTGTGCTCTAGCAGAGTATCTAAGGTAACTGAAGTACACATTTGTTATCTAGAACTGGGTGTCTCAAAACCTGTAATTATCTGAGCAAGCTTGTTTTTCAGTGTCCTCTCTTCATTACTCAGCATTTAAGCATTTAAGAGCTATTCTTGTTTGCAGACAAATAGATACTAATTTGGATCTAATGCTGTAATAGGTCTACTAAGAAGTAGCAGTAGAGAGAGAAGCAGAGGGCAAAAGTAAATATTACTTGCACGAGAACTTCCTAACTGTAGATTGTGCGTTAAGTATTTTTGACAATATGCTTCAGTATTTCATTACAGATGATACAAACAACTCTGTACCAGTAGAGTGACCTTTGGAAAACAGCATTACCCTTTTTTTCTTTTTTTTTTTTTTTTTTTTTTTAATCCACAGAATATCAGAAGATACATTTGACACCGTGAGGTTGTGGATTATAATCCTGTTGTGTGCTTTACGGTTGGCTATGATGCGTCATCATTTACAGGCCTATCTGAATTTAGCCCAGAAAAGCGTGGATCAGATGAAAAAAGAAGCTGGCAGAATAAGTATGGTTGATTTACAGAAAATGGTAAGTATGGTAGCACTGAAGTTACATATTTGGAGTGCTCTGTCTGTACAAATGTTTTTTTTTTTTTTTCCAGTTTGTTATGTCTTCTGTGGCACTAGACCTGAAATCTGAATGAAGCTTCCTAAACTCTATCTCCTACAAAAGTAGCACCATTGCAGAGAAATTCTGCAAACCAAAAATATGCAGAGATGTATCATCTGTATTATGCAGATAGCTTGTCTGAAGTTATTCAGAAGTTGTTATAAAAGTTCCCTTCATGAATTGTTCTTTACAGATATGTACAAATGTGATGTGTTTCTGTTCAGCATGAATAGATCTTGGGGAGGGCACAGAGTGAGTGGCGATCTGTACCTACAACATGGGGAAAAAAAAGAAGTTGAATTTAGATAGAAGGTTAAAATACTGTTGCCTAATCCCAACTATGATTTTTAAATTGAGGCAAACTTCAAGATAAGGTGGCTATATTTTGGGATAAAATGACATGTTTAATTCTGTCAGACCACTCTCAAGTGCACAAGCTAGTTAAAAAACTGTCTGCCCATCTTGTTACTGTGGCAAAGGAAAAATTTCTTTGACTTTTTTTTTTTTTTGGTAAGAAAAGTAATAAAACATACCATCAACCAATTGAAGAATTAGAAATTCCTAAGCTTATTGTAGAATGGTGTTGTGTGTTGCCTGCAAAATAAGCTTACATTTCTAGTGTTGCATGATAGTGCTGCCTGATGGTCCTGCTGAGTTGGGGTGTATTCCAGGAGGAATACTGAAGTATGCTATAAGACAGATTCCTCTCTTAGGATTGTCACTATTACTTATAATCTTGCCCTTGGCTTCACTGAACATCAGAAGGTTGTAAGGGGACTATGCAGTAGTTATTTACGAACAAAGTGGCTAGCAGTTTGCTTCAGAAAAAAGATTAGGAAATACAGGTAGAAGCAACTGGTTAGGATAGAACTGTTCTGGTTGCTGTGAACACATAATTTTATTTCTGGGAGCATTCATCTTATCTATAAAACAACAATAATGTTTCATGTGGTGTTTCCTAAATCCATTTATCCAGTATCTCCATATCTTCTCTCTGAGAAGGCCATAGCCATTAGATGAAGTCCTGTCTTGTTTTACTAGCCATGTCTGCTTTATCATCTTCTGGAACTTCTGCCAGTAAAGTCTTCCCTATCTCATCCTACAGTGATCATTACTTCTTAATTTGTTCTTTTTATCATATTCCATCAATTACCTTACAATATTTTTTGTCTCATGCTTTTTCTTCTGTCAGTGTCTTACTACTTTTTCTTCTCGTGTTAGTTTTTTGATGCTTGCTCATCACAAAGCCCTTTTGAGGTTTTAGTGATATTTCCAAAAATGTCTTGTCTGCCTTTATCTTTTTTTGCCACTCTGTATTCTGTTTTTTCTAAAATCTAGTTAGTTTTATTTCATTGCTTGCTTGCTATTGATTTTATGACTTTTTTCCTTCTTTATTTAGTCTAGTCTTTTAGGTCAATAGCTTATATAAAACACATAATGTGACAATCTTGAGAACGATGGAACAGATTGGGAGCAGGGGGAGGGATAAATCTGAGTGGATTTCACTGAACCATAATGTATACCTGAAATAAAGACCATTTAAATGCTGTTGTAGATCAACTGTTAATGAAAAATCATCTTGTCACTGTTTTTAAAATACTGGTGTTTCACAGTTGGAAATCTTAAAAATATCTTGCCTTTGAAAAAGGACTGCAATATTAACCAAACTTTCATTTACTTTTTATGAGGCTTTGGACTGTGACTACTACTTCA
Source organism: Buteo buteo (assembly GCF_964188355.1). Lineage (NCBI taxonomy): Eukaryota > Metazoa > Chordata > Aves > Accipitriformes > Accipitridae > Buteo > Buteo buteo. The sequence goes on along the minus strand of NC_134204.1, from coordinate 83,772,294 downwards.
TTTTTGAAGTGGGATTTAGTTTGTAAATCACTGTGGACTTTAAAAATTAAATTTATATTTAGCTTTGATTCTGGTGTATTGAAATAGGAATCTTTGAATGATGACATGTAGTTTGCAGAAGCAAATTGATTCTGTTTGTTTTAACAGAACTGATGCTTTTAGTTATTTCCTCTCAGATTTGTAAATGTCCTGAAAGTAGAGTTCATTATAGGGATTTCTTCATTAGGTCTTTTGAAGATAATATGTCACATGCCAAGATGTGCTAGAAAACTTTTAAAACAGCATTAATGCATAAGTACTGCTTTTTTAATAAATTGCTTGTTTTTCCTAGGCATGTTCATAAAGGTTTGCTTTGATCAGCCAGAACTCATGAATTACTCTCTTCTGTTTTCCCAGGTGGCCCGGGTATTCTATTATCTTTGTGTAATTGCACTGCAGTATGTTGCACCATTGGTAATGCTCCTTCACACAACTCTGCTCTTGAAAACACTAGGTAGGCAAAATTGGATCAACAAAAATGTGTTCTGTTCTACACAGAACTTTTATATTTTCAGCTTACTAAAGAGAATTAGAACGTACAGGTACTTGCAATACAGAAATACATTGTAGTTTCCTGCAATTTAAAACATACTGATGTGCTGCTTTTAAGCAGTCCTCTTGTGTTGCTGCTTTTGACATCTTTCAATGATATGCTAATTTTTTTGATTTATTTCTGAGAAATTGTGTAATACAACCAATTAAGCTGTTTACTTCTATTGAAATATTTGTCTTTTTAAAAGTATTTTAAAAGTGATCTGTATAAAGCATTGTTGATTTAACCTTATGAGCATCTGTTAAAGGAATTTTTTTCAGCTTTTCAATCTTAAGTAGGATTTTTAAATGGAAATTGCGAGGTATGGGGTTCATTTCATTACTGGGAGATCTGCTGTCACTCTGGTTTTGGTTGGTTTTGGTTTTTTTTTCTTTCTTGTGAGGGCTGTCTTTCACAGCCTGCCATGCAGTCATGGCATTCTTTTTGCAAAATGTCAACGGAAAGACATAGATTTTATTAGGCTGTGATTTATCCCGTTCTGGAGTAGACATCTACATCTGGTGAGATGAATCGTACCCAGCACTGACAGGGGTCCCAAGGCAACTGTATCACATGTAGATGTTAGGATGTCAAAAGGTAAGATGAATCCTACCCTAATAGCTTACTAGTATGATCAGGAAGCCATGCAGATGAATACAGTTAGTGTTTACTAGGTTATAAGAACTTCAATGTTTTTCTTCTGTTGTGTGTGTGAAAAATATATATAGGATCTATAGAGTGATAGAAATAACAAAAATTGAATTTAATTATACAAAAATCTGTTGCTCATTTCTTTTTAACAGGTAATTACTCTTGGGGCATCTACCCGGAATTGAATTCTGACACTCCAGTAGAAAACAGTCTGCTTCCCAGTTCAGTTTATTCTGAGTCTCCACCTGCTGATGGAAAGATGAAAGTAACTGTAGTACAAATAACAATGGCTTTGGGAAGCCTAAAGAATATTTTCACTCCTCTCCTGTTCCGGGGACTCCTGTCTTTCCTCACCTGGTGGATTGCTGCTTGCCTCTTTTCTACAAGCCTTTTTGGGCTTTTCTATCACCAGTACCTGACTGTGGCGTGAACAGGTCAACTGACAAAGCAAGTGTGAGGTCAAATACTAGATACAAACCCAGCTACCCAAGAGGAGATGAAGAGAAGAGAAGAAAACTATATATGAAGAGAAAACATATCAATTTTTTTTAAACACTTCCTCTGTGTTCTCAGGGTGAATATTCTTATAATGTTTAAAATTGTGACTGGGTTTGCAATTTTTGTTACCCAAATGGTAGGTAACTAATTGAATTATAGTATCGGGTCTGACTGATGTTATTGTGTGGCAGGTGGTGGTGAGTGTGCTGAAAAGATACGACCTCTGAATATCTTGGTTCCATAAACAGCAAGCCAACCTCAAAACTTTGTGTTTTAAGCATCAACAGTCAGTGACTGAACTGTGTTAGAAGGGTACTGGTTATAGTGATGGTGGCTGCCTATCAATTAAATCTTGAAACTGAGCCATACAATGGAAGGAGAGAGGGGATTTAAAAAAAATTCTGTTGGATAGCTATCGATCACTTTTCTCTATGAAAAATGAAATAATCCAACAGGACAAAAGAGATACTGTATATTACAGTAAGGAAAGTTGTATAAAATTTAAATTTAACAGGAATAGATATATGGACCTGACAGGTATTGCTGCCTAAATATTTTGCAGGAATGCTTGTGCAGTAAGAGGAAAATTATAAATATATTATTTCAGTCCCTGCAGTCATTTTGAAGTAATGGCCATCTGTATTGGTGCTAATATTGATCCACAGATTCCATTTGGATCTTTTAAATTTCTTCTTTTCAGGTAATAGATAAATTCCATTGAATTCACAGAATAATAAAAGAAGATTAGTGACACCAATCAAACATTTCAAAACAAAACAGTTTAATCCTGCTGACTGAGAGTGTATGTATCTGTGTAATGTACATAAAATATATATTATATATTAAATATATAATATATATGAAGTTATAAAATATGGAATCTTTATTTTAAATTACTGAATGTATCTTACAGGGCCATGGAAGAGGGATGTATGTGTATCTAGTAATTTCAGGATCCCTTTTGAAATGAAAATTAAATTTTTTTTAAAAGTTCAGTTGAAAGGGCTATTTGTTTTTGGTGCCTCTTCAAAGGTACTTAGCTATACTAAAGAACTTAGACTCTTTTGGAAGAAAAGATCTACTTAAACTGTTAATCTTGAAATTTCTGCTCTGTCAGATTGTCATCTTTTGCCACTCTAATCTGTGTTAACCTGGCCATATAGTAATAACTAATATCTCTTTGCTTCAGAAATAGATTTTCTGTATAATAAAACAGCTATAGTAAGGAGGAGCAAAGCATTAACTTTACAAGTTTTGCTTAAATGGAGGGATAGATTCCAAGTATAAAACCATTGCAAAACAAGGTAGAATGACAATTTTTCAGATGTTTTCTGTAATTGCAAAATAAGAATGGGAATTTATATGCAGCAGCTTTTTTAAAAAGTTAATATTACACTTTGCAGAGGTCAGTGGGTTTTTTAACTAATACTAGCTGGTTTTATGTTACTGTTCTTTTTCTCTTGAATTTGTGTACAGCTTTGGCATATAATAAGCATTTATAAATGGAAAAGCTTAACTAAATATTTAATATGTAGCAAACCTACCATATGGGGAAACAAACTGTCAACAATGCAGAAAATCAAGAATTTAAGCTGGTGATAAACAGTCTTACTATGTTGAATGCCTTTTAAATTATTTATTTGTTTCTTAAATTGCATTTACTGATACTAGGGAAACATTTGTGTACACCAGCTAGTACCTACCGCATGTGTTTGGGATGTCTGAGAACGCCTTGCATGATTCTACAGGTTTCATTGCAGTATAGTGTTTCAGTGCTACTGGTTCTGCAAGCTTTGTTTTTTCATGCCAAGTTTTCATAACTAATGGGGACAAAGACTTAACTGTGTGAATTGGCCTAAAGAATAATATTTGACTTCATAGATTCAGATCTCAAAATATTCATAGGAAATATCTTACAAAATATGACAGGTCCAGTAGTACTGGACCCACTTTCTATTAGTTCAGGATGTATCACTACTAATAGAATTAATAAGACCAGTTTTTTAAGTTACAGTTAGGTATCCAATGTTAATGTTTAATTCAGGAAAATAAAACAATGTAGTGCAGTTTGATTCTGATAGTGAACTTGGCTCAGGAAGCTCACTATATAGGAGATATAACCTATTGCTGCAATCTGAAGCATAGGAATAAACTTTGGATGCTGGAGAAGACTTCAAAATAATGTTAAGTGACAGTTTCTGTTGGCGTAGGTATTTATTCTGAAAGCTCGTAAGTGAACTGTAGTTATATAATATTGCATTCAGAAAAGGTAATTGATCGTGTGTGTAGCTGAGCTTCACAGAGCTTTTGGTGAGAGCTCATGCTGTCTTATTCTCCAGACGTCACACTGATCACAGTGAAAAATAGGCACCTGGATATTGCTAACATTAAGATCAACGCTTCTGGCCATTGCTGTTTCATTGTTCCGCAGAACTGAATGGTTGACCTTCTGGTCAGCAATCTGATCTGAGTGGGGATGGTCTTTCTTTGTATCCATTTAATCCTTACATGAGTCTAGAAGGCTTATTAAAAACTAAAATATAGCAATAAATGCCTTTGAAATGTGAGGTGACAGTGAAACTAGAGGGAGCATATTGCTATGGTTGTGAGCAATGCTTCCTACAGCTACTTGATATGCTCAAAAGTGACTTTTAAAGTAAAATAGCAACCCTGATAGCCCTGACTTCCATGTATATTATGTAAACTTCAAAGGAGTATCTGCTCACTTCTTTAGTAAGTTTCTTTAAAACAGGAGCTGGCAAATGCTTTTTTTTTTCATGGACACCTTTATCAGCACCTGGGGGGCGAGGGGGGAGGAAAGCATCTTGCAGAAGTGGAAAAGCAGGTAAAGCATGACTGAAAGGTTAGTAGTTATTCAGGATTCTTAAACATTTTGTCTTGCTTTTTGCCTACTACCTACTTAATTTCTGAGAGATTTTGGAAGGAAAGGTGCCTTTGACAAAGAATCAATGTTTCTTTCTTTCTTTCTTCCTCATTTCAGATCTTCCTCTCTCACTCCAGTACTGTGACTTGTTAGCTTGAGTCCTTTTTCCTATCCACAGCTTTTTCCCTACATTCCTTGCACAGGACTGACTGGTCTAAACGAGTTCAGGACTGTATTGTGATTTTTATTGTTTTGGTATAAATTAATCTATTTTTGAAGGACTAATTCCTTTAAGTAGTTTAAATAACTTTGAATTCCACCTGACATATAAACAAACTTGTTAAGGATTATTTAAGCACTGCACTTTTATTATGGAAGTCCCTTTAGGCAAAGTATTAAGGTAGTGATAAATCCAAGTCTTCCAGCACGTTCAGGGAAGTCCAAACATGACATTTGGGCTATTTCTGAGCTTAGAGAAGTTGATTAGGAAAAGGAGAATAGATTATAACAAGTCTATTCTTCCACTTTTCAGGTGATGTTCTGCAACAGCACTTGTCCTGTTTTGATACCTTCTCAAGCTATAGGATTTGCCAGGTTTTGAGGTATTTTTAGCTGCATGTTTTCCCTCTTCCAGACTTCTCTTGCATAAGAATCAACAGATAAAGTAATGGGGGGAAAACCAGGTAGTATAGGTATAAGAGAACATCCTTGTACAGAAGGACATGCTTTAGAAAATTAATTTCTATGGCAGTTGTTCTTCACCTTCTTTGAGTTACAAGTACTGGAGGATGTGTGAATAGAGATGCGTGCTTAAAGTTTTAAAGTCAAACTCGCCTACGAACAAAAATGCCACCAAGATGCATGGACATGAAATTAGGTAGCATAACTCAGTGTATAAAACAGTTAGTAAGTACAGAAATTTCAACTAACCTCAAAGGAACAATTAAAAGTTTTGCATTTTTTCACAGTAACTACAGCTAAATGGTAATAGAGGTCTTGGATTTACCGCATAGAAAATTTATAGTATCTAATCTTAAAGCTGTTGGAAGGTTCTACAAGGTAAAAGGCCTTATGCCTCTTTATTTTCAAAGGCCCCTGTTTTCCTTTAGAATGTTAGCTTGTTTCTGCAGAGACTTAAAACAGTTTTTAAATGCTATGCTTCATGTTGTGTCATATGACACTAGTTGTGCATTTATTTGTCAGCTACAAAGATTCTAGACTTAACCCCACACTTCATTTTGTCACTAGAAAGTTACTAGAATGTTTTAGTTAAGACTGAAGAATTAAGTGCATGGTGAAAATGGAAGCACTGAATGAAAATGAGGCCAAAGAAAATTGTGTTCTCTTGGAGGAACCTTTCTCTTGTGGCTGAGCAAAATCTTAATAGAGGAAGGCAACAGCAGGTCACTTGTATCCTAAATCAAATATTAAATATGAATGTTTACCATTACGAGTAAATAAGACTGTTAATTTCAGCATTTGCAGCCTAAGTCCTAAATCCCAAATGGTAAATGAAGAGCAATATTTTGACCTCACTGATACTTACTCTAAAGAGCATCTGGGCAACAAGTATTGAAGCCAAATGTCTGATCTAGTTAAGCAAGCTGATGCAGAGTAGTCAGGCTGTGCTTCAGAGTGATTTTTTTGCAAGTTCTTTAGGAAGGTCTGCCATGCTTTGTAGCTCTGGCAGTGCATGCACTGAAATGGGTGGCAGGTCTAATCTCCTAATGCTAGACTGAAAGGTATTCCTCCTCTGTGGGAGAGATCGTGAGGCCAAGATGTTATTTCAAGGCTGCTTTTACTGACATCTGTATATGCTGCACTTAACTTTTTCAAGTCTCTCACTGTGGACTGCCAGGAGAGTAATGCTGCACTGGACATTGTTTTGCATGCCAGTGTATGTGTATTTTTATAACTTTGATTTCAATGGCGTTTTTAATGGAAATTATTTTTAATCCTAGTACCATGGATCATCTTTTCATTTTTTGAATTAATATCAGTGCCTGCAACTAGAAGTCAAATACTTCTACACTAATTTTTTTTTTAAACTTTATGTCCAGATTGAAGTATTAACAAGTATGCAGTTTTATATTGAAATGTGAAATCCACCTGTAAATACCAAACTTTTTCCATATGTGATCACACATCAGTCAAGAATCCTTATTCAGATATGCAGCATTTCTCTCAACGACATGCTATCCGTGTGACTCTGCTATTTATAAAACAAACAAACACCTCAGAGTTTTGAGAGTAGCTTTTTACAAACATCTTAGTTGTAGGCCATTTCTATTTATTTCATGATGCTGCTAAGTATTTTTTAAAACCTGGCTTAAAATACCTTGTGCTTAAAGTCAACCTTGTTCTCTTTTCCTCTGTTCATTGTAATTCTGCTTTCCATATATGTTCTAAGCTTCAAGAATGCATATTTATAGTATTTTTGATAAAAACTTAGGACAAAGAAAAATGCACCAAAAATTTTATTTTGTAAGTACAGTTCATACCATGTCATGATGTGCCAACAAACAGTGTTTATTTTTACTGTCTTCAATCATTCCTTTGTCCTGTTGTTAACAATCTGGCACATTTTCAGTTATGTAAGGTTTTCTAGGAAGAATACATGTGGAGAAATACTCTGTAATAGCAGTCGCAGGAAACTTTGTCAAATGTTTCAGTCTTCCCATTTTTGTGAGCAAATATTAATGTAAAGATGCTATTAAATAATTTAAGTCTAAAATTTCTCATAAGGTAGACTTGTTACAAATTGCGCAGGGAACATCTTGTAAATATTTTACTTTAAATACATCTCTTTGTTGCTGGGAACACACATAAATTCAGTGTTGTTATTCTGTTAATAGTTGTGGTTTTTTTTTCTTTTTAAGTGAAAAGCGCATAATACTTCCTATTCTAAAACAAACCTAAGAACAGAAGACTCCTCTCCCTTCATTTCAGTATTTGCTAAATGGGAAAGACTCTGATGTTATTTATGTAAATTCTAGCTTCCTCTTACTGCTAAATTACTGTTAAAATACAATTTTTATAGTTGCAGCTTTACAAGTATTAAGACCGTTATGTTTCACGGTGAAGATGGTGGCAAATGGTTGTTGTGTTATATTGACCTGTCCTGACTGGTGTTGTATTACCTGCTCTTTCAAAACAAATTGTCTTGTTTGCTTTATGCTTTAGAGGTTTATCGGGATCTGTGAACAGGAGAGTGCAGCACGTGTTGGAAAAGCGGGGGAGTTGCTTTATTTTGGGTTGGGGGTTTGTGGGCATTTGTTGGTGTGGTGGGTTTTTTTAGTTGTTGTGGATAATACTTAGGTACAGTTACTACAAATAATAAACAACCTACGGTAACATTGCATTCTTTATGTAAACTGTAGACAAGTGCCTAAATGTGGGTGGTCTCTAGAAGACATGCTTTAAATTTCTTGCATGTACCTTTGTAGTTATTTTGCTACATAATAGACGGTTAACTTTTGGAAAGAAAATGCAAGAACTGCTTGCCCTTAAAATGGAATTTGCTATAAAATTACTGTTTCCTTACAGTTTTTGGCATATAGAATGTCCATGTGTGTTTATGGGTTACTACACATTGGAGGCAAATAAGATTTTGAAGAAATCTTTTCCCTTCCTGTTACTTTAATGATAATCTAACAGCTTCACCCACTACCTGACTGGTAATATAACACCCCACTGTCACCTATGCATTCGGTTTTCTTTTTCGATGACTGAGGGAAAGGACTTACACAATCCTGAAAGGGTTGACTTTTAATAAAGTTTTGTAGTGACACCCTGGGTGTTACTTACGCCCCAGTTGTGCAGGCACATGGGTGACTTCAGCCAGGTAAGTAGTTCTGCTTGAGCTCAGAAAGGCTGAAGTTGGCCACATACACTTGGATTTGGGGCAGAAAGAGTACAAAAGAGCCGGCTTGTAACACGCTGGCTGGCACCGAGCAAAGCAGCTCCAAAAGAAAGGGCACAAGTTACGCCTTGTACCGATTTTGTAGAATGCTGTTAGGGTATTGAATAGCAAAACCACCCTTATCTATCAGCTGCTCCCCCGCCTCCGAGAATGGCAGGAGCTGAAGGTGAAACCTGCCTGGTCTGGTTCAGCAGGGAAATTAAAACAGTGAGGAAACAGCAGGTGCCTACTCTTGAGTTAATTATGCATTCTAAATGTGAAGTGCTTGTAAGCTGAGATGGTGTTGATTCAAATCTACCAAAGGAAGCCTTCCTCTGAGGAAGGCTTATAAAAGCATTTTGAGCTTTTAGCTCTAAAAAGTGGCTGTAGCAATCTGTACTGTATATAGTACGCTGTTTCGGAAAACTTGCTCCAGTAAGCTTACTAAACATTTTCTTACACTATGTGTAAGAAGTTATATTACTTTTTTTTTTACTGTAGAGCATTTAAGTAGCTGGTTTTGTCCTGCTTAATGTTACCATGTATCAGGCAGCATTTTATTAATGTGAAAATAGTGAGAATTGGTTTGTCATCTAAACGCTTAAATTACTTTAATATCAGTAAATTTTCCAAAGTGAAGCAAGATTATACTTTCTTATTCCCCATTCATTCTGTTGAAATGTTATAATTTAACTTTGTTTTTGTAATGCACAGATTATTAAAATTAAATTTATATCTATTAGTTACTAATGGTAATACCACAGCAAATCTAAGAGAAACTGTGATATCTGCTGTATATTAACTGCCCCATCAACTTGCCTGCCTTTGTAAAGCGTTGATCCATGTTAGATATTTAAGGTCTACTGCAGTGATGCTCATACAGTATTTTAGTATCCCTACATGTACTCTGCATGCCTTGCATTTCTGCACTGTAAAAGGATAGACTGTTTTACAGTATTTACTCTAGGTTTAAAAAAAAATTCCATTATTTTATATAGTATTTCCCATATCTAAAATAGGACAATTTCTAAAGCCAAAGATCAATAAATGTTTATTGTCTATCAGTGTGATTTTTTTTTCCCCCTATTCTATAATATACATCCCACTTGTTATCAGCTTGTGCAAAGTCTCCAGGTTTGCCAAAGAATGTGTGGTAACCAGACTTTTTCTCAGTTTCTGTGCTAGCCTAAAATGTTTATCTTTCTTAAAAATAATTGAGTATTTATCCCCTCCTCGTTTGGGGTGCAGCAGAATAAACAATTTTTTAGTATAAATGTAGATAATGTCTTATTCACATGAATAGCAGTTTACCCACAAAGGCGTACAGGTTTGATATAAATGTTTTCATTTCTGAGTGTTTCAGAATTAAAATTTGGGAACAATTTAAGGGGAAAAGATTGGCTGCACACCATGGTGAGTGGAGGAGATTCTGAGTTTCCGCATACACTCACAGGATTTATCACCTTTCTTCTTGACTGTCGCCCTTCCTGATAGGAAACCACTTAAAAAGGGGTTGTATTTGCTGTCTTAAAAAAAGAGAAGTAGTGTGTTTAAAAACACATTACATGGTGTCTTCTATTTGTTTCATCCTAGCGTCACTGACAAGGAATATATTTAAAGTAATTATGTCTTGTAACCTTTGTTTTTTTTAATTTGATTTTTGGGATATCATATTTAGCTATGCATGGGTTTTCTTTCCATGTGTGCAACACGAACAGATGAATGATGCCAAAACTGCTCAGGTAGTTCTACAGCAGTAAAAAAATCCTTGAGAAAACAGCCTCTCTTAACCTACAACCAAAGGGGTACCAAAGACCCCTTCAATTACAAAGGACAGTCCTGTTGCAGAGAGGAAAAATGCCCCATAGTCCCTAGGAAGAGCCAGTCTTGATTTCTGGGGTGGGGATTTGAAAGTGTACAAGGCATCTGGGCTGTGGGACCCCCTCCTGAAAGTGATCAACCTGTCTCAGATACAGTGAGTTTAAAATCATGGTTAGGAGGAAGGTAATGAGCTATGGTGGGAGATATGTTTGTCTCTCAGAAGCTATCTCAGCCTTCTGCTTTCTCCATGCAGCCTGAAGCATGAGACTGCCTTGAGACTCTACAATCCCCAAGGCTTTGCAGTAGAATAGGTGTTTAGCCCGGCAGGTTCTTCTTAACAGTTTTTATAGTCCATGCTTCTACTTTGGATAATGTGTTGATGCTAGTTCAATACTTCCAGTTAATCAGTGGATGCTGACACAGTGTAGGTGCTTCTCAAGATTTTTTTTCTAGGCTAGGTTTCTGTGCCCTACAAAGTTTGTTGTGTTTAACCTTCAAAAGGACTTCAGCTGGAGCCCTACTGAGCACAGTCAGGTTACTTGGGCTGTTGACTACAGCATCTTTTCTACCTGTGAAGTGTTCCAAGTGCTGGAGAGCTCAGACAATCGAGCAGTTGCCTGAAAAAAGCATCCATCCCTCTGCTAGCCGCAGCCCTGGTTGCCACGAAGATGTGTGCTCTGCTTTTCCAGCTCTTCACATTCATCTGCTCTGCTGCTGTGAGAGCCTTGGCAGTGTGCTCCTGGAATGAAAGTGAGCCTTAGATTTCAAGGGTTATATGAAGTCTTGCTTTTGAACCCATCAGGTTCACACTCTAAAGCCCCACTGATTTAAAAGGTCTTCAGTGAGGAAAAGTAGCAAAGCTGGCCTCTGCTGTCAAGTGCAAGCACGCAGGATTCAGTGTAATAGCCTAGGGACTATCCAACTTTTTGAAATGTTAATTTTAGCAGAGTATGTTCTGTGGTAGATGAAGGCGTGGGAGTGTACTGCAGCCAAGAGGGCAAGCATCTGGTACCGGTCCAGACGGGGCTGAGAAAATAATGAAGATGTTGCTGTTTTAATTCAGATTTTATGAAGAATTTTCAAAGAAGATATTACACAATTATTATTGCTTGCCTGCTTAATAGGCAGGCTGTTAACTGGTAGACTGCAAAAGGCATGCAGCAGAGACTGGGAGATCGCTCTTTTGGAGGAATATTCAGTTTCCCTCTAAATCTACATTAAAAAAGTAGGAAGTAATTTGTTATACTTGTTCTAGAGTCGATCCTGCAGTATTTTCTGCTTCTCATAATATCTCTTTAAAGACCTCCCTGAAACACTGTTTTTTGAGGGTTGTTAGCATTTTGCTTTCCCAGGGGTGCAGCCCTAATGGGTCTGGGGGAAAGGCGGCTTTCTCAGTGCGTGAAATGTGGAGCCGCTTCATAATTCTGTCTCTCTTGAAAGCTGAAAGGAAAATAAAGGAACCTGCTCTCTGAGTTATGAGATTCACAGCCTACTTTCAGTGATTCTGAGTAACCAACCCATGGCCATATTCTTTCCACCTGTCAGATTGGAAGGCAGTTTTTCAATGAGTGTGGAATGTTTGTGATTTCCTGAAATGCTCATTTTTATAGTTGTATGGGGTATAGTGTGAAGCAGTTGTGCATATGTCAGAAACTAAAAGAGTATAGGCTCTTAGTTGGAGTTAGATATATCTGATCTTTTAGGATCACAGATGTCCAGTAGCTTCCCATTCATTTGGGTTATATTGGGAATAGGACATGCCTGCAAGGCTTAGTCCTGAAATCCAGTTTTCTTCTTTGCATGAGCACGTGCTAATCCACTCCTACTCTGGTTTTGGTATCAGCGTGATCAGAAGAGTAAAATATCAGAATCTTCAGGTCAAACATCTGTACCTTGTCCAGATTGCCGATTCTCCTGTCTTCTTGTTCACGGAGCGGGATCAAGCTGTTCCTATCATCTCCCAAGGAGCATGGACTCACAGAAGTGGGGGAAGGGGGTGGGCACAGCAGAGTCATATATGAAGGAATTTGGGCTGCAATTTATGGAACGAAAGATACAGAAAGCAGTTGATCTGGACAGGGATTTGCTGGCTACAGGAAAGCACAACATAGTGATTTTGGCAGTTTGATAACACGCTGCTAAAAGCCACCTGGGAGGTGGGAAATGAATGTGATGCAGACTAAAAAACAAAAGGGGTGAGTAGCAGATTGTCTTGTGTAGTGCAGGAAAAGCAGGGCCAATGCCATAAAACTGCAGGGTGAGGTGTTGTGCGTTGTTGTTTTTCAGGTGAAAACCTGGGAAAGCAGTGGAGGATTTAAGGACTAGAAAAATGACTTCTAGTGAGAAATGTGAAAAGAACTCTGCAGAGCATCAAGGGAAGATTCAGAGGTTAAAGTACCTTAATGTTGAATAAAAACTGCATAGAGAAGGACTCTGAGCTTACAGGAAGACAGAACAGGAACCAGAGACTGGAACCTGACACTAGATAAATCACAATAGTAGAAAATGTGGTTTTCACAGAGCGCGTCACTAATTGCATTGCAACCTGAAGTGGTGAATTCTCCACTGGGTTGTCTTCAGACATTCTCTCTATAAGCTGCTATGGGTGAACAAGTTACTGCTCTCTATACAAGGATAATCAACAGATAGCAAAGGAGCCAGGGGACAAACAAATAAACCACTGTTTAATTCAGTTTTATTCTAAAGATTGGAATTTTGGAACTTTTGGATTGGCACTGCTGTGGCTGGACTGCCACATGACTAGGAGGAAACACACAACCTTAATTTCTTTAACCCAGACTATGTGTAGCCATTTTTTACATTGCATAGTTTTAATGCCTTTAAAAAGTTCTAAGTGGTGAAAGATTTTAAAATACAGTTTTGCTGATATCTAGCAAAAAGGTAATGTAAATTTGAAAATAAAGAAATATAAAGTAAGGAAATACAAATGTTACATTCTGTCTGTTTAGAGGCATAATGATATCTTAGAAAAGAAAACTTTTTCTTGGAATTCTTTTTCTGAAAGATGCCAAATTGAACTCCGTGTCAAGAGTAGAGTCAGAACATTAGTCTGTTACAAAGTTAGAAGTGTAAGTCTTCAGCACTTGAACTTTTAGTTCTGAAGCTACAATTTTATGATTCTTACTTCTCAGCTAAAAATAGAGCAGATGAGTTCCTTAGGTAAGCAGCTAGATGAGAGATCAAGAACTAGCATTTAGATTTTACTTCAAATTTGGGCTTTCCAAGCAGCAGAAATTGTTAGCAGGAGGAGACTTGCGCTCTCTGGCTTCGTGCCTGAGCTGGCAATTTAAGGTTCCACTTCTCTTAAATGCCTGGAGGTAAGAATCATTTTGTTCTTTTCCTCTATGCATTATTACTATTATTAACCTTTTGGTGGCTATATTGAGACTTGTGCTACTGTCAAGAAACTCTACTTTGGAGACATATCCTCCCTTCTACCCCTGCAACTCTATCTTTTCATCAGAACCTTGCTTGAGAAACAGATGGGCAATGATGGTAGTTCAAGCAACCTGTTGCCGTTGGTTTAGGACATTTCAGTAGGAATTCAGAGGTTCCTTGTCTGTTATCAGAGTCTATCAGCTGAATTGGAGACTTCCTCCCTTAGTAGCATCTATATTCTGTTAAATTTTTTTTACTCGTATATATTGTTTTTTCTTTCATATGTTAGTTTTCATGGTGGGGTCTGCTCTCCAGAGCACAGTTTTTAGCTGAGGGTGTTGTTTTCAGCGGAGCAGCCTCCCCACCTGGGGGTTTCACCCTTGGCCAGCCCAGGCACACACTTACCATCTCCCTGCCCCGTGCTTGTGTCTCCTCCATGTGCTCCCCCACGGATCTGTAGTTTCAGATTTAGCCATTTACTCACCCTTTATATACTTGTTCAGACTACTACTCTGTTCCTGGTCTTTTTTTCCTCCTGCCCTTAACTGCAAGCCCAGTTCTTTCAAACCTCCCAGGCGATCACCTCCTAAGTGTTAAGAAGACAGCCCTATTAATGTATCTCACAATTAACTCTGCCTCTTGTTTTGCAACAGCTTTACAACACCGGTTCTTATCTGGATATTTGATAATTCCCAGATCCTTTTATGCTGTACTGGTGCAAGAGAAAAATATTTCCTATTTTTGTATATATGCTTTTTTCTTCTTTATTAAGTGTAGTACTTAGCACTTTGTTACTTTTTTTTCCCCAAAATATTAATTTTAGACAATTTCTCCAATGTTTCAAAGTTACTTTAAATTCCAAGTAATTGTAACTTGTGTCCATTAGACTTATTATATGTTTTTCTATGCAAACATACTACGATAATGCAATCATAGAATCATAGAATAGTTTGGATTGAAAAGGACCATTAGTCGTCTAGTCCAACCCCCAAGATGCTAAGGAAAATACTGAAGGGTATTGTCCTCATAGGAGTGCGCAGACACATGCATTATATATATGTTCACATGTATGTGTTTTTATATATAACCACCACCCCCATTATATACTCCCTGCCTAACAGTGAAATGCTCATAGTAGTTCTTCTGTGTCATGTCCTAACTGGCATGTACATGCTTCATACTCTTACTCCATATGTTCTAGTCTTTTTATGAAAATTTCCTGCTGGATTGCCTCAAAGACCTTAATAAAGGCAAGACATCATCTCTTACTTTCCCCTGCCCCATCAGGCCATTTGTGCAAGAGAAGGAAATTCGATTAGTTTGACGTGATCCATCCTTGGCAGATCTGTGTTAGCTTTCATTATTGCATCACCCTCTTGGAGTTTACAAGTTAATTAGGAATCTGTTTGGGGTTTTTGTCTGGGTATTTAAGTTAAGTTTGGGTGGTTTAATAACCCCGATTACCCCACACTTTCTATAGGTGGACGTCGTATTTCCCTGTCTTCATCCCCATGAAACTTTTCGTCTTCTGTGAGCTTTACAGGCTGGTCAATAATTGTATGGTGACGCTTTTGGCCAGTGCAGTAAGTACTCCAGTGACCTTCCTCAAGCACTCCCGATTAAACGCATCAAACTTTTCTTAATATTCTGTAGTCTTTCATTTCTGTATCCTGGCCTGCCATTGTGAAAAATAAATAAAAAAGTTAAGAAGCATTCCAGCAGCTTATTTTCTTAATTTCCCTATTAAGTAATAGACAGCTATTAATTTTCCTTCTTATTTCCGTTGTCCCTTAGATATTATTAGCTTTCTTGGTTTTGTCCCTGTCTGCCTGTTGGAGATTTTTTTATTCTTCCTTTTATTTGTGGTGTTGTTCGGCTGTTTTTGTTCTGAGTTTGGTTATGAAAGAAATCCAGCTTTTTTCTTGCTCTGGTTTCTTTTCTCCTTTCATGGTACCATTATTTATCATCTCTCTTTACTCCCACTAGAGAAGTCACTTTTCTTCTACATTTTAGCGAACAAGCTGTTGCAAGAGTTGAAACATACTGAAGTCACCTGCAGCATAAATTTATCCTTTCAAGAAAGGGTGTGAAGTCCAGCTTTTGCTGCTTTTCGTAAAAACCTCCAATCTCTGTCAGCTCCACAAGTTCTG
The DNA here is from genome assembly GCF_964188355.1 of Buteo buteo. NCBI lineage: Eukaryota > Metazoa > Chordata > Aves > Accipitriformes > Accipitridae > Buteo > Buteo buteo. The sequence continues at coordinate 83,756,419 of NC_134204.1, read as the reverse complement.
AGGTTTGCATCTATACAAAACAAAGTTATTCTAAACTCACAGAAAAAGGATTTTTTATTACAGAATTAATAATTGCTTTCAGTGGGAAAATCTTTTCTTTTTACTAGATTTTGATTAATAAAATGCTTTCCATCTGTGTTCTCTTAATTTCCCAATCAATGCAAAAAACTTGTAGGTATTATCTCTCCATTGCAGAGCAGTAGCAAAGAAGGAAGTAGCCTTCTGTGGAAGGCATTAAATAGGAATAAATATGCCCAAAGTCAGCTGTTGATGTCTCTGATGCAGACCTCTGTTAAACAGAGCAGCTCTTCGGCAGGGCAGGAAGAAGTGCCCTGAAAGTTGGCTTATTTGCTTAAGTGGATTTAGTAGTATTTCTGCTTTTTAACAAACAAATTAGGTTCTGTTAACATCACTCTGAAATACCAAGAAGTAAATTTTGAAGTGGTCAGGGCATGTGCTGCTTGTGTAAAATGTCTTTCTTCAAATTTTATTTAGTCTCTACAATCCTGTTTTCACTTCTGTCTTCTGTTTCATTTGATTCAACTGCATAAAAGTGTAAGGGATTTATTTTTCGCAAGCTCTTTCCTGGGAGAGGGATATTATAGCTGAGAAAAAGGCTATGCTAAGAGTTTCAAGTACAAATGTTTCATATACTTAATAAAAAATAAAATTGTCAAAACATTGAAAGAAATTTTGTCTGCTGGTGCTTATGTGTTTCAAAGCATGTTCTATTGCAGATGAAAGTGCAACTGGTAGAGACTGAACATATTTATTTACTGATGGTTTCATTGTTCCATGCTCAAATAAAAATGCCAGGTGTCAGCATCAGTGTGAAAATACTGGACTTTAGAAGCACCATTGAGGAAACATGTTTTGGTTATAAGAAAATCAGAGACTGAAGAATACAAGTGCGTTGAGGGTAAGTTACTGGTGAAGTGAAGAGGATGAGGAAGGTGGGCTTAAACTCACCTGCTGAAGTGTCTGCATCCATAAACTTACTGTCATGGATTTTGGCACAAGAAAAGTCCCTAGGATATGAGCAACTCTTGCCCAGACACTTGACCCCATCCTCCATGAGGCTTTTCGTAGGCTTTCTCCCCAAAAGTTAGCCCTGTCTTTCTGTGGCATACTCAGTTTTGAGGACCTTACATGGTTGCATGCAGTGAAGGCAGGAAAAAATAAGGCAAAGCTGTAGAGTTATCTAGTATTCACTTTTAAACTCTGTTTTAAACTCTATTTTAAAGTTACTTGACTAGATTTCATGGTTGCAGTGTCTCTTTAGCCTGTCTGCTACCTGGTGTAAAATTAAATGGAAGTGAGGAAGGGAGGAGTAGAAGCTGAATGCTGAAAAATGGCTACAGCTGGTGCATTGAAAAATGATCACTATGCAAATGACCTTTCCTTTAGGAAATTTTAAAATAATGAAATCACTTTAATATACTTCTAGCAGGTCATTCAATTAAAAGGGTTTTAAAATTAAGTTTCCGCTGCTGAACAAACAAAATTGCAATGAATCTGAATTAGCAAGGTAAATAGTTTGTTTAGTGAGTAAATATTAGACCACTGTGTGGTTAGAAACATGGAGAGGGAGTTTTACAGGGCAAAGTGTTCAAGCCTGTCTACCTCAAATTCAGCTCTTAAATCTGTATGGAGGCCCTGGTCTTGTTTGCAAACTGGTGACTTTTAAACTTGGGCATATATCTAACTGGCTAAGCAGAAGCAAATTGATACTGGATTTAGATGTAGCAGTGTTGGGCCCAGTGCAACTTGAAATTGAATTCTCCTTTATTTTTCCCCATGAAAAGTCACCCCTTAGGTGAGGGCTGGACATTGTCCCAAGGATGAGGAGCAATCCGGGATACAGCAGGTTCCCCTCCCTGCCTATCCCAGGCAAAGATGGGGTCTTGGCACAAGATCCACCACATTCTTGCGAGAGTTATTTCAGTTCTCTTAATTCCTGCACAATGTGTGGTTCCCTTTTAAACTCTTGAGATACCTGAGGAATGTTATTTGCTTACTTTTGCCTCTGTTTTCTTTTTTATGCAGTCTTCTGTAGGATTTCCATTTTGGTCCTGCTTCATCCCGTGCTTTTTCTTGTACTTTGAGTGAATTAGCATGTTCCGACTGCAGTTTCCTTTTAACCTGTATTTCACTGATAAATGTATGTATACGTTTTACACACTGTGTATGTGGAAGGTTTGTAAGGGAATCTGGGCACTGATCCTTACTTAGTCCCTGCTGAATCAAAAGGGATGGATTTTGATTAACTTGAAAAAGGGAAGAAACTTTAATTGAAGTTTTTGCAATTTAGTGACTAGTTTATTGTGTCTTTTGATGCAAAATATAATTCCAAAATTAGTGTGAAATACTGGTTTTAAACTCACTTGTAAAACCCAAGAGTAAGCACATTTAAAAATTGATTAGAGCTGCATGAAGCTGTTCCCTAGAGATTTGAACTCTGCTGCATATGCCCTCCCAGCTATCTTAGTCATTGCTGTTTTGCCCATTTAGTTTGCAGCTGGCTCACCTTGTTCATTTGTGCTGACCTAGTTTATCTGATTACTTTAGTTGGCCATGGTGGAGAAGGAAAGAGGAAGGGGGGAAAAAAAAAAAAAAAGAAAAAAAAAAAAAAGTTGCTGCTTCCAGTTCTGGCGAGGCACTCATTTTTCTCCCTTGCAGCCACCTCTGTTGTTTCACATCTTTTAAGTGTGAGATTGCTTATACACCACACTGTGCAGCTGCATTATAATAAGCTTCAACAGGACGTCTCTCTTCAGGCCTGTTGTCAGGGTCAGAGACAGAGGGGGAGTTTTGCAATAACAGTGTATGCAGAAACGCATATACTTGGCAACATACATTTGTACTTCGGCAGTGAGCAGCATGAGAGCAAGTGGTGTTTGAATAAAAAACCAAAAGCCAAAAGAACATTCTATTCAAGGGACTAAAATGTTTGTGAATTAAATGAGTAACTGTGGCAAACCCCATGTTTTCTTACTTTGATTTTCTTTTCTCAGAGCAGAAATCGAACTATCCTGTTCCCATCCTTCTTTAAGTAAGAGTTTCCGATTTTTGTAGTTGATTTTTTAATTGAGGTTGAATACATTTTCATGTTCTTCTGACTTATTCTGAAATTTCCCCTCCCACACATCAATATTCTTTTAGTTTAGTGGCTAAATGGAGATATCCACTATTCACACAACTTCCTAGTTAAGAATGTCTGACCTAGACAATTCAATACTGCTCTCTGCTGTGTGCTGTGAGTTATAGGAAAAAAAATTTTAAGCTTAACATATTTGTTAACATATTTTCAGTACCCAGCACAACATACTTCAAGTGTGCATCTTCTCCCAATCATAAAACATTTTCACTACTGAAGGAAAATGTCTGGAGATTGTTCAGCCCCTTCATGGTTTATTTTTTTTTGTTCACGGAGTGGATGTTAAAAAAAAAAAAAGTTTATGATAGCTTAGCCAACGTTGCATAAGATAACTGTGATTTTTTTTCATCCCCAAAGTTTTTTGAATTTCATTCTATACAGAAAAAGGATTTTTTTTCTTGCTTCCTTATGACCTCTTTTTTTTTTTTTTTGCACTTGGCGAATAACAAAAATGACAAGGGAAAAATACAGAACAATTTCACACCTGAGATTGAAGGATTTGATTACTGTCATTTTGATGATGTGCCTTTTATATGTCTGCAGTGGTTAAGAAAGACTTTATGGTTTGGAGCATGAGCATTTTAGAGCGATTCAAAATTATTGAAAAGCTACAAATTTTGTAAAGTGCTTCAATTTGTTAGTGACTCAAGTGGCATTGTAGTGAGTTTTGTAGGGCTTTTAGTATGGTCGTATGCATAACCTATAAATGTTCTTGTAATCTTCCCTAGCTTTTTTTCCCCCCTCTCTGTATGTTGCTCATAAGGCTCCCTCTGCTAATATCAACATTTCTGTTCAGCAGCAGCATCCTGCACACAGTCTCAGCCTGGCCCAGGTGGAAGGGAGAGGGATCGTTGCAACGCTACCATAATAAAAATATCCTGATGGTGGTGGTGACGTTACTCATGTTAAAGGCGCATCACCCGCTTGCTATGGAAAAAGAGGATGCATTTCACTCTCATTTTTAAAGACTAGACACTTTGAGACACTGAGATCAGAAAAGGCTTTCTGTTTAAAAAAAAACAATATATATCCTAGCTCACTTTAAAAAAGAAGTACTAAGTTGTCACTTCTTACTAACTCTTATGGACATGGGATTACTTTCTTATTCAGATGGGTCTTAGGTATTGCAGAGAAACTGTCATCTTATGTGATGACATGATTTGGTTATTTTGAGTGTAAATCACAGCTTTTGTGCATGCTTTCCCTCAATTTTTCTCCTCATTTTGCAAAGCAGCGTGAGAATAGTTCAATTTGCCTAGCAATCTCAATTGGCCATCCTAGTCAGGCAGGTACGCCTGAAAGTTGTGATTTTATAATACAAATGTTCTGCCTTGAAACAATGAGGAACATTCACATATCCTATCAATAGTGCATTTCCTACTCAATATTACACAAAGCAAAGTAAAATTTCCTAACTAATATACACTAATTTACATAAGCAACTAATTTACACTGCAAAAACTTGGTTTTTTTTCAGCATTACACATCTGGAATGACCTGTGTCTCCCCTTTCGTGGGTTGCTTTTGACTTTTGAAATCCAACATCTTCTTAGCTGTGATACAAATTGCATTTTGTCTTCTGAACAAATATAAACCCAAGATCGTAAACCTCCTGGTCTGAATCCTCATGGTGAGCAAGATTTACGTTTCTCTGTTTGGAGATGCCTGCTTGTTTTCTTAGGGAGTGGCTGGAAGAAAGTGTCAGCAATTTGCTTCCCTCAAAGTTGATGGGACCTTTCACCCAAGGGGGAAAAAAAAAAAATCACCAGTATTCACATAAAATTTGTAGCACTGTTCACCCATCTCTACCCATAATAATGAGTCTAAAGAGTTTCCTCTTTGGAGCACCTTTATTAAGAACACATTTATGAATTAATGTATGATTACAGATATGCCATTCTCTGTACAGTTATAATTTTGAAATACTGGCAGTAAGGCACTAGCAGTCTGGTTTTTATTTGTAGCCTCTGAGACATCTGACCTTTTTAGGGCTAACTAGGACAGCAGCGTTCAAAGATGAATGTGGCAGTAAGCCAAACACAGTTATACACAGTCTTATGCAAAAAAAAAAAAAAAAAAAAAAAAAGTCTCAGTCATGAAGTTGCAAATCCCGAGAGGTTTGAGACACTGCAGCTGATTAACTATCAGCTTGGTGAAAGCAGAGTGCCTGCTAAAAGCCCCGCTCAAAGTGCACTCAGACGCCCACGTGAAGGGGTGAGAGGTTTGGCAGCTGGAAGGGAACAAAGGCTTGGTTTCCTTTATTTTAGTTTGCAAAGTATACCAGCCATTCAGTCCACAGGTGCCCGCCCCGCACTCTGGCTGCACCCTTAGCACCAGGAATTTGCTTTCCCACCCACGAAGTGCCACATGACATAACAAGGGTACAAGTCCTGGTGAGAAAAGAAAGAAGTGATGTGAGGCCCGGTGAGAATTCATGAAGTATGGCAACACGAAGAAAGGAATAGGGCTGCGTTAGAAGTGGTGGCAGAGCAAAATACTACAGTATCAAGCGCACTGCAGGTGTTTTTTTCCCCCAAATCCATGCCATCTCTCTGTGGAGGATGGTGGGAAGATGCATTGCAATGTCCTGCTCCGGCTGTGTCAGGGTCTGTCTCAGAGCTTCATCCTTCCTCCAACAAGTCGGAGCAATTCCTTTTCTTTGGAGCCACTTCAGAGCCTCCAACAACACGATTTTACAGCTTGTACAAATTACAACCTCGCAGCACCTTCTTCCATCACTTTTCCACTCTTCTGTCAAAATGATTTTCCACTGTTTGTCTTCTCTAGGTTGTCTGGGTCGCTCCACATCACAAAGCGTATCCCTTACCCTTTCATAGCTGCAACTTTTCATCATATGCTCCTTTTTCAGAATTTAGCAGCGTCATTATCATTTGGGATACATCTGCCGGCTCCAGTGATGCTTCCATCGAACCTTGTTCCTCCCTTTGCTGCAGCTGCTAGTGTCTTCTGGCACTACAGCAAGTCACTCTTCTGCAGGTTATCACTTACTATTGCACCTGCTCTTGGATCTTGATCCCTTCCTATATATATAGGTATATAGGGTTGTGTATAAAAAGGAGAAAGAACTTCAGGGAGGAAAGCACAGTCAGAAAAATGACTCACCTCTTGATGTCGTGAGACCTGCTGCCACCTCACATATCTCCTTACAACTTTGTCCAAGCAAGTTTGTTGCCAGATTTCTCTCCGCAGAAGAAATCTCTTCTGGAATTTGCTGAGCTGTGGCCTCAGCAGCAGGATTTGATTGATAGCTGGTTCATTCCGCCACTGAGTTACCTGGCAATGCTTACGCACTTGGTGGTGGTGATGCTCAGATGATGTATATGTGCCTCCCTGCAATGAGGATCAAGCCATCAGCTTCTGAGGTGAGATAATTTAACTCCCTGCACCTCGTTTTGAGAGATCCTAAATGCACAGCTGGGGATGGTGATGGAGCAGACAGCTCCCTCACTTCTCATTTTAGGTTGTCTTTGCAGCTTGAGCTCTGGCTTGGGTCTATTGCCATGGGGCTCTAAGTTGTTTTGTTAACAAAGAATGAAGAGAAGTAAATACAGATAACAGGGAAATAAGGTGAGAACTGTGGCTTTGGGGTATTTGTTGCTATGTGTTAGTGCTAATAGGAAAGTCTTCTGGAAACCTAGAACATAAAATTGCATTGATTTTAACAGCCAATTTCTTGTGAGTGGCTGTGGGGTGTTCTGCTCAGGGAAAAGACTTTGGTAAGACACTTTCAGCATAGGCAACATCCTTTTTAGGACAAAGAGTCTCAGAGGTGTAAGCAGGAGTAACTTCTACCTACAGCCTGATTTTAAAGACTATTATGTAATGATGTGTGAATTAACTGTGAGACCTCTGGGTGAGCAGACCTACACAGCAAACTTAGGTGGTCCAAAGCAGGGGGCTTTTGTTGATAACCGAAATGTAGAATAATTAGCTGACTCTGAATAATGTTGTTGTTTTTTGGTTTTTTTTTCTTAAATTATTGCTATGTCACCCAAGAAGGAACTGAAAATACCAGTGTCTGGAATCAAATTCTCAGCTAGCTAAAGTTGCTGAGATCTTTTTCATCCGCTACATTATATATGCTTTACACTGCCAACTGCTCCACATTCAAGTTTTTATTTTGAGAGAAGAAGGGCCTTTGGCCACAAGGGTAAGCATATACCAAGAGGCCTCCAGCTGAAGGCAGTCCATTTGTGCTGCCAGTTTCTTTTGGAATTTGCTGGGAAATGCAATGGCAACGTCTCCCTGTTTCCCTGCAAGTGACTTAAATGTATGCATTGATGAAGGCAACAGGATTACTTGTATGTTTTACATTAAGTATGCTTGATTGAAATATGTTTAATTAAGCATAATTAAGTAAGCTTAATTAATAAACTGAAAATGCCTTTTCATCAGACTAATCAAAGGTATTTTGGGAGAATCAAATCATTAAGATCCTTCTATTTCTGTACTTTTCATCAGCTGTTTAAACAAATAATTTTGAACAAGGTCTGACTTATCAAATCAAAAAGGTTTTTTGGATATTTTGAATTGCATAATTTCAGAACCATTGCACAAATTTTACAAATTTAAGAAACGCTTCCTATAGACTCTAAGTGAGCTCTGCAATGAGTGAACTAAATAGCAACCATTAGAAAAATAAATAAAAAGCGAAGAGGAGGAAGCGAGCCTTGTGTTTCCTCTGGCTGTAGGTGTACTTTACTGCTGGCCACACAGCTAACCCCAGCAACAGGCTGTGGTATTCCTTAGCTGACTTGAATGTTTGGCATTATTGATAAATAAGTGGCTTTGATTCTTTTCTAGGCTGTGTCAAGATCATTGCACCTCGTGTGGGGCTGCGGCCATTAGCTGAAGCAGAGACGTGGAGGGTTCCTCTCGTCCTTTCTCTTTTTGGCTCATTAGGCTCTTGCTTGTAGCATCTGTGTTTCTTAAAAGACTGAAGTGAAAACTTGACTTTGCAAACTGCTAGCGGGCAGGGAAGATGTTTTAAAGCCCAGTGCTTGCACCAGCTCAGAAGAGGACATGGTGGCTAAGGCTCGAGGGTGTGACTTCATCCGTGCAAACCCCCTCAACCCAAACCCTGCCAGGCTTTATTCATTTGGTCCACAGACCATAACTGCTGTTTCCCAGTGGTGGATGTGAAGTTGTTTTATTGCTGAAGGAAGGGTATGCAGAGGGACCATCCACAGCAGCCTTTCTGGACCATCGCCACACAGAGATGTTCCCAACTTAGTACTTCTGCAGGTAAATTTTACAGCTGTTAGGTTATTTATAAGGAGGGCAAAGCATCTGGAAAGAAAATAAAACGGATCTGGTCTTCAATATTTCTACGAAGCTTTTTGTTTTAATAAAACCAATTTCTTAGCAAATTATTTTGTGAGAGGAGGAGAGGGATCGCCACTTCCCTGCCACTGAAGTGGGTCCATCCCAAGGGCTGCTGAGGACATCATGCGAACCATGGCAGCTGATGTGGAAGGCGGGTCATAGGTTGAATGAACCTCCTCTTGCTGAAGAGTTTTCCTGAAATCATACAGAATTGCTATAGCAGTTTCAGCAGTCATTTTGGTGTTTCATCTGTGTGTTGGCTACCCTTGCTGCCCATGCTATTTCAGATTAAACAAGATCCTACCCACCCACATCAGAATATTACTGAAGAAGGGGTCCTCCTTTTTGTTAATGTTCTTGGGTCTTTTTTTTTTTTAATTAAAACATTGTGAACAGACATTTTGTAAGAATATGTTTGATTTGTTGAGAACTGAAGAAAGGTTAAAATCTTCTCTAGCTTTATTTGAATTTTTTTTGCGGGGGGGAAAGGCTCTCACACTGCAAACTTTTCCTCTCAAATCTTAAAGGATTATAGTTACAGCAACTAACATAAACTACTGTGTATTTTAGCACAATCAGGCTGCAATGAAACTTTTTTTTTAATTTTATTTTTAAACAATTGCTTCCTAAAAGTATTGCTCCAGCTGAAGGAAGGAAAGTTTCTAACCATTGTGCAGACAGCTTATGCCCACAAGGATGCATCTCACACAGTCCTTGATTGCCTAATTGATGAAATGAAGGCTTCGTTCTCTAGAGAAAATTACAAAATAATGAAAGGTATTAATGTACTTGACTCCAGCAGCTACCTATCCGCTGACTGAATACTTTCAAGCCATTGCCAGGAGCGGGCGATTCTGACATGACAGACCTTTCCCACGAATTTCCCCAAGCTGCACTTTTACTGAAACAAAAAGTCTCCTATGGCCTGGAGATGCCAGCACAGCTCCTTTTAGTTCACACAGCCTTTGGTGCTCTGCAAAGCAGCTTTCCATGAACTCTCTCCTCTCCGTGGAAAGGAGTTGCCATACCTGCAAAAGCGCAGGGTTTTTCCCAAGCAAGCTTGTTATATCGCCTTGACAAACACAGCAGATGAGGGCTGATTTGGAAGCCCCAGGTGCTTGGACTGATGCACAAGAATAAAGCAACAGTGGAAAAATCCCCGCAGAAATGTATTAATTTAAATTCAGTGTATTTTGGATTAACAATTACAACTTTCATAAAATCAAATGACCCAGTACTCTGGGTTATTTTGCAAACACATCTCTTGGGGGGTGGAGGGGGGGAGGAGGAGAGAAAAAACTTATACACCCCACCCCCCTTATTAATTTAATTAGTAACCATAGTGGTAGTTTTCTGAAAACTGTATTAAGGTTATTGGTACTTTGTGACTGAAACAACAAAGTTGGTGATTTTTTAAGCAGCATTCTAATTTTTGCAGATACCTTTGTAATCCTATAGTCTGTGCTATTTATTTTTAGGAGACTGATTAAAAAAATCTGCACTTCTGCTATGAATCTAAACATATAGCTAACTGTATTTGTTATACTAACACAAAGTATATTGCCAAAAAAATTGTGTTTATTCTGTGTTTAAAAAAGTTGAGCATCTTCCTGGCATCTTTGCAAAACAGCTTCAGAGCTCTCAGTTCCAAAATAGTGCAAAATGTTGCACTTAGATTTAAAGTGAAAGCAAATAAGAAAAATCTGTAAAAAATATTATTTTAATTATATTTATCTCCCAGAGTTGAAGGGGATTATGGAAAGAAAGGAAGAGATCAGTTTATGTGAGAGCTTATTCTTTAGGAAAAAAAAAAAAAGAAAAAATAAACTGTCTTTTACAGCTGTATTTCATATTGAATTTAATACAAAATCTACAGTTGTAGGAGAAAAGTATAGGGTTTATGTCATGATTTTTCTCGTTGAAGTAACATTTTTATAAGGCATCCATTTAGTCTCAAGTCCGCTTTTTAACAACGGAGCAAATAGTGGAATAGCTGTGATCTATAAACCATTCTGGATTATTAAACAGCAAGAGTTATGAAAAACAAGTAAGTAACTCAAATGTGATTTAGTATGGACATGCAATACAGGCAACAAAGCAGAGCTCTGTGCTGGGTAGGGGTCGTAGTTATTACTATTAAATTATTCAGGCAGTGTAGTGTGTCTTTTTATACTCCAAACTGTTTTAACCCTCTTGTACAAAAAAGTCTTCTGTAGAGCAAAACAGCAACAATTTTTATCATATTTACAACCATTAATGTGATACCTCACATTAAAATAACTTTCGTTTGCAGCTTCTTCAGTTCCAGGTGAATTGAAGCAAGATGAGCGACAACATCTGCTTTAAAATAAATAAAACCAGCGTTTCTGTGCTCTCGCTGTCAGGTCGACACCGACACGGCCCCCCCGGCCTCCCCTCGCCGGGGCAGGGGGGCCGGGCGAGCAAGGATGCTCCTGAACCTTGGGGTGTTGTAGGAAAACGAGTCAGTGCTTTCACGGCATCCTCCCTCCTCCTCGCCTCCTGCTTTCCCTCCTTTTGTTGTTGTTGTTTTGTTTGTTTGTTAGGTTTTTGTTTTGTTTTGTTTGTTTTTGTTTTGGGGTGGTTGTTGTTGTTTGCTTGGTTTGTTTTTTTTGTGTTTTTTTTTGTTTTTGTTTGTTTTGGTTGGGTTTTTGTTTGTTTGTTTGTTTGTTAGGTTTTTTGTTTTGTTTGTTTTTGTTTTGGGGTTGTTGTTTGCTTGGTTTGGGTTTTTTTTTGTTTTTTTGTGTTTTTTTTTGGGGTTTTTGTTTGTTTTGGTTGGGTTTTTGTTTGTTTGTTAGGTTTTTTGTTTTGTTTGGTTTTTGGGGGGGGTTGTTGTTGTTTGGTTTGGTTATTTTTTTGTGGTTTTTTTTTGTGTTTTTTTTTTTTTAGGGTTTTTGTTTGTTTTGGTTGGGGTTTTTTGTTTGTTTGTTAAGGTTTTTTTGTTTTGTTTGTTTTTGTTTTGGGTTTGTTGTTGTTTGCTTGGTTTGGTTTTTTTTTTGTGGTTTTTTTTTTAGGGTTTTTGTTTGTTGTTTTTTTGTGGTTTTTTGTTTGTTTGTTTGTTTGTTTTGTTTGTTGTGTGTGGGTTTTTAAATTTTTTTTTTGTTTCCAAAGACAGCTCTTGGCGGCTGAATAAGCATCCGGGCAGATCCCCGGTGGAGACCCTCGGAGCGCAGCCGCGGTGGGGACACTCTCCCCTCCCGAGGGCATCCCAAAATGCCTCTCCCGTCCGCAGAATTTTTGGGCCCTTCCCTGAATTTTGGGGATCAGCGGAGCTTGAAGGAGGGGGGGCGGTAAGGCTGTGCCCCCTCCCTCCCGCCCCCTCGGACCGCTCGAGTTGCGCGCAGGGGCTGCAACGCGCGGACCCGCAGTTCTCATCCCTTTGCAGCGTTAAAAAAAAAAAAAAAGAAAAAAAAAGAAAAAAAAGAAAAAAAGAAAAAAGAAAAAAAAGAAAAAAGAAAAAAAAGAAAAAAGAAAAAAGAAAAAAAAAGAAAAAGAAAAAAGAAAAAAAAGAAAAAAGAAAAAAGAAAAAAAAAGAAAAAGAAAAAAGAAAAAAAAGAAAAAAGAAAAAAGAAAAAAAAAGAAAAAGAAAAAAAGAAAAAAGAAAAAAAGAAAAAAAGAAAAAAGAAAAAAAGAAAAAAGAAAAAAAGAAAAAAAGAAAAAAGAAAAAAAGAAAAAAGAAAAAAAGAAAAAAGAAAAAAAGAAAAAAGAAAAAAAGAAGGTTTCTAGGCTGGAACGCTCCTTCCCTTTTATTTTTCCCCGGAGGGAGCCGCTGGACAGAAGAAACAAGCGGGCAAGGGGAGTGGGTGCCCTGGGACCATCCCGTCGTCCCGAAAAAATGGTCGGGGGTGGGAAGAGGAAAGGAGACGTCCCGGTGCCTTGAGGAGGAAGGACTGGGAAGATCCTGGCCATAAGCAGCCTTGAATTTTTTTTTCTTTTTTTCAGACTGTGCGGACATGTCTTGGGAGCAGTGCAAGGCGAGGGACCGGGTCGCAGGATTAGCTGAAAGGAATGGTTAACCTCCCCCCCCCCCCCGGCACACTTTTTCCTCTTGGGGTGGTAGAAGTTGCGTGCATTTTGCACTTTTTATTTGGGAAGTGTTGCAGGACCAATCTGGCAATAATTATTAAGCTGCTTGTCATCACGTGGCTTTTTCACACATCATCCTGACAATTGCTTACTTATTTTTTGTAATAATGATCACAGCCTGAAAATAATTCTTCTACATTACAAATGCTTTTCTATAAAATGCATTTTATGTTGGGCTGTAAAAACACTTAGCACTCTAACACGCATGTGATGTGGGGCTTTTTTTTTTTTTGGAATAAAAATTTTTCAAAATGGTCTCTTCAATAAAAGTATTCATTTCCATTCTAGGATATTTTTGTAATTAAATTATACTCATATTAACATCTTTTAATGGCAAATGTAACTGATGTTTTACTAGTACTCTAAATTTCATCTACAGACACAGCTGATGAAATAATGGAAGAAAACGAGTTTAATACAAAATGTGAATAATGAGTGTTCATAAAAAAATAAAAAGTAAGGGAGATATCATTATTTTGATATCTCCTGGGGTTTGGATTTTTTTTTCAGTAGTAAATATAAAACTGACTTTAAAAGATTTTCCTCCGTATGGTTGTAAGATCTAGTCATAGTAATAATAAATAGTAATGATATTTTACATTAACTGTGGCAAAATAAATGAAAACTTACTCGAAAGAAGAAAGAACAGGTAACTGAGGCATCATTCTTCTCTCCACCTGCTCCTCGAAACCCTCAGGCTCTGCTCCACATCCCTTCATCCTCAAATACATTTAGTGATTTCAAGGTTCAAATATTTGAGCAGAATGGCAAAGATGCAGGAAAGCCATAAAAATGTGGTGCTTTTTATTATTCTTTTTTTGCAATATGGCCCAGAGAAGCTCCCCCACACGTGTCCTGCCCATGTGCCCTCACCACCAGTGGTGCTGGGGACACCTGGGGTCCACAGTGCTGCAGTGCAGGATAAAGGGCTCTAGGAGCAGGCAACAAACTTGGACTAAACTCCTTAAGGCATCTGATAACTTGTCTTCTTTTCAGCTTGTCCTCCTCCCGGTTTGGTATCCCCCATCCTGGCTTTCCATTCACTCACTCACTCTGTGAATCTTCTAAAAGACAGCCAACCTTTTCTTACCCAATGTTAGCAAAAAAAGCCTCAACAGGTGGCCACTGACAGATGCACAGATTTGTGTGTCCTTTTTCCCCCCGCTTAACCTCCCTCCCGGGAGGGAATCATGGTCAGAATGCTGCACTACATCAGATGGAGGGTCTGCACGGACCTAGTGTCCCATCTCTGGTGAAGCCCATTGAACTTACCTCCTTGCCTAGGAAGGGTCAGATTTGGTGAGGTGCGATTGTACTGAGGGAGACACGTGTCCCTGTCAACACTATGATTCCTGCACTAAAGTGTCCATGACCCAGATCTCGTTATCAAAAGGGAAGAGCAGAAAGGGGTCTTTCACTAGACTTCTCCCCAAATCTCTGAAATTCTTAAAAAATGAGCCTAAGTTTCACTGATGTAGCAGGTCACACCCAAACAAATTCTGCTTTCTCTTACAGGAGTTAAATGAGGATTTGCTTTGTCTGATAGTTTTATTGTCAAGTTTTATTCCTAAAGCGTGCAGAGAACAATTAAATGGTTCCTCCACCATGATTTCATGAAACTTGGTCATCCTTCATCTTCATGAAGATGATTTTACAGGTCAGAAAATTCAAGCTTAGTTTATACTGGTAAGACAAACTGTTGAAAAATGCCTGTTTGAGTTAGGATCCGTTTTCAGAGGCCACATGTATGTAGAGAGATGTCCATATCTTACTGAAATTGTATTGAACTTTGTTTGAAAATTTATCTTGAGCTCCTGGAAGGATGAAGTAAGACTTGAGCTAGCTTTTAGTGCTTTTGATGAGTGTGCTTATCCTGAGGCTTTTTCAGCATATTCTTCAGAGAGCCATAAACTTTTACTTGAGGAGAGATGCAAAATTAAGAGAAATTAAGGGAAGAAAAATTCTCAGTGAGGAAGGAAACTATCTTCAATCTCCACAATGAATTACTACTTTTAAATGGCCATGCCATGGGTTAGGAGGGCTTTTTAAGTATAATGTAGTATTGACATAATGCAGAATTACTGTTTGAGTTGTGAACTTGCTGTCACTGGCTTTTTTAAAAAAACAAATGAGATCAACACCTATCAGAACTTGGCTCTACAAAAAACCACTGAGGTGGATTAGATGTCTCAAAGCACCCCTTACCAATGTATGCTTTATTACTTGGATGATGTTCAGGGATACACTGCCTTTGTCTCACAAGGAAGTCATCGCATGAATGAAGTCACTTACTTGGGTTCATGGGAACACATTTTTGGTATATGATCATCACAATCATCCCATGATTCTGGCAGGTTTTTGACAAGGATTTGACAGTAGACATTATATTTTCACATTTTCAGCAGCGCACAATTATCCTCAAGGAAACGTAGAAGGATGGGAGCGGATCCTTTTACGAAACAGGAATTATTAAGGCCATCATCCTGATACTGAATCACGTTTATGTTGATGTACTTCCATAACTACATCTATCAAGCCTCAGGTCAGTTGGGCTTTTCTTTTTTTTTTGTTTCTTCCATGATTCCTATAATACAGCCCTTCCAGAAGATGATTTCTGTTATAGTGTTCAAATTTCTGGTCTAAGTTTATTCATGCTTGATTTGTATTCACTGTCTTTTGTGCAGAATGTTTTCTTTCGCTCGTGTGGCTTGCCTCACTTTTTCTTCCCCACCTTGCCCACGTATATCCAGAGGGTAATTGTATGGTCCACAGCGATGGCTTTGGTAGGCCAAAAGGTCCCTTTGAAGATATTCCTTTAGGACGTTAATACACTCATCTGCCCTGGAAGCAGAATGTGAGATATGTGAGATAAACCAGCAGGAACAGTGAAGCACCTAAAGCATTTCTGTATAATACATGCATAGCAGATCTTCTGGAACTCACAGTTTTAAAATTCTGGGGTGGTATAAGCCTCAGTATGACAGGCTTGACACTCCATGTTGGCTCTGCAGAAAATAGAATTAGATTTCAATGGTTTATGAAATTCAGTGTCTTACAGTCCTCAGATAACCGTGAGGGTACCTGAACCAGAGAGAAATAATATCACAGCATGAAAAAGAACCCACTTCTGCAAATGAATTGGCATTTCAGGTTTGGATTTAAAGACAGTAAACATGAATGCTAAGGAATTTTAAACCTTTACTTCTAAGCTGTAGTAAACCAGCAAGACGATTTTTTTTGCAGTGCCACAGCAGTGAAATAATGACATCTCAAGGCCTGTGCGCAGCCTTAACAAGTAAGGAAAGTCCCAGAACTAGGTTGACTCAGCAGTACCTGACCAGACTGCTGGATGAGCTTAGGAAATATCAGTGCCTTCAGGAATTAAATATAGAGGGTCCTTTAGCTTGTGTAAAGTTCTCTGTGCCATTTGAAAAGGTACTTGGAGAAAAAGCAGGCTGGTTTTTAATTTTAATGTTTTACTCATCTGTTTAAGTACAACTCTGGTTTGCTTTGTTAAATGTGAACAGGCATCCCAAGTGAATAACATTTAAAAACAATGAAATTCCTCTATTTACTCTGATATCAACTCAAGAATGGGGATATCAATGCCTACACTTTCATCTTTCTAGCATTAAAAGAATTTAATCAGTTATTAAAAATATGTCACTTTATGTTATCTTCTAAGTGCACATCTTTATTACATCCTGATCCAACAGGATAAATGTGGAAGTGATACTCAGGTCCTGTTATTTTGCAGGCTGTTCCAGTTCCAATATCTAAACAGAGTATTTCTCCAAGTACAGAACAAACAACGGCGAGATTCACAGAGGGAGTTTTGCATGCGTGTGGCTACTTTCTGCAGTCATCTTTATTCTGTTATGATTGAAGTGAGTGCCTATGGGAAACAGCTGCAGTTTGCTTGCCATCCCCACCTTCAGAAGCAGAACCTCATGCCTCTCCTCAACGGGAGTCTTTCCGAAAATCCCCCCCTCCCGCAGCTGCCCTGGCTTCATGTCCCTATGATTGCCCACTTTCTTCTCCTTTGTGTGCTCTCTCCCATGAGGGATGCTTGCCAAGATCTCTGCCCCTGCAGTGTGGATGGTGCCAATTGCTTCAGATTAGTGGGCAGTGATATTTGCCATCCCTGGGTGGCTCAGAAGAGGCAGAGAGATATATCCTCACAGTCAAAAGTCTTTTGCCCCCGCCGTGTGAGCTCCGTTGGCTCTTTCTCTTTTTGAACCACCCACTGCACTGCTGGCGGGGGACAACACTCAATATGCCTTTGTCACTGCTTCCACTGCCAGATTGAGAGGAGAAGGGATTAGGGCTGGAAAGAAAAATCGATTAAGACAAACCCTCATGAGGCCCCGAGGAATATCAAAATGGTGGGGAAGAAGAGCAGGGACCAGTGCTACCGCGGTGTCAACAACTGTGGTGTTTTTTCTCAGCTTTGAGTACTCCTGGCCCTTGCTCTTGCTGTGCAAAGGACATCAGGGAGGTGTCTTGCCTTCTGACATTGCTCTCTTTCTACTGTGAGGCTGACCTTTTCTCCTTCCAGCCCTATCTTCTCCCTGGCCAGCCCCTTCTATTCCTCCTCTCTTATCTGCTCAGAGATTTCTAATCCGTAAAAGCTCTTTGCCACCTCTGACTTCTTGCTTAAAATCTCATCTCCACCCCTGTGTCTCTCTTATTTTGCTTGGGGTCTTACTAACTCCCTGGAAGAAGGATTGGCACCGTCTGAAAGGAGCTCTCTGCCTCTCATCTCTTTCTATTTGTTTTACTGCCCCTTCTCTTTCTGATTCAACCCCTGCTGTACTTGGAGATTTCCAAAGTCCTCTGTTGTTCAGGTTCCTTGACTCATCCACGTGGCCCACTCACTCCTGTCGTGTTTCATCTTCGCTGTTTCCTCTTAAAACCTCCTCCATCTCATACTGATCCCTCTTCTGGGGTCCCTATTGATCCCTCTCTGCTCTGCCCTTGGCATTCAGGCAGGCTGCTGTCCTACCTCTCCTAACTAATGAACAGAGCTCATTTCTCTTCCCCTCACACTGTCACCCTCCCTTGTTTTGTCTCCAGCATCCTTGATCCCATTGCTTAGTCTCAACACCCCAAATTCTTCCTTCTCTCCCGACCACTTCTTTAGTACCTTCTGGTCTGAATTTTAAATATTTCCTCCCTACAAAAACTGTCTTTTGTTGTTTGGGTGGGTTTTTTGCTCTTATGAAGAACGGACTTTATTTTGTTTAGTTTTGTAGGTTTGAAGCAAAATGTGAAGTGTGGGAAGGTGGCACTGACTTGGCCACTGTAGGTAGTATTTCCGCCCACTAAACCTGTCTTTGTTAATGCAACTTTTCAGGAGATTTCCACCACTATAATTTGACTTTCTCTCATAATTTCTACCTTGAACTTGCCTGCAGAAAGTTGTGTAAGAATGGATAGTTCTACTTTTTATTGTAACTAAGGAAAGTACTCTAAGCCCAACACTTCTCTATTCCCACAGTATTTGTTGGTCAAGTAAGAGATTTTAGCTTTTCCTACAAACCCTGCTTTTCTGCATTTGAAAGTGCTCTTCACAGGTATCTCGTAATGACCTTCCAGTTTTGTTCAAGTGCGCACAAAGGTGTGGCACTAGGTTAAGGTTTCAAACACAGTCTTTGTGGCTGGTACATGTTTTCTTCTGCTTTGAATGAAGTTTGTCCAAAGTACTTTCAAAACTCTGAACCTCTGAGATTTTCTGTTGCAGAAGTGGGGCAGGAGAGTTTAGAAGCCAAAGGGTAATGCTGGTTTATAATTCTGCTTTTGCCACTCTTGCACCTCAGAGTAGGTTGCTAGCTCAGAAAAAGTGATTTCTAAAGTTCAAAGCCAAAATATAACCAGCCTGTTACATCAAAATGATGGGCTTTTGGGAAATCGTTGTCTGTTTTATTTCAATTTTCATGTTTAATCTTTATGAAAGCTGGATGCATATATCTGAAGGGTGTGTTATGTGAACCTTCTTCCTTTCTAAGGAGAGCATGGTTGTATCCCTACCTATGTGCATGAACCCTGGGTCTCAATAAGATACATACTTTTGCGGGTACAATCCATGCCTCATTTTTAAGAAAAATGTGACCATTGTTGTCCTACAGAAATTCAGGTTGCCGTGAATTCTGCCTGGGATGTAGCACACCTCTGAAAGAGCTCTGGCCTGCTCCTCCAACAAGTCCTCAGTCAGCCTGAGGGTCTTCTCCACCAGCAGTCAACCACTGCCCTTTCTCTGTTTTGTGATGGGGCAGTGTTACAGCAGCTTTCTTCCCCCCCTTTTTAAATACATCATTCCACATTAGTAAATCATACTGTTTTATATCAAGCCCTGCATGCCTAGCAGCAAAGAGAGTGCTTATGGACGTGGAGACCTGGATTTTTGCCAGCTGCTTTGGTTGCTGTTACCTGTCGAGCTTCAGCACCACAAGCCGCAAGACCGAACAGAGGATTTGGGTAGATAAGCCAACCTGGAGCCCCTTCAGCCCGCTACTGTTACTCTATGCTAACTG
The DNA here is from genome assembly GCF_964188355.1 of Buteo buteo. NCBI lineage: Eukaryota > Metazoa > Chordata > Aves > Accipitriformes > Accipitridae > Buteo > Buteo buteo. Next base: position 83,737,279 of record NC_134204.1, on the reverse strand, counting down.
CTATTCCTACTGCAGATCCAACCCTGAAGCTGAAGAGCACCATGAGGTCAGTCAAGTGACTCAGGCTTTTGTCTCGCTCCAACATGTCCTGAAGATGTTTTCCTTCACCTATAGTAACTAAAAAGAGGTCCAGAACTAAGACTTGGAAATAATAAAACTGGAGAGGATGGCAGAACAGCCTCTTTCCTGCTTGTGGCTTTTTATGTTGTGATGTTGTGTTTATATTTTCTCTTTTTTTTTTTCCTGGTCAGGGGGACGCCTCACTATATATAATTAGAACAGGAACCTAATCCTTGGTTTTGACCAGTACAGATGAATTTATTCTCAGCTTAAACTGCTGGAGATGTGCTTTCACTGCTCATGACATGAGTGGAGCCCTTCACATAGATTACTGCTTTGTAGTCACTTGTAGTCACAAGATATCCAGTATCTTCTATTGCTTTTGAAAAACTTAATAAACTCGCCACAGGAAAGCCGCACTGTGTATCTTTATGTGTATTTTTCCCCTACATTTTCTAGGTTTTGGGGTTTTTTTTAAGCCTGTTTCACAGGATCTGGTATTACTGCAATGCTGGCGCAGTTGTGATGCTAACATATGCCTCTTAAATGGAGGAACAATGTGTGCAATCCCGACAGCAAAGGGATTGGAAATCTTCAGGATCTGATGAATAGTGTTATGAAACCATCTTTCCAGCTGAAATGAAAGAGCACATTTTGCATGCACACTTTGTGTAGTCAGATGGATGCAGACAAGTATTTAGGCTCTTCTCTGTAGGGCACTCACGCTGAGTGAGTGTGACACATTCCAATCATTGAAATGCTATAATTGTTTGCTCCAAAAGGCTGCATTTGGGTGGTTTATGAGCAGGCACAGCTTGTATGTTGTTGCTAGGTAAACTCATAGTTGACTTTTTCAGGCAGAAAGCTGAGAGTTTAGAACTGCAAGGCAAACTTGATCACATTTCTAAACTGGAAATCTCCATTTTAAACCTCCTTGTGGTCTGGGTGAGTTGCTGTGTTTGTTTACCTGTGGACCTGAAGCCAAAAGACGAAGCACATTCTTGTTCATGCACTACTGGCCACTGTTGTAGATTTCCATGTTGAAAAGTCTTACCTGGTCACTGCTCTCATGGCTATCGTTATCTTCTGGCTTCGGCTGGAAGGGGACCCCCGGTGTCACATGGAGGTGGGCAGCAGGTGGGATGTGACTGGGTAAGGTGGGAGGGGAGGATGGAGCATCTCTTGGTACACAGGTCCGTCTGTTCCCTCTAGCCTCTGCTCTCCGAAGGTGCTCAGAGGCTCCTTCAGCAGTGGTGTTGCCGTAGGTCCATTTTGTCTGTGGGACCTTTGCACAGCACACCAGGCAGGGATCAGGTCTTGTGCAGCTTCTCCTAAGAGTGTGATGGAGAGTTGTCTGGAAAGGAAAGCTTAGCTTTCTTAGCTTGGTATGATCGGCTCTGGGGCTAGCGGTGTTAATGTCACATTCACAATTATGATAGGACCACCTGCAGGAGAAGAAAAAGTTGTCCTATAATTCTTTTGCTGCACATCCATAGTGTGACATGTCCTAATTTGAGCTTAGTGTTAATTGGCCTTGGAGTTAATGAGTCATTCACAACTGTGATAAGGTAGCTGGACTTCATTTTGTACCCCCCCTCATTAAACACTGCATTCGGGCATATCCTTGTTTGGACTTTTGTACAAGGGAGACGAGCACAGGTCATGGGTGTGAGTGAGCAGAGGGCAGGCTGTTGGCTCGCTCTTGCATGTTCCTGCAGTCACAAGAGAAAAGCACTTCCCCCATAAACTACCAGTGGTAGAATGCCACCAGCGTGTTTATTTGTTATGTGAAGGAGGATGAGAGGGCAGGTGAATTAAGCGTATAGCACGAAGGGGATGACCTCCTGGTGTAGTTAGTGTAAGTGTTTTGTTCTTTGTTGTACCAGAAGAAAATCACCATCCATGGCCTCTGACAACAGCAAAACAAAAGCATTGAGGATCTGTCCTGTGGAGTGCACGTCAGAAACTTTTCCCCCAGAACCACACAGGCTTTGATTAATTTTCAGATGATAAAAATCCTTCACCTTACACCTAAGACTTCTTTGAGAAGAACATGAAGTACTGCAGCTTGATTACAAACCTGGTAAATGCTTTGCAGATGCCAAAGATTAAACTGACTCATACAGTTGCTTCACAGACCATGGATATTTAAGGAAATAAAAGGCAAAAAATTGAGTAGTCAACATACTGCAAGAAAGTTAAATCCCTTTACTTCAGCTGCTTTGAATAACATCTTTCTTGCAAAGTACAAGTCAAGTACTTTGCAGACAAGGAGCATAACAGATGAGTAAAACAGGAGTTAAAAAGAAATCCTTTTACTTTAAAGTTATCATTGGATCTGGAAGTCATAGAAAGTTGAAAAATGTGCATCCCATACTACCATTTTTACAAATGCTTTTCTCAAACTAGAAAGGCACTTTTAAACCACTAAAAAAAATTCCCAGAAATCAAGCAACACAAATTCCATTTTCTGTTAAAACTTGGGTTTGTAACTCTACTATCTTATTAAAAATTTAATGTTGCAAGGTAATTTGAGTTCTTAATAAAAGTATTTTAAAATTAAAAAATAATTTGATTTTCTGTACTCCAGGCTATAATTTGATGTTCCATATTCTAGAAAATGTTTTCAAATTACCTTTTATCTGATGAATAGAAAGATTAAGCCAATGCTAGAGAAAATACAGTAAGTAATACATCAAGGGATTGAAAACAGATGTTTTCATTGCCTGTCTGTTTTTGGGTGGTGTCCCAGAATTATGTGACATAAAATGACCATCTTAACTGCCGATACCAGTATTCTTCCTTGAGGCAGGGAAGGTTTATAACAGTGCTATTCCAAGGAAAGATCTGGCAGAGGAATGCAACTCTACTTCATCTTTACTATGAAAAAAACCAGTGCATTTCTGTTTTGTCTTGGGGTGATTGAGAAGAGGAGAACTCCCTCCACTGCAGGGAAGTCACAGTCCCATGCCTGGCTGCCTTCTGGCCCCAGTGAGCAAGCAGTGGTTTAAGGCATTGTATAGCTCTTCCTGTAGACCCTGCATCAGTATCACCACTACTTTGAGGTGAGATTTGCAGCTGATTCTTCAAGTCTTACTGCCCATACCTAATTATCTAAGCAGGTTTTTCTCCCTCAGTACTACAGTTGGTGGGCACTTGACATGAACAAGAGAAAAGGGGCATAAGCTATTGTCTAATAAGAATGGGTACAGCCAATATTGCAAAACATGGCATCGTGTGAGCTGAGAAATAAAATGCAAAGTAAACTTAACCCAAATGAAGTCCATGTATGAGGATTTATTTCTGGTTTTGTTTTTCAATCTATTTTCACCATTGTCTAATGATGCCTATTTGGGTTAATTCTTCCAGAGGTGGAGTATGTAGTGATGATTAGAGACAGCAGAAAAAAACCAGTAATGCCTACTTTGCAGTGCTTTCTTATCCATATAATTCAGAGAACTTGTCGAGTACGTATATATTTTTGCACCCTCTTTACAGATGATAATAGTAAAGCGTTGTGCCTGTTGGCTCAAGTCAGCTTGATTCCGTTTGTGTAGCAACATTGGTTTTCTTCAGCTGAAGACCTGCCATTAGTTATTTAAAGGTTGACTGGAAACCATAATCTGCAAAGTTGCATGGGAGAAAAAGAGAGATGATGGGAGGGGATGTAAATACAGAGGATAGTAGTGAGACTGATCAGCTCTGCAAAACATGAGCTAGGAGTGAAGGCAGAAGGAAATAAGAATTAGCTTATTTTAATGAAAAGGTGACTAAAAGGAAGCTGATAATATTCTTTAAATATGCCAAAAAGCTTGGAAAAAAAGAGAGGAATAAACTTTCTTTTTTGTCTGCTCTAAATTAGAAGGGAGTTATAAGTTTGCATTACAAAAAGCACGACTGAGGTTAAACATCAGAAAAACCTAACGGAGACTGAGGAAAGTTAAGCACTAGAATCTGAGTTTTGTCTTGGGAAGTGCTGAAATACCACCATGAGTCATTTTTAAGAGCAAGCTAGGAAAACTGGTATCAGGAAAGATATAGATGAGTCAGCTCTGCCTTTAGCCAGCACTATGGATCAGGGGGTATCCTTATAGGACTCATTTTTAAAGCTTATACCTATGAAGAATCCCTTCTGCAAGTAAATTCAGGCCTGTTTTAGGAATCCAACAAGCTTTTGACAATTCAGATAATATATGTGTAGTTTTACAGAAACTGAAGATATACTGATTCAGTAAATGAAGCTAAAGTCCTGATCACTTTGAAATTAATCCTTTAGTAATTATAAAATGTAATTTTACCCTTGGATCATGGTGGGGTTTTGCAAACCTTTCAGGGCTTACCCTTGTAATTTATGGTTTCATCAGAGTCCACCCACAAAAATGCAACCTTTATTCATATTCATTTTTACAGAATATAAAATCTGCTGACAATTTGAAAAGGTGGATGTGGAAAAGCACCAACAAGAAAATGAGCCCTTCCTGTAGCTCAGCCATTGTGGTCTGAGCTGCCCTGTTAAATTGATAATAAGGTGTTGGGGCTGTGGTTAACTGTAGCATAGCGTTACTGCAAATGGACTGCTTTTTCCTCCCTCATTGCCCAACACAAAAGTGCTGGTGGGGCTGCTGGGGGACATGCATGCAGCTTGAGACAGAAACATGAAAAGAACATGTGCTTTCTATGGTAGTGTTTATTCCTGGACACTTTGCAGTTGACTGAAACAAAAGTGCTCCTATCATAGAAACGTGGTTGAGACTTTTTTTAAGTAAGGCTGGGGAAGGGGGACATGGCATGTCCCCCTCTCTGACCCTTAAAGAATGACAGCCGAGCGAGCATCCAGTGGCACTGTCCTTATGTTTTTCTGAGAAGTGGTGCATCTGTAACATGAAAAACGCAGTCCATTTTGCACGGTGGTGGAGCCTATGCCACAACCTGACCTGTTGGTGCAAGAGAGCTCTCCTTCACAGCCCGCCCAAAGACCTTTCAGGGTCCGTGGGGGAAAGGCTGGCAGGTACCTCTGTCCTGCCACTGTGCAGACATCATATTTTCTCCTGCACCAAGTGATTGTTTTAGGACAACAGGAGCACAGTGCACAGGCTCGAGGAAGTTCATCTTATCGTCTTGAGCAGAGCATCCGAGGAAAGGCTGCCTTTATGAGGGAGCTCCCCCACTCTTCCCCCCCCCCACCCCTGTTTCTCACTGAAGACCCATTATTAATCCTATAGAAAGGGTTATTCATGCCCAAGCAACATCAATCATCCAGTGTGCACAATGCCTGACTGTAAATTATGACATTATCTGTGAAGAGAATGATGATAATAACAACAACGATAACAAAGCTCAAGGCACATCACCAGTAAGCGGAGAGCCTCCGCTAGACCTGTCAGATTTGTCTCCATCATGAAAGGTGGTTTATGTCCTGCCCAGTCCGAGCCCTATACATCACTGGGGCTGTCAGGAGTTTCTGTAGGACCAGCTGATGTGGCTGAGAGCAGCAGCTGCCCGGTGGCTTTGAGATGCAGGGCTGGGGAAGGAGTTGCTGGGGATGGAGCATCCTCCTGCGGACGGGTGCCCTGGCGAGCCGTCCCGCCGCTGCCCTCTCTAAGTCACAACCAGAAGTAAACCGCTGTCACCGAGATGAAAGGCTCCTTTCCTCTGATCTCTCCACTACGAAATTACTTCAGCGCCACACTGTATTTTATGTCAATACCTATTTTATTTTTCAAAATTGAAAAAGATGTAAGTACATTGTTCCCTGAATTCCTGATGCTGGGGGTAACCTAGCAACTCCCGGTGCTGTGCAGCATACAGCGGTGTGCTAGCCTGCTGCACGTTCATCCGAACAAGCCAGCCGTGCAGCATTTCACTTGCAGATGATCTAGCTAAACTCATGGTTCTCGTCTCCCTTCCACTTCGGCAATGCTAAAGCTCCCCCCCCGCTCCCCACACCCATGCCATATCCCCATCTTCAACATAACCACGAGAAAAAGAAAAAAGAAATGTGGTGGCTAATGGTTTTATTCTCTTTCTTTTGGGCAGCCCTAATTGTCCAAGGGCTCTCAGTGCTCACCGGCGCTGAATAGCTGAAGCTATTTTTATGGGATTTGTAGCCTACAGCACCCTGCAAACTGATAATCACTGGAAACATGAGAATATATTCAGAAGCACATTTTCACGTCATGCAAAATTTGCAAGTTCAGAATGTACCTGTGGAAACAGCCTTTTGGGAAAAGCCTTTAGTACAGGGATTGCTCTCAAGTGGTAGAATCACAGTGGTGCAAGCCCAGGTCACCCCCCACCTGCTGCAGGTGTGCAGGGCACGTAATGCCCGGGGCAGGGGGGGACCAGCAGCAGCTCGGGGAGGGCAGGGGTGAGGACTGGGAGGAAGGGGGCTGGAGGCGAGATGTGAAACCCCACCAGGGATCAGCTCTACCACTCGTCTTCCATGACTCATCGTGAACCAGGGTGTTTTTCAGTTTTCTGTTGCTGAGAGCCGTCCTTTCTCTGGGGGTGTGAGATGTCCCCAAAGTCCCCTGCCTTGCCCAATACTGTACCTGTGTCATTTTGGTGGCTTGAACCCTGGGAGGGCTGGTGTGTGCATAAATCTCTGGGAAGGGGGCAAGGAGTGCTTTGCACGTGTACGTCCTAGGGCTCTTCCAGCAGCACAAGATGTTGTGACATTTCTCTAACTCTCTGGCTGTCCAAGCAGGGCTGAAAGAAGCCTCACAGATGCTTTAAATTAGAAGAGCTGACAAACCAGGGCATTGTGATGCTGTGAATGTTACTGGTGAGGTTATGTTAGCCGGAGCCCAGAGTACTGGGGAAGATCTGGTAGATCCATGTTATCTGAGGAGTCTTACAGAGGGGTATCAGCCAAAACAAATTTATCAAGCATAGTAAAGTGATCCTGTCAGAAGGGATGGCTAAAATATTTTATTCTGTTTTTGTATTTAGCAAGTGATACATGTGCCTTTTTCTTTCTTACTTTTTTTAATTCAGTGACATTGAGCGTTTTTTGTTGTTGTTGTTGTTTTAACTGCATTTGGACTAATTTCGTTAATTGCAAAGTAAAAATAAATGTTTTCCCCAAGTTTGTTTTACATTGCTTACATTTCCCTGCTTACAGGGAAAAGAGAGAAAAACAAACCACAGAAAAAAAAAAAAACCCAAATAAAAAGCCCACCACACTCAGGTCATTGTTTGGTGAAACATCAGAAGTTTCAGTGAATTCCTCCAGCACTTTCAGAGCTGGAAACAATCCTTTGAATACCCATGCTGTGTTTATTTGTACTAAAAAAAGAAAGTGGATGTGGTTTGAGAAGAGAGTATTTCATTGCTAATATGTCTTTCTAGATGTTAGTATTCTACAAGAAAAGAAAACGTTTTCTTCTGTGGCAGCATTTGTTGCAATGCCATTGCCACAAATCTCTCTTTTCAGGTTCACAACAGCATTGTGATATTATATTCACTGTCTTAGCCATTCAGAATTAATCTAAGTTTACTACTGTGGAGGTAAAACACAGCTGACCCAGATTCCTTGTTTACTTTGTTCTAACAGCATGAAAAGGACCTTAAATTGTGAATAAACAAATTACATTTGCATCCTTTTTATGCAGGCAAAATTGGGTAAGACTTCATTTGAAAGAAACAGTATAAATAGCTCTTTTTTTCCCCATCCCATGCTCCCTATTCAAAATCACAAGTTTTACACATTTTTTTCTAAAAGCCCATGCGCATTTTGATAATAAAAATTCAGTAAATAAGCAAGTCCCAGCTTGATTTCTCCATGACTGTGATTTGTGCTGAATAACAAATGGCCCATTTCATTAAGCCTGTTGGCAGCGACCGACTGACAAGACGGTAAATATTATTGTTAATGCAGCATACCATGGTGATACTAGGAGGGGAACACCACTGAAAAGCATGAATACAATGTACAGTCTGTCTTGTAAATGGCCAACGGGTAATCTTACTCCTGAAATCAACTGCATTTGAAAAAAAAAGATGGAAAGAAAAAGAATAATACGTTTGGCTTTGCAAGATCCTGAGTGTTTTAGGAGGCGGTGCTCCCCGTGCCGATCCTTTCAGACAAGTTTGAAATCTAAAGTAGCTCATAATAAGAAAAGAAGCATTTGTGTTTCTGTATCAAAGTACCACAGAAGTACAAATGGGAGTAAAGCTGAGACCACCCATGGGGAGAAGGTCCTCGTTAGAGCGGCTGCCAACTGACCTGTACACCAGAGGCTGGCTGTTGCTGAGGCGATGGGATGAGGGCTGAGCTGGGCGATCATGTTCCCTGTTCTCAAGAGCCCTTCAGGGTACGAGTTCATAAAACATGAATTTCTTTTTCTTTCCTTTTACTTTCTTGATTTCTTTCTTGCTTTCGCATCTCTTCTGGAATGCTGTTGTGGTTTAACCCCAGCTGGCAGCTCAGCCCCACGCAGCTGCTCATTCACTCCCCTCCGGTGGGATGGGGGAGAGAATCAGAAGAGTAAAAGTGAGAAATCTTGTGGGCTGCGATAAAGACAGTTTAATAGGGAAAGCAAAAGCTGCGCATGCACAAGCAAGGCAAAACAAGGAATTCACTCAGCACTCCCCACAGGCAGGCAGGAGTTCAGCCATCTCCAGGACAGCAGGGCTCCATCACGCCTAACCGTGACTTGGGAAGACAAACTCCATCACTCCGAACGTCCCCCCCCTTCCTTCTTCTCCTTCTTCCCCAGCTTTCTATGCTGAGCATGATGTCCTATGGCATGGGATCTCCCTTGGGTCAGCTGGGGTCAGCTGTCCCGGCTGTGTCCCCTCCCAACTCCTTGTGCCCCCCCAGCCTGCTCCCTGGTGGGGTGGGGGGAGAAGCAGAACAGCCCTTGGCTCTGTGCAAGCACTGCTCAGCAGTAATGGAAACATCCCTGTGTTATCAATCCTGTTTCCAGTACAAATCCAAAACATAGCCCCATAGTAGCTACTGGGAAGGAAATTAACCCTATCCCAGCCAAAACCAGCACAAAAGGAAAAACTTAATCAAATTCTTTTTATGATATGATATTTGATCTGACAGTGATACAAGGGAAGCAACAGAGAGGGAATGAGGTTGGATACAGAGCTTGGCCAGCACAGACTTACTTTAAGATGTTGTTCTATCAAGCGCCTACTATTTCAATTTCCTAATGTTGCAGCATCTCTTTGAGAGGACAGTAATGGCAAAAGCCAGCCGGAGCAACAAGAAATCATCTGATAAGCGTGCCTAAAACATAAAAACTAAGCTTTATCTGAGATTGCAAACTGGCAGTCAGGCAAAATGTCAGCAGTTTTGGTTATGGTCACAAGTGTGGCAAATCAGACATCCTGCGAGTGGCGTGTAATCGGTGGTGCTTTCAGTGCTGCCATCAGGACATCAGTACCTGGTGAGGCCGTGCACCCTGTAATTGCCGAGACTGGCCTGGCCCTGGTCCAGCTGGCTATTCAGAAGGCTTTGTAGCAGTTAACGAACAGCCCAAGGTCAGACTTGCCCGATCCCTGCGTTCGAAGAGGGCCTTCCTTCTGCTGCTGAAATGCCCCTGGGTGTCTCTGCTGCGCTGCCTCCCAGGGATGCACAGAGCAAGCCCAGGACCGGGATGCAAAGATCGTAGGGGGGGCTGCAGCTTGGGCTCCCTCCCCCAGTGCGGGTCCTGGGGTATGGATGTACTTGACATCTTCGTGAAAGGGGAAGAAAACCCACCTGTATGAAATAAAAGCAAGACAAAGGAAACAGCAATGATAAAAAGGCACCGGGCTCCATTTGATCCAAAACAAAGCGTTCTTTCCCAGTTGAGCATTTTGTTAGAAGCACAATTCCAGATGAGACGGGGAAGCCTGTAGAGAGAAACTCTCAAACAAATAACTCCTGCCAGCTTTATGTTCCTTGGAAACAAAGAGTCCCAGGTTTTCAGACGCGTTTGTAGGACTTCTGGAGCCAGCCTTGTTTCCCCTTTGCCCTTCACACTTCAAAATACATTCAGAACCTCCTTGATAGTCCAGGTCACGGTGACCCTACAACGTCAAATAAGGGATACCAGCTGAGGGACGGCTCACAGGAGGAACCAGTGAAACCACAGATTTCATAATCAACTTTAGCTACAAAGGAGCACAGTGGGTTGGCAGGGGGGACGGGGCTGCCAGCACCTTGGTATGCATGGAGAGGGGTCTGCAGAAGAGTGGGGCAAAATGTGGTGGTTTTGGCTCACTGGCACACTGAAATATGGTCAGGGAGGGGGAAAAACTGTGAAGCTGGAACAGAAGGAGGTATTATTTCAGATATTTAGCAACACAGCAAAGGCAGGAAAACCTGCTTTGGGCAGCACCCTGTATGTAATTCAATGTGAACACTAATTTTCCTTTGTGTTGTGCTATGCTATTCATGAGAGTTCATTAATGAAAATTGTCATTTCTAAGTGGAAGGTGAAAAGTTTCATCTTTGATTTAGAAATGAAATTATTTTATGGAATTTGTGTACTCTTCCTTTTCTCACGTCTTGGCTGTAGCCATTTGCAATCTGCCGTTCCACTTATCAGTGTATCCACAACTAATTTGTTTTTTGATTTGGTTTTTTTTTACTTTTTTCTATCCTACTCTAGATCAGAAAATTATGTGGAGATGCCCAGAAGGGATGTGCAGGTTATGGTGGAGGACAGCTGCATGTGGAGTAAGCAACTTTACTGCAGTAAATAGCACTATGGATTTCAAGGCAAGTGAACTCTGACAGCTAAGAAAAAACTGCTACTGCTAAAGCAGGCATTCAGGGCAGGCACGTGAATAAGTTATGACTCAAAGAAAGTTAGCTGCAGAGCACTGGGTTTGCACCTGGCCAGCTGACAGTGCCTAAGCATTTCTGGCTGATGTGCCAAAGTGCAGGATAAATTCTGACCACTGCGTTGGATGGGACAGTGATGCCTCTGCAAGGAAACCCACAAACACCTTGCTGCACAGCCCTCCTTCTCCGAATGAGCTCCTTATCAGGGAGAGGATTTCCATTGTTAGAAACAAATCACTTGGAATGCTTGCACAAAACATTCGATTTCTTTCCTCTCATTACCACTGAGAATCTATTTCTCTGTGGTTTGTAAAAGGCTTTGTAAGTAACTCTCCAGCACTTTATTTCTCATCAAACATTACTTTAGGAAGAGAGGAAACCATTCCTTGAAAAAGCAAATTTCAAAGCAGGGTCTGATGTTTCTTTTCCCTTTTTTTTTTGACTGCTCAGCAAAATACAATAAAAACAATCTTAAGGAGAGAAGCGGTTAGGACCTATTTTCAAAACCTGTGGTAGGAAAAGGCTGCTGAGTGCATGACAGGTAGGCATACCTTTTTTTCAAACTATTAAAGTGTTTGAGATGAGGACGGTAACCTGTTCCGTGTTTCTGTGCCCCCAAATTTGGATAGTGAGCTCCCTGATGCTGGGTAATGAGCCATTGCAGGGCTGACACTGGTCACACTACACACCACAATTTTTACAGTAAAAAGCAAGGAGACATATAAGGACTTTCTCATCCAAAAGGACTGCTTTTCCTCCTGTTAGATTTGGATAATGTAACCTCCAGTCTCAATTACTGTAGTTCACCGTACCTGGGCATGAAACCTCTACCCTTAAGAAAGCCGGGGCCAGCTCAGCAGCAGGCTGCTCAGCAGCAGTGGTGGTGGTGATCCCATTTCGCATCGCCACGTCCTCATTCCCAGGCCAAACCCAAGGTTTCCCCTTGTTGAGCAGTGCCCACCGCCCTGCCACCACCTCACCGTTGCAGCTTTGCTCTGCTGGGACAGCACAGGCACAAGCCCCATCTTCAAGAAAGGAGAGGTAAATGCAATCTCTATATGTATGTTTTGCAATTTTTGAATGCGTACCCAATGTGACTGCATAAAATGGTTGTGGGAGGTGGGAGACACAGGCTCCTTTTAACTGGAAAGAAGGAACGTGCTTGGATTTTAAACAAATCCAATATTTTTTTGCCTACACAAACACTAGGTGGTATGTTATGTGGGAGATAACATATGATGCAGTTCCCTTTGCAATTTAAAACATTCTGCTCACCAGAAACAGATGTCTTGAAAAATTCCCAAGCCCTTCAGTATGCCTGCAAAACTGCATGAATATCTTTTCTCTTCATTTGAAACTAGGGCAAATTATAAAGACAAATATCCACATGTTTACTGTAAATTTGATATCTAAGAAGTTTTGCAGGTGGATGTGCTAGATCAGCTTCTGACACCTGAATCTTGGGTATTAAAATAATGAGTCTGTTATTTGGTAACTCAAAGCTGTATTTTTCTTAACTTTCATGCCATTTCACAATGGGAAGCAGAATTGGCTGGGTGTCAGACTTTATGACAAGCTCACACCAGAATATTGCTATTTGTCATAGCTCATCTTGGCATACAGGTCTAAGTGAACACTAAGAAAAAGCATAATTTTTAAAATTGTGGCTTAACAAGAATGGAATAATTCTTCTCTTAAAGAAGAAAACATAAGCAAAAAAAGAAATAGTGATATAGCTGTTTGTATCAATCCCTGAACGATTAATGCTGTCATTCTGAAACACATGTAAGACTTCCATACTTTCTGTGTAAGGTTTAGAAAGACATCTAATGGAAAACGTTTGTGCAATGAAGATCTCAAAAACTGTACAGTTAGTGAGGAATTATACAATCACAGTTGCAACACAATTCCTGTTAATTATATTACTATCTGTAATACCTTTTTAGAACATGATGCATAGTTATTCTGTACACCTTTCCCTAAGAAATACAAAGCATTTCTTTGCCTGCCAGCATGTATCTTCCGAATTATCTCTCTGCAATAGATAAGAAAGATGAATATAAACCTCTTATTGAAGTTTCCAGATTATTTCATACCATTTAAAATTCCTTCCCTTTGTATTTTCCTTTTTTTATCTCTTTAGATCATCTCCCATTCAGCTATGGTGCCTACTAACAATGAAGCCACCTGTTCCCTAAATTAAAGTGGAGCATGGCAAAGTTTAGTGGGTAGAACACCAATGTAGCATCATGGCACCCATGTCTCTGGACAACGTCCATTTCATATGTAGTTAACCTCTGTGCAACCCAAACAGTGCCATATGGGATTCCCGTGTATTACTTGGAAACACTTAAATAAGACATAGGATACACAATACTGCAGAACAGCAGCCTTCCCCAGTAATACACTTAAGATTTCATAGTGAGGACGCAGGATTTGAGCCTGCAAGTGCCGAGATGTGACAGATTCACTTCAAAATCATGCATATTTACATGGGCTTTTTATATCAAGCTTTAGCACCCCATTTTCTAGGAAGTAATCCCAAAATAACTTTTTTCACTTTCTTCAATTTCTTTTCCTTCCTACTCACCCGTCTCTACCTGTTTCTTCAATTCCTAAAAATATACATAATTTTAATAATTTAGTCTGCCTTTCTGCTTTAAGCACATCTTCTTTTCTTTCATGTATTTTTTTTTTTTCCTGAATGCCCTCGTCCTTCTGCTTTCTTTCCTTTCAATGTTTCCTCATGGTCTGGTATTTTCCCATGTGCACCTATATTTACTCCTATATCACCTAGTTCATCTCAGGTTCTTTCTGACTTTCTGGTTCTCAGTGGTTTTCACTCTCTCAGAGAGACACTTGTGCCACCTTCTCAATTTTTTTTTTTTTTTTGCTTTTTGCTTTTTAAAGCATCTCCTCCTTCTCCTCATCTACAATCCCTTTACTTTACTCCTATCTCTTTTTCATGCCTCTCTAAATCTGTTTCTTTTTCTTCCTCACCTCTACAACTTTCTGATTTCTAAGTTTTTCATATTCCTTTCATTCTTCTTACACATTCCCCACATTGAGACGAAGCTGTAGCTGAGAATTGAAGGTATCTGAGAACATCTGCAAACAAAATTTTATTCAACTTTGTGAAAGCTAGTTTCTCAGGGAGATCTATAGTTGTGGTGTACTCTTCATACTAATACCAGTACTAACTGCAGGTGTGTTGTACAAAATCTCCATTTTCACCGCACAAATGAAGCTCAGCTTCTCATATAATTGTATTTCCCCCCCACCCCCCCCCCCACCCCTGCAGGGTTACTAAAGATTTATGTTTTGTAAGTAGCCATTGTCCAAATAAGTGGTAGTTGTTTGAATATCATCTTTCCTCTTTGCCCATATTGGCTGTTTCATCTCTGCAGACTTTTATGTACTGACAACCAAGTTTTCACATATGTATTGCCGTACAAAGTAGTAATCTCAACAAGCTTAGCAGGACTGGGAGAATTAGTGCAGTACCTTACCCCCCGCCCCCCCCAGCATAAATATTAAACTTTTATCTTTTTACTTCCAACATATATAATAAATACAGCACTGGATTATCCAGTCATTCAATATTATTCTCCTGCTTCTGACTTTTTTCCTTCTTCTTAGTGAGATTTTTTTTTCTGACTACAGCTGTGCAGCCCTATTGAATGCAGCAATGTGCTTCAATAAGGCTGCTTTGGCTGTAAAGGAGAACAGAACCCAGCTCAGAATTATTATTCTGCATGACTTTTTCTCCTGTCCTGTATTATATATCTCTTCAATAGATCCTTTGCTTTTCTGCTTCAAGTCCTACTGTTCCTTCCCTAGCCATCCTGAACATCCACCGCTCTCTGCCCCATTTCATGATGTTTCATCCGAACTGACAACAGACTGCTGTCTCTCTTGCAATTCAGAACAAAGCAAAAAAAACCTAAAAGAAAAATACATAGCTTGCATCAACCTTACCTGCTTTTACAGCTACCAAGTGTATGGGATGGTATGCCAGTATCCACAGATAAGTATTTCTGTAGGCTTGATGAGGCAGGGAGGCTTCACCCATGGGTTCTCCTTATGTACAGAGTAAGACAGGTACAGACAGGCACACAGGCTCAGCTTCCCTCTACATACAACCTAGTTTAAAACTAAACTACTGGTAAGGGCCTTTTTGGCCAATGAAGAGAAGTAACTTCCCTCCAGGTCCACATCCCAAGACCGCTGCCTAAGATACTTGAAATCTGCTGTCCGATGGAAGTCCTTGTACCCCACTGCTCGAGGATGATTTTTAGACATCTGAACTTATCTTGGTACAGTGGCTAACTTTAAACAGCTCACCTTCCAAATAATAGCTCACTAACATATTCATATATTTAAGGTACTGCTGCTTTATTTTATTCTGTTACTGAGTAATTACTCCTGTGTTTTGCATGGGACAGGAACACTTCAGGTCCTCATGCCTGAGCCAACTCCTGGTATGCTCCTATGCAGTTCTGTCTTCATTGATACAGAAGACGAAAAGAGTTAAGAGCAAGCCTTCCCCTCCCAGCCCTATCCCTTTCTTCTTTCTACCAAGAAAGGTGACCCCAGCCTCAAACACGCTGTGCAGGTCTCTCTGTTCCCCAGGTAGGCTTTTGCAACCTGGGCCAACTTACGTGTGCTTGGAGGTGGATTTTCAAGGCAATAATGCTGTAATCCTGTGCCTCCCTCCTATTGTCCAAGCCCAACCTCTTCACTGCTCAACTTCACCTAGTCATTTTATCCGCTTGGGATTTGGGGAGATACAACAGGTGGCTGCAGAGCTCTGTTCTTATTGAACAGCTGTTCATATTGGGCAATGCGGTATGCTCCTCCATCACACAGGATTCACATTAATATCAGTAACATAAAATAGTAAATTGCACTAATCCAAGTCTTGCCATTGAAGCAACTGCCAATTTGTTTAAAGCTTTTTACTTCTCATACTTAAACAAACAATATGCAATTTTTACATTATGAGAAAAGTTTACTTCAGAGGTACAGATATACAGAAATATGTATTACTATAATATATATTGTAGTTATCAGATTTTAAAATAGTTTTCCAGTCATTTCAATATTGGAATATATTATCAGAAACAGTGTAATGTGGAAGTAACGAATGTTGAATTTGAAATATTTGTCTTTAAGAAGAAATGTCACGAATGGATGCAGCTGTCTGGGCTTTTATGCTCAGGCATTGGTCAGTGATTGGGGCTGGTCAAAATGAAAACTCATATTTACAAAATATTTTAAAGTTCCCTACACATATTCATTGCACCATCAAAACTGATCCTGGCAGTGGAAATTTTAGCAATGAGTTAGGAAAATTATTCTTGACATCCTCATTTCTGTTTGCTTGCAGAGAGTCATTTACTGAGTGTTGTCTGGGTCAGTTCACAGGATGAGCAAGCTCCAGGTACTGGTGATAAATTTTCTGTCTGCTTATCTCTGGAACAGTGAGCAGGTGCTGCAAATGTTGCCAGTTTATCTGAAATTTTACTTCATAGTTTAGTGTCTGGTTGCCAGTTGAATCCCCTGCTTGCTTACCCTCCTTTGTAGTAACTTGACCTCTAAACAGATTTGATTTTAAAAAGATAAGATATTGCCAATAGTATATGAAAATGCAAAAGATAACAGAAAGCTTAATGGTTTCAAGAGTTGGAAGGTGTCAACTGATGCTACGGCTCTTCAAAAAAGCAGTATCAAACCCAAAGGCTATAAGAGTTGCTATTGAAACTTTTAATTACTTTTTGTTTTAATATTTTTGAACTTTGGATTTTTAGTGGAATATTTCACAAGTTAGAAACATCTTTGAATGTCACTCACTGACAATGTTCTCAGGAAGACAACACAATTTTGCCATCTTTGAAAGCCAATTGCTCACTGTTGCTGATGTCAGTAAGGCAGTTTCACATATATATGGCCTACCTGACCAAGATTAGGTGGTCATCTCCATGTTTACTGGATTTAAGAAAGATAACTACTACTTCTTGCTTGAAGTGTGTTTTCAGACATATGTAAAAGAAGTGTGTGGTCCTCCTTCCATAAGCATGCAAACATTTCTGTTGCTGATATTCAGCTGCTATTCAATTTTTTTTTTTTTACTTTTTATGCTATTTTTTTCCCATAGGCAAATTCTCTCACTTAAGAAAGTAACTTGGTTTATTTTGGGATGTCCTTCATTTTCAGGTGACCTTTCCCCCCTCAGCATACATGTATTTATGCTACAGGTTTTGCATTCTCCAAGCTCAAGACCCTTAGATTGATATAGTTTATACAGATAGAACAGGCACGAGAAACAGAGACAAACCCAATAATCCCAAACTTTGCCATTCACACTAGTGTCATGAGCAATGTTGTGTTACAGATACAGTGCTTTTCTGTTTCAGGTTCTCTAAAACCTCTGTACCATTCAGGAATGGCTGAAACCTTTAGAGATGGGGAAGCTGCTTACTTGTAGCTCTTCTTGCTCTGAAAAAGTCACTTTCCAGGATTCTCATTCAAATATGCCATTTGCCTCAGTGTAGGGAAGTTATAGTTTTAGATGCCCTTCCCTTATGTCTTCATCTTCATTTTTCTCAGTCCCAGTTGCTGACTACCTTAAATTAGCTTTTCTTTTTAAAACAATTTTAAATCTATCCCAGTCAAAGGAAATGACTGGAATGCTCAGGAAGTTGCAACCAGACATATAACAGCCTCTGGAGAGGATATAGCTCATTTTCTACTCTAGCATGGCTCTTAAATGTCATAAAGATTTAAGGGGACTCCCTACCTTGCTGTGGAGCTGATGCTGGAAATAAGAAATTTCTGGGAACGGACTGGGACATTTAGTACTGGACTGGGCCATAATTCAGGGTTGTCTGTGCCCTGTTTTCCAGTTCAGTCCTAATCAAACAGGTAGACCAACCCTGCCTGAAGTCATAACTTGGGAATGTAATATCTATACTCTCTCTCTCTCTCTCTCTACTATATACCTAATAACTTCCACAGCAAGTCTTCAGTGTAGGGCTGGTGAACAGCAAACCTAGGCACATTAATTTTATTCTCCCCTCCCCCACTTCATAGCAATCAAGATTATCTTCCAAAGACAAAGTCAGGCAGGATAGCATCTCATGAAAAATAAAAATTTCAGAAGCCTTAAAAAAATTTGCACACTTATGAACCAGTGTCACATTTTAATATTTTTTTTCTCCCAGATAAACACTTTCAGCAAGGACCATGTGAGGTGTTAACTGGATGACCCTTCACTTAAGGGCATGTCTACCTAACACACTGGAAGAATCTACCCCTGTTTTAGTTCAGAGTTGTAAGTCAGACCTTCATCTTTCTAAATGATTATAATCTATTTCCACATTATGTTTCAAAATATGAATGTCTAACATACAGCGTGAACTGGAGAGGGATTTTTGTCTTGTTAAAGTCAGGAAAAGTTTTGTAAAGGATTGCCATTTAAGGAAAAAATTAATACAGCTCCTAGCAACCTCTCTAGGACCTCAGTATTACAGAAAATCAGCTCATATATTAACATGTTTTTATGTCAGCAGCTAATATTGTTTCCTGTGCTTGGAAATATGACATTTCAGTCTACTTCTCAATCTACTGATAGGGCTTTGTATCAGCTGATGCTTGCATGATCCAAATCTTATTCTTCAGTAGGAATCTAAAGTCTAAAGAAATGGGACATTTCCTAGGAACCAAGACCCTTCCAGCCCAAGGGACATAAAGCCACATGAGAAAACATAAACTTCCTTCTCCAAACAGCTGAAGATGTGTTAGTGTTCAGGGTGCCAACTGCAAGTGAATAAAATACTTAAAAGTGGGATTGTCATACTTTCACATACTATAGGGTTTGTTGTCATAATTTTTTAATTCCAGATAATGGCAAGTACATACATAAAACTACAGTAAATTTATTGAGCTCAGCTTTGCTAGTGTTTTTATAGCTAAAGCAATGTCACCTTCTCTTTTTCAAACAAGAACTATTAATAAGTTCAGAGTTCTTCATGTGATCCTACATACATTTCTAAATACCAGAGACTCTCACATGAGACACAAATCCAGTGAAACCAAGCTTCATCAGAAGCATTGGCCAGTCTTTTTGTTGATGGTCTTGCCATTTGTTTCACCTTCCCTTTGCTGTTTCAGCAAACATTTACAAAACCGTCACACCAGGCTGACTTAACCCCAAGCCTAAGTTTACAGCTATTTCCTAAATAGGTACAGCCAACTTCTTAAACCAGGAGTTTGGACAGCAAATTATGATTATATCTGAGCATAACCAAAATCCTCATCCTGTAATTTTTAGTTGCCCACAGCTGAGGTACCTGAACTCCAACTAAAAGAACACAAGACTTCAGCACCATTACCTCAATACACACTGAGAATGAAAAACACTGTGAGGGCTTTAGATCAGCAATATCTGGTATCAGAGTCTCTGCTTCTCCAAATTAGCTAATGCTGGTGTGCCAGGCATTGTTTCAGGCTGGCAGCATTTATGGACATGTTTGTGTTGCAGTCGTGACAAATTTTAAACAACCTCTAAAACTCAGCACAGAATCTTGCACCTAAATAAGTTTGAATCAAAAAATGTGCAAGTAACAATCCGTTGCAAATACATAATATTGAATTCAGGAACAAATGTGTCTACCAATGAGCTCCAGACTCTATTATTTTGCATTTGAAAACAGTGAAGTCACAGTTAATTGCAGACATAGTCTGCAAGTGCAGTTCCTGGTGATGGATTGTGTCTAAATACTGCCTGTTTCTGCAGGTGTCTATACCAGCTCGCGGGAGAGAGACAGAGAGAGAGAAAAATTGTTAGATTCTCACTGTTACCAAAGCATGTGTGGATGCCCTGAAGTCTGTTCTGCATTGCCTTTCTCTGCTTCTTTTGATGCTGTTGCAGAACCCAGTAGACATGGAGTCATGGAATCAGAGCTACAGGGACTCCTGCAATGTTTGAACTCGCGGGCATGGCACACAACAACATACAGATTGGACTGCAGTAACAGATCAAAATATTGAGCTCAAGGTATTTTATGAATGGCTGGAGGATGCTCCTGTTTACTTCTAGCTCAGACCATCTTTGGTTTTACAGACCTAATTTTGTTTTATTTTGTTTTAATGTTATGGACTGCTTACTTTGCTCATATGGGTAGTCCTTTCGAAATAAACATAACTGAATAAGCAAGAAAAATAAGATTTTTATCAGCCAGCAATAACAAATATATGAAATGCCAACGGGCCAGGGGAAAAACCTAGGCTAAATCAATTTCTAACATTTAGTAAACATTGAAGTACTTGCATAAAATTAAATATTCAAGAGAATTATTTGGGAATATGTGCCAAGAATGTTGTGAATATGGCCATGAGGTATGAAATGTTGCCTGTACTAATGAAATAAGTCACCCCAGGCTGATGATTACCAAGCTGAGGTACCCACCTCTGGGCTGGGGTGAACAGGGCAGCACGGGGTCAAGCAGCATGACCTACATGCTATGGGTGCTGCATCACACCCAAACTCGTGTTATTTACCCGGACCCCTAAGGTGACTCATGCTGGTTGACACTGATATTCTGTGAAGGTTTAAGAAATTAAACTCCTGGTCTTGCATCTCCGAGGCTAATACATTGACTTCAGTGAAACTAAGCTTTTAACCTTTTTATGGAGAACAGTATGTGCCTTTTCATGAGCAACAGGACTTAAAAGTTAATGAAAAAGGTGGCAGAAGAATGCATTTTCTCTGTTGTGTTGTGGCTTCCTCGTACATATTTCCTAGAAGTACATCCTGGCCATCTATGACAGAAAGCAGATTCAAACTATCTGCAAATCTTTATGATTGTGAGGCACACTAAATTGATAATACATTTTACAAACTGAGGTAAGTATACAAAGATCCATGAAAAACTAAACAGAAGAAACTATGCACATAAAGGAGTGCCTCTAGTTCCTTTTTCCTGTAGGACAGATGATATGTATTTTAAAAAAATATGTTACATTGGCTATCTACCCTGAGCATCTCCAGTCGAATGGGTAGACTGGAAAATTAGAGATGTGATACCACATCTCCTTTCCTTCTCTTATTCACAAAAGCATCAGTGAGGATGGGGTGTAAATTTAAACTGTCACTCTTCCAGAACCTCTCTAGTTGTGCTACAATTGTAGCATTTAAGCACTGTGTGCATTGCATTTGTGAGCATAAAATAATCTGATCTTGCACTTTCACCAGTCTTAAGAACTACTAGGAGGGAAGTGGACACTGCACAACACTGTATAACAAACCTTATTAAAATGCAGGAGGTGTATTGAGGTTCCTAATTCTATTACACCATGGATAATGAGTGCATTTGTGTTAGTCAGCTTCCCATTTTGAGGTTAAACAAACCAGTGAATAGAAATCTGGGTGGCAGCAGAAAGAGGTACTACAGATGATGATGCAGGCAGACAAATGCCAGGCCAATGTTTCTTAAGAAAAACACAAACCCCAACCTTTGCCCGACTTCCTATGAGTTCCCACTAGTTTGGAGTCTACATGTATGTTTGAACGGTTTCTGCTTTTCCTGAACCCTTTCATTCAACAGCTTGGTGTGGAGGCTCACGTGATGCATTTATCTCTGTGTCTAACTCTTGCTAAATATGCCTTATGTGGACAGTAGCTGAATAAGCCCCAGTACATTTTTTTCTGTCTCTTTCTGTATTAATATACCTCACTGCCCCCAGAGCTGCCATTTATGATGATTACCAGATTGAATAACATACTGTATTTTCTCTACCAGTGCCACCACGGGATTTTCCCAGCTGATTTGATTAACCTACCATACTGCTATTAAATTAAAACAAAATCCCTTTTAGATAATAATGCAACCTGAATTTCAGCCTTCAGCCATTGTGCCATCCATCTGTCGTTTGTAAGAACGACTTCCCCTGAAGGGAGCTGGTGTGTTGAGACTGAATCTACCACCTGCCACTTTGCTCAGAAAAACCCCCTTTCACTCTGTGCTATGAATCAATACTATTGGGACAGAGAAAGCTTTATAGAAAAACTAAGCATTATGCGATTAACTGGTTTGGCTTTCTGAGGACTGATCTTCATAGGTAAGCAGTAGGATATCAGGATGCATAGAGCAGAGGAGCAGGAATATTAGTATTTTGTTTCTGGTTGCCTCCAACAGTCTAAGACACATGGTCATCCTACAGTTCTGACCATGAGGTTACGTCTTCATGACTACCGTGTTTGCTGGTTCTGTCAGGGCTGCTGGGAGCATCACACAACTGTCAAATTCTGCACTGGTCCACCTATGAAAATGCAGCCCAACAGCATATTAAAGTGTTTTGGTAAATCCTTCACATACAACATGATGGTTTGGCATGGATAGGCAGCATAGAGGGTTAACAGTTACCTGGAATGGGGCTGCTCTTGTGAGCAGAACTTGCTAATATTTCATGAGATTTCTGTAAGGTTTTAGCCATGAATCCTCCAAGGTTGAGTGCTCTGTAAGTAAGTCTGTGTATAAGTTGGACTCATGGGGAGGAATAGCTTTAAATTAGGGACTTTATCACTGAAACAAAACTTAATTTTGAATCTGTGATGACTTGGCAAATCTTTGCCCATTCTTCACTAAAGTGACATCAAAACTGGCTCCACCTCACCTTTGTCAACCCATTTCCTTAAAACCTTAGTTATATAGGTGGCTAAACATATAAAACAGAGAGATACTGAACATTGTTAAAATTGTTACATTTACTAAAATGGTGTAATTTGATGAGTCACATGTGAGGTACCATTCTCTAAATGCCATTCCAGTCCATTCAGAATCACTGGATAAATTTGTACCTTGGAAATATCTTGGTAAAAAATGGAATTAAATATTATATAGAAGTGTATCACTAAGATATCTGTCGAATATTCTGCATTAATATGAGGTGGGATGCAGAGAGGCCCTCATTTTTTTGGCCTAACATTTTAGCTTCTTCACCAGTCCACCTTAACTTCCTCATCAAAACTAACAAAAGGAGGAAATTCACCCAACAGCAGATTTTCTTTCCTCGTCCTGCTGTCTGTAATTTGAGAAAATGTATTGGATTAGTCAGATTACCAGAGTAATTTTTTAATGTGAAAAACCTATTTCATTAATTCATTTACTGTAAGGCCTAGCTTAATAACAACTATTTTTAGCCTCCTAAATCAGCTAAGTTTATAATCTACATCCTAGTGGAAAACAACTCTTAGGTAAGCTGAGTTGCTCTCTAGAAGTGCTTATTACCTTTGGTGGAAAAAGTTCAGGGCTTCTGACACCGGGTTCTCATGAAGTGCTTAAAATTACTTGGGCTGAGCCTAGGCTGGAACACAAAAGGGTCTTATGGTGGTAATGGGGTCTGACCTCTTGAGCAGGCTACACAGTTTTTCCCAGATACTGGATTCAGAAGATGCAGGAAACCTAGATGCTTCAATCCTGACAAAGACTTAGCATTAAGAAATCAAATGAAAATGTAAAGATAATATCTTAAATATTGTGTTCTTCATTTCATCCAAATATCCAGGCTGCTTTTATTGGGACAGGGTGCTTCCTTCCCCGTTCTAGCTTTGCCTTGATATGCTTAACAAGAAACCAGCCCTTCCTAGAAGAAGTGACAGGGCTTGTCCTACAAGTGCAAAACTGTCCCATCAGAGCCAATTTTCAGTCTCAGTTAAGAGACTGTATGTACCATGGTGGTACTGACCCATGCAAAATCACTTGCAGAAGTCTACTGCTCACTTATGGGGCAATTCAGGGCTGGACTCACAAAAAATTTGCATTTGCTCACTTGGCCAAAGAAATCCTTTTCAGTCAGTTTCAACACTGTAAATAAATGAATTGCAGAGATGTGCCATAAATTAATGGTTTGCTGAGGTGGTTGTTTCTGCCCATAGGTTTCTGCCCAAGGTCCCTTTTTCCTGCATCATATAAACAAATATTAAATCAGCAATCTTTCAACTGTTGACAAACCCACACTTCAAAGTTTCTTAAAAGCTTTTTCATAAAAATAATCTCAAAATAAAGGATTATAATGAGTTATTACTGCACCTGTTCCGATATTCTGGAGAAAGCAGTGCTGCATTGTATAAGTAGTCATATTGAGTAGAATAATCCATCACACTCAAGTATATTTGATGCAGATAATAATGAGATTTTGTTATTTCAATTTAAATTAGTAGTTACAAAGCAGCTACCAGAAAACCACACTAAAAGAAATACAAGTAAACAAACCTCTGACAGAATAGAATGTTAAATTGATATTGAAAAGTGGAGTTAATGTCCAAATGAAGAGCATGGGAAAGTGTTCCTGTTTGTATGTGACTGGTATATATTTATTTTAGCGCTGTTCAGTATAACCCCAAAGTTAGAAGCCTTTGGTCGAGCTGATCAGAATGTGTTGTTTTCATCCAATTTTACCTGACAATCCCAGCTGTATGTAGTTGAATATAACACCATGCAAAATCATAGTCTATGGTGCCATCTCCTTTTGGCCACTGCCCTCATTCAAGCCTGAGTAAATGAGCTAATACAATTAATGAAAAGACAAAGAATCACAAAATGTACTTTTTCTAATGGTATTTTACATTTATTTTCTTCCAGTATATAGTAGGATTGGAAGAGGACTTTAGATGATACAGTAAAAATAATTGACATAGTAGTATGCTATAGCATCTACTATTAAATCCTTCCTAGAAGCTGGAGAGACACGACCATGCTTTTCTGTCAAGTGTAAAATGTATATCTGCATAAACCTGGATTATTAGTAAGGTTCTGCTGTGGAGAAGTCTGTCTTAAGGATGACTTGTAAAGGGAAAGAAATATACTTGATCTCTTATTTTTCTTTTCTTTTTTTTTCTTCATGTAATATAAGAAGTGTCTATGGGAAGACTTTTAAAAGAAAGTGTTTCATTTGGGCTTTTATTTAGGCTATAAATTCAAAATCTGTGTCTTAGCTATCCTTGCGTTAGAAGACTCCTCTGCTGACTGGAAAATTCATAGCACTGTAATATCAGGAGCAGAAGTGGTGCCTGATTATTTGACAGAAAGTATTATCTTTACTATTCCATTTGAAACTTTTTTTTTTTTAAATGGTTATTTCGTGTGAGTGCCTTACAAACACTTAGGTGTAAAGATGGTCTTTGTTAAGATTAATCACTGTCTGTCCTTTGAATTACATGTTGACATGCTCACAGACTACACCTTTGAAATCTCCAATGAGCCCTCCAGGAGAAACCAGAGAAAGAGCATCTGGAGTTTCTCACATATTTATTTAAGCTGAAGATGAGATACAGGGACAAGAAGGGAAAACAAGCAGCACTTTCTATCAAATGGCCTCAAGGGTCTTCTGTATATATAATTTAGGAGGAAATAATGTATAGGTCCAAGGACTCTTTTAAGTACCATCTTCAGGACCAAAATAATGAGATGTTTTGGAGTGGTCATTTCAGATGGGAAGTGGTTTGAAAAACACAAGGTGCTTGTACAGGTTTTACTGTAAAACAAAGTATATTTTATCACAGTTGAGTGTCACTCCAAAGAATAAGGAGAATACCGTGGAGAATAAGGTAAAGCGGTGTTTCTTGCTGCTATCCTGAATATTCAGGTAGTGAAACAGTCACAACTCGGGGAGTTATTCAGTGTGTTTTCAAAGGCAGCTTTCAAAAGCCATTTTTCCATTAAAACTGTCAGTTTTGTATTACAGTCATGATTTCAAAGCATAGCAATGCAATATTCTGGCTCAAATCAAAGACAGATTACGTATTTTATGTTTACATATTCTCAAGCCTTAACACTAAAGCTGGTTGCAGGGCTTTTTTTAGAACTTCAGTGTCATAAGAAAGGAAACTACAGTAATGATGCTAAAAAGAAAACAGCAAGTGAGATGCCTCAGGAGGAGTAGTTTTCTTTAGGTCTCGAGGTGAAAACTGAAATTCTTTCCAACTGTCAGCTTTCATTTCAGCTGTAAATGTCTGGTCTAGATGTAGAAAACATACAATGATATTCTTTGATTTATATTATGAGGAGAGACAGCCTTCACATTCCTGATAGTAAGTATGGATCAATCCATGAGTCCTCCTGGCAAATAAAAGTCAACCATTTTTTCTTACACTCCACAGATATAAAGTCAAATTAATCATCTTTTATATAAAACATCTGTGTCCAGTCCATCACAATAGTCTAAGACAATGATTTTTTAAGAGTGGGAATTATCCTGATGCAATCACCGTAACCTCCAATTACCTCCTTCTCAGATGGGAATGCTTAATATTTCTACCCTTATATTTGTAACTATATTGTAGACAAAACATAGAATCATAGAATCATTTAGGTTGGAAAAGACCTTCAAGATCATCGAGTCCAACCATCATCCCTGCCCACTAAACCATGTTATGGAGTACCCTGTCTACTTGCTTTTTGAATACCTCCAGGGATGGTGACTCAACCACTTCCCTGGACATGATTTTTTTAAAATAAAACGTTGTAATATATATATATTTTTTTTTCTGGAATTGAGAAAATATCCTACTAAAATAGTGGACACCATTCATTTAAAAGGAAGCTTAACCCTGGGAAGAATGAACAGCAGGTTATGTGATGAAATTGCCATACGTATCTAAAATGTAGATGATAACTAGCCTTTCAATTCAAGAGGTGAGATACCTACTTTCCAGAAGCAGCTGCTATCCCATCAGCAGTGAATTTCTAGTTCATTGTCCGAGCAATCATTTTTAGATAACATAATGACCTACCTCTAAGGTCCAGCCTTTGGGATATGGGTAGTGAGGAGGACAATCTGATATAGCATTTAGGTATTAATGGGGCAGATTACCTAAGCCATTTCCTTGGTCAAGTGCGAAGCTTCTATAAAGACAGTTTAAAGCTCAAACGGGGATACAGCCAGGCAGAACTATACTATTTTTAAATTCTCCGAGAAAATGCAATACCTACAAACTTGCAGCCTGATCTGGGGGCCTTTTGAAACCTGTGTGAGAACACGTTGGCTCACACCAGTAGGTTTGGATTAGACCCTAATTAGGGAGTACGTTTCACATCTTTTCAGACTCAATAATGTACCGTGGGGAGGTCCATGAGCAATTCTTATGCTCAAGCACTTTTCAGTAGGCAAGAGACCGGCGGTGGTGCTAATTCAAAGGGGTGCAGCACTGCACATCGGCTCTCTTGGAGCAGGAAAGTGCAAACATTACAACTCTGTGACAGCTCTGAGCAACCACACTCCTAAATTCCAGATCTTGAGTGCCAGTGAATCAAAGTCCTAGTGTTAAAATAACAGGTTGCCCTCATGCCTGTGGCTTAATAACTGTGATTGTTCTTTTACGAGGGTGGAAAAAAAGGACCTTCTATATAAAGAGTGTGAGCAGGACTCTGCCCTAATTACAGCACATTTGAGTAGACTGTGAAATCAGCCCTCCCTCTCCCCCCCACCACAGGTTTGCTAGGAAATGAACAATGAATACGCTTACACTGAAGTGGATCTTTGTATTACCCAGGCTGAAGATTTTTCTCATTTATTTTTTAAACGTCAAACATGTTCTTCCCTCTCACAGACATTTGCTCTTTCATTAGCATATAAAAAGTATTCTGTGATATTTAAAACAAACATCCATTTGAAGCTTTTACATAGTATTATTGCTACTCTACCAAATAATTTTTTAAATTAAATTATGTTTCACCACTGGCCCCAGTCTGCAATGCTTCTTATCTAGTGGCCCTAGAGCCATGAGAAGGAATTGGTATTTTAAAAAGAAGCTGGAAAAAGAAGAGTTAAGTCTTATACACCCCAAGCAGTTATGTGGCCAGGGTTGAAAACTGCATGCCTTTGTAATATTGCTTATTTTGGTTTGAAAAAAAGGAAGGTTTGAGTATTTTCAGAGGACAATTCCCTCTCCAGCTTGCACAAACAAGTAGACTTACAGCATGTGAAAAATTACATTTGCATTAACCTGCAAGTGTACTTACTTACCTTTGATCTGAGTGGGGGCAGAGAGCTTATATAGGGACTTGCTCACTAGGAAGGTATGGTGAATTTCTAAGGAGAAATTAAAGCTGGACTTTTACAGACTCAAGGTGCTTATGGGAATGCTCCTTTTTAAAGCAGACTGTGACAGCAAACTTTATAGATCTATTCAGAGCAAAACTTGCTGCTTCACCAAAAGAATTTAAAAAGAAGGGCAAGAAAAATTCAGCTTTTATTAATGATAAAAAGTCTCAAAGATCATTACATGTTGAGTTGGATGTCATTTGAATACTTCCCTGGCCAGAAGCAGTAAGATGGGGATAAATGTTTCTAACAGTTCATTACAGTTTTAGTGTAGAAAGATTTTGAAAAGCAGCCACAAAGAGGGAAGTAGAGGGATTTTTAAGGGAAATGTATTGTGAGAAAGAAAAGAACCACAATTCAGGGGCAAGTGTGCAATACTGAACTGAAATGACTCCACAACTCAGGTATAAAGTTAAGTGGGTCTACTTGAAGAATAAGCTTGAGTTGGTAAAGGACACGAGACACCCCTTATCTAAGAGGTATCCATGTTTTCAGAGGAGATAAATTAAATTCCTCAAATTTAATGAGGAATTTTAAAATTTGTAGCCAAAGCAAAGTGATCGCACATGTATGTCATTTACTCTGAAAAAATATCACAAGTATTGATGGTTACTTGACATTCATTGGTCTGTTTAACTAATCAATGGAGGAGCAACTGATTGAAAAGCTAATGTCACATGTGGTGGGAATACAAAATCTTTTGTTTCCTCACTTGTTTACAATAGGGGATTTCTCTGAAATGAGCTTTAGCGAACTGTAACTCTGTGTTTGTCCATTTTTGAGAAGTGCCAGAAGTTTGATTCTGACTTTTTGAGGGAACATCTCTCTTTTTGGGGACTGGAAAAAGTGCAAACAGCTTCAGAGCAGAATGACTTCTTTGCATCAGAACTGAGTAAGCACTTATTGTTCAGAAAAAATCCTGTGGCTACCAAAACACCAAAATTTGTACAATGTTGATAGATTTCTGTGAATGATGGGCAATCCACAGTCCTGCTGCTATAGGCTTGATATGTTTCTGTCACTGAACTACAACTACATCTTGCTAATGCCATTACAACTATAATTTTTATAAATGGAGAAATGTCTCTTGCAGAAAATAATGAGCTAGTGTCATGATAAGGTGGCCAGCATGTAAGAAAACCGGTTAGGAAACTCTAAACTGGTGTTTACTGAGGACTGTAGGACTGGACATGTACTTCATTTAAAACATAACATGAGATGAAATGACAGAGTAGAATATCATCATGCACTTAGACAGTGCAGGAACACCTGATAGGTGCTGTGTAACCCAGATGCCCTATTGTAAATGCAGAGGAGGCTGCTTACTTGCAAGTGTTGGGCTGAGTAGTCCTGTCCAGTGCCAGCTTCTGGTTTGATGCTTCTTCCCTTTGGGATGCATATAGACAGTGGTTCTGGACAGACACTGCTAATACCACTATTATTAATATGAAGATAATTAATCTAATAGTTAATACTGAACCATTATTATTATTCAGTGGAGTTTAGTTGTGCAACTCCTTAAGCTTCTCTGCTTAAAAAGAGTAATCTAAAAATACTAAGGTGTTGTCAGGCTTCACATTTATATATGTTGTACATCTATCATATAGAGCAGACATACCCATGTCAGCTTTGAGTGGGGTTTCCTCATAAATTAGCCCCTAGAGAGCTCTGCATTGCCTGATGCTTCCCTCAGTGTGTTTCCTAGCATGACGCTATGCCACAAAGTCACTTTGTCTTCTTTGTCCACAAACAAAAACTGTATGAACACTTTCCAGCTGACCCGGTATGAGCGGAGCTCAGGCTTTGGCTAATCACTCTGTGTTGTGCCATACAGCTCTTAATATTTACTCTCTTTCTTTCAGGCAAGCTCAATGCTTTTCCTCACTATGCAGCTTCCAGTTGCAAATGCACATTGCAAGTAGTTTTGTTACCTAGCTGACAGGTGCCAGGCTATACTAATCCCGAATATTGTCTTTACTAAAAGCGGAAAAAAAATTGCTCCTTGGATGTAATATTCTTGAGCCTCTTGAGCAATTAGTTCAGAGAGATTTTTAACTACATCTCCTTATGATTCCTTCTTACATGGTTTAGATTATTTTTTTTCTTGCATTTGTGGAGATCAGTGGCAACGTGCAGGCATGAAAGAGCATGTTGTACTTCCTTACAGAAGGCACTCTGGGAAGTTAATAAGGGCAACCACCTCCAATTTCCTCATCAACTCCAGCAGATTTACATGTGAGTGTAATGAGAAAGAACGACAACTTGGTCACGGAGCCACTTGTGCAGAGACGGTTTTAGAAACAGAAAAAATTTAGATTTTGCTTAGTAAACAGAGATGAGCAGAAAATAGCTCATTAGAGATGTAAATCTAAGAATAGTCAGAAAAGACAGTAAAAGAGATTAGTTTTCCTTTCAGAACCCCAGGAAATGAAGCTGGGCATTTGGGTCATGCCAAAGACTGGATGGGTAAAACAGAGTGGGTTTTTGGAAGAGTTTATCAGGGCAAATATGGCTTCTGTGACTAAGAAGACAATCTGGTGGAATGGTCCTCCATTTGGGAGCTGAGCTTTTGTTACTTTTATGTCCACTTACCACACGGAAGTGTTCAGAAACCTGGTCTTGAGTCCTGGTCTAACATTCCCAGAGATCTGGAGCTTAATTGTGGTAGCCCAGTTTTTAAGTAAGATTGCGATCTTTGTGAGCAAAAGAAAGGTTGAGAGTGATTAAGTTGTTCATGCTCATATATCCCTTTTCCCTACAAATATTTATAACTCTGTTAGTACCACTATACCCCCAACATTGCTGAATAATTGGTGAAACATTTTTTGGCTGGAATATATTTTGTAGAGGTTCACTTTAAGCCCATCAAACTATTATTATGGCTGCAGATATGTTTTAAATATTTCCTTCCTTTTAATTGGCCTCATTTTTCGAAATAGTTTTAATTAGCCTCATTCCTCAAAGCAAAGGAAGCTTTGCTGATGCATTCAGACCTCTGATAAAGAATAAGTCTAGTAAGCTGAGGAAAAAAAAATCTGCAAGCTGAAGTGTATGAATTAGCATGTTCCCTGCCCCCCCTCCTTTTATTTCTTGCACTTATTTATTGATGATGGATTTTAACCCAGAAAATTTTCTGTTGAGCCAGACCTATAAAGAACAGGCCCAGAACCAGTCTTTTAAAAAGGCCATAAACCTGCTCCTCGGTCTGCCTCAGCTTTGGACCGCAGGGGTTCCTGATGGTTCTGAATTTTGGGGTTGCTCTGGTGGGCGCTTGCCCCTCTTACTGCACGTACAGCCGTCACTGCCGGTCACCGTCCAGCCCCGTGTCCTGACGGCATTGCTGGATTTTGGTCTCTTTGTGTAATTTGAAAAGGCCCTTAAAAAAGCTGGTGCCTTGAAAACTATGGTAGATGTTTTGTTGACAAGCATTGCTATTTATAGTTTATATGTGTTCAGTTATTTATTTTCTGCTTTATTATTCTGAATATTGATCAAAAAATGCTTCTTAAGAGATCTAGTCCAGCTGTTTAATCCTTATCTAAAACTTGGCGGCAGCTGCAGCGCTTTCTAGTTTTGGAAACAGAATGAACACTGATTTTAACTCCTTTCTGTATGTAAAACTCTACGTATTTCTGCTGTAAATATCTATGCAAGGTACACAAATGAAAATGGTTAGTTCTGAGGATTAGAATTTTCTTTACCTTTTTCTTCACACTAAGTTCTAAGGTTATTAATAGCCTAATATTAATAGCCTTACACAAATAGGCAAAGTGGGAACTGTTTGCTTCATTTAAGAATAGGATGGGAAAAAATGGTTAATTATTTTCATAGCAGAGTATTAAATAAATAACATTAAAAAAAATTGTGTGCTGTTAAAAAATTAACAGCAGAAGCTAAACCACCACATACAAGTATTTTTTTTTCCAAATACAAGATTTGTTAGCCCTGTTTCATTTTCGGTAAAAGCTGCTTTGGTGGACAACTGGCGTATTGACAACAAAGGGAAGATTCTGGTTTGGTTGGGAGGCTAGGCCTTCCTGAAAACATATTCAGATGGAAAATTGCTGATAAGGGGTTTTTTGGACAAGTTAACATGAATTAGCCATTGTGATACCATAATCTTTAATAAATAATGTGATTCTTTTTTTTTTTTTTAAGGTGCTTTTCAGTAGAAGCAATTGTCATGGTCATAGCAAGTGTTCACTCTGATCTGTGTATTGCCTCTCCATGGTAATAATTCTCTGCTGTCTTGTGGTATCATCCATTGCATGCCTGAGTGCTTTCTGTGAAAGTGTGTCCCCCATGATCTGAAAACCTTTCCTTCTCTTCTCTCTCCTCTTCTCTCTCTCTGATGTGTATGTATGTACACACACTTATACATGTCTACAGTACATGTACAGAATCCAAATAAAAATATACTACTGTAATTCTTGGCTCCTGACACAGCTGGGATTTAACTGGAGCTTAAGTATAAAGCCGTCTTGCAAAACTGTCATGGAAATTTACCATCCAAGGCACAATGATTGCTCATCACCCTTGCCACAGTGATGATGACGAGGGCACACAATCTAGAAGGGAAAATGGTGAGAAAGTATGAGCCAATTGGTGTACACTTTTAATGAAATAAATGCATACTAAAGAAGACTGAAATAGTTATGGAATAATAGATATAACCAATATAAATAAGGATGATGAAGCTTTTGGTTTCTGTAAAAACAAAGAAGGTCCAAGTCTGTGGAAAGCATATGCCTTACATTTCATATGTTGAATGTAGACAGTTGATGCTTTCCAAATACAGACTGCCAAGTGCACAAAGAGCAAAGTTTAGTCAAAGTTCATTCTAAGGTCATACACTCAGCGCAACCATCAATCTGGACAACCTCTCAGTAACCTCCACATACTTCCAGACAAGATCTGGGATGTTTTGTGTCCCGATTAGAGCATGCAACGGTTAATTTGTTTTAAATAGGAAATTAAACAGTCATGTAAAGTGTTATATGAGGGTCATAAAATGGTTCTTGAGGTGCATTGATGAGGACCGTTTGGGATTTCTACTCCACATCTTGCTACAGCAAAGAGAAAGAGGAGTGGAATGATTGGAGAAAATGATTGCAAACTCCTCATGGTGAAAAGTAATGAAAAAAAAGTCTTGACTGAGTGCTAAAATGGCAGATTTTTAAATGGTTTAAGTTTTAGAGACAGTCTCTCTCTGTCCCACTGTCAGGAGGCCGCGTAGAAATTGTGTGCTTCTTGCACTGCAGAAAGCGTGCTGCCTGTTGGAGGCTGGCAGGAGCACTGCAGGATTAGGATTCTGGTGGAAAATAGCTAAAGAAAGAAAAAGAAAGAAGAGTTGTAAAAAAGCCACTGAACGTGTCCTCCACACTAGCATTGGAAACAGCGTGATAGCTCAAGTGATAAAGGGACACTGCTTGGGTTTTCGGTGATTTCTTTGAAGCTGTAGGTTCCAGAAGCATTGGTGTTCAGACTCCGGGGAACAGTCAGAGTTGGCTGAGTAGGGAGGGGGAGGACAGGAGAGGCAGGAGGCTAATGGACAACACAGGCAGCCTGATGGCATGATTGACATGGGACTTAAATCTAGGTGAGGCAGAGGAGCGGACCTTCATCGTGGAGTCTAAAATAAAGACAACTGTTACTGAAGAGGATGGCCTCTCATGAGTAGAGTTACCATTTTTCTGCTTCTGTTCATGAGCCCAGTTTTGTCTATCGCCATCAAGACTAACAATGTTTTAATAATAATTTTCTAGCTCTTTCCTTTCTTGGTCAGTGAAGCTATTGGGGTGATTGCAGACAAGTGCTTCCTGAGGAGGTGGCCTACTGATACATCTCTTATCATTCAAAAAAAAAACAAACAAAAAAAGAGATTTAATGGGTTGAATAAAATTTTAGAAGGAAAAGAGTAAATTCAAATCCAGGCTGTTTCATTTCAGCAAGATGAGATTTACAACTGTTGAAATATTAACCTTGAAAATCATGATTTATCAGCAATAATGGAAACACTGGCAAGACCCCTTGGTGTACTCACTAATGTTATAAAATCCTGATATATGCAAACCTGATGAGATAAAAGAAAACTAGTAAAGGAAAAATAAACCACTATTGTGGAAGAAAAACAGTTTTAATCTTTTTTAATATCAAATAACACCAAAGGTCTGAGTGCCATACTGTCCTTGAAAAAGGACATTGTAATAGAAGCAGAGGTAAGATGAAACAAAAACAAGTCAAATGCTGATAACAGGTGACAAGCAAGGCTCTGAAGATGTGATGATGTGATTCAGGGAAGCACCAAAAAGTTTGCAAGTTTATTCTTTGAACCTCTCTTACCTAGATATTGAGTTTTCTTGGGAGATTTCACTGCAGTTAGATTCCTGTGAAAATAAGTTTTTCTCGTTTCAGTATTCTGCTTCTTGTAAATGATGGAAACATGAAGCAGAGAAGCAAAAGTAGAAACAAAACCATTTAAGCAATTTAAAAACTCCCACCACCATAGTTTGCCTTTTTATACTGAGCAACTACAATTTTTTTTTTTTTTACTGTATTCAAATCAGTTTTTGCAGCACCATGAAAGTAAGGAGAAGTTTTTTACTACTCACCCATATGGTGTTTTGATGTCCATACAGTCAGTTCTAATATTTTTGGGGTAAAACATAGCAACTTTTGAAGATTACTGGTAACACTACATCAAAAGTTACCAGGGATGAACAACATAGTGTGACCTGAATAGGACATCTTTATGACAGTAAGTGGCAGGTTTGCTTAGTCTGGAAAGAAAACTGTGATACTTCTGATTTCTGTGAGCTACAGATTTCTAGCAGGTTACTGTACACATGACACTCTATAAGACATGGATACGACTTTTAATGTGATTTCAGTTGCAGTGTCATTAAGGAAAATTTCCAGAGGACTCTTTCCACAGGAGCTCAGACAACAGTGCTAGAAGGGATCTCGTGTGGCCTCCTGCTATTCATCCCACTGTCCTATGATTTACAATGTACCACTTAGTGATAGGGCAGGTGGAAAGTTCATAATCACATTGTGCATTAATAAACAACAAGCTGGTTTATCATGAAAATAAAAATAAGGGACGAAACTGTTGCAATCTTTTACATTTCTAGGCTGTAACAACCACATTTTTTTTTTTCTCTTTTATTACTTAATGGGCATTAAACATGGGTAAATTTTAAACATTTTAAGGAAATCTCAAATCATAAAGCAATTAGAATTATTTTTAAAAATAAAAACGCTGGCTTCTGTGCATGACGATTTGTAGGTCTCATGCTGTTCTTTATACCCATGCATTGCTGCACGCATCACAAATGAAGGAATTGTTGGGAATTTTGATCATCAAGTGTGGCATTATCCAGAAGGTGCCTTGCAGAGAACGTGTGTGCTGGCAGGTGGTTATGATAACAATTTTTCTGCTTCGAAGATCCTTGTCATCCAACTGAGGGGTGCTAGCTTCCTCGTATGACCAAGGTGACTGGTCACATAATCAGGTGAATAAATGTCAAGTAGTCAGAAAAACCAAGTTGCAGATCACCCACATACATACTGAAAAATTCTTCAAAACTACTTAGTGAGTGTCGTGGTTTAACCCCAGCCAGCAAATAAGCACCACGCAGCCGCTCACTTACTGCCCCCCCCCCCCCCAAGTGGGATGGGGGATTAAATTGGGAAAAGAAGTAAAACTCATGGGTTGAAATAAGAACGGTTTAATAGAACAGAAAAGAAGAACTAATAATGATAATGATAACACTAATAAAATGACAACAACAATAATAAAAGGATTGGAATGTACAAATGATGCGCAGTGCAATTGCTCACCATCAGTCCACCAACACCCAGCTAGTTCCCGAGCGGCGATTCCCCGTCCCCACTTCCCAGTTCCTAAACTAGATGGGATGTCCCATGGTATGGAATACACCGTTGGCCAGTTTGGGTCAGGTGCCCTGGCTGTGTCCTGTGTCAACTTCTTGTGCCCTGGCTGGGCATGAGAAGCTGAAAATCCTTGACTATAGTCTAAACACTACTGAGCAACAACTGAAAACATCAGTGTGTTATCAACATTCTTCGCATGCTGAACTCAAAACATGGCACTATACCAGCTACTGGGAAGACAATTAACTCTATCCCAGCTGAAACCAGGACAGTGAGTCCTTATGAAAAATTCTCTGGTTTATGAAAATCTAGATAATTCTTGGGTTTATGAAAGTTTAGATTGGTTCCTAGTGCGACTCAAGTGATTCAAAACCACAAAAGACAGAATTGCAATTTCTGTTCGCAGAAATTGCAGTTTGCCTCATGTTCTTGGACTCAGTGATCATAAAGGTCCTTTCCAACCTAAATGATTCTATGATTCTGTGACCAGCAGGTCGAGGGGGGTGATTCTCCCCCTCTGGTGGGACCCTACCTGCAGTACTGCATCCAGCTCTGGGGTCCCCAGCGTAAGAAGGACATGGACCTGCTGGAGCTGGTCCAGAGGAGACCACAAAAATGATCAGAGGGATGGAACACCTCTCCTGTGAGGAAAGACTGAGAGAGTTGGGGTTGTTCAGCCTGGAGAAGAGAAGGCTCCGGGGAGACCTTATGGCAACCTTTCAATTCGTAAAGGGGGTTTATAAGAAACACGGGGAAGGACTTTTTAGTAGGGCCTGTAGTGATAGGACAAGGGGTGATGGTTTTAAATTAGAAGAGGGTAGATTTAGATGAGATGTAAGGAAGAAGTTCTTCCCTGTGAGGGTGGTGAGGCACTGGAACAGGTTGCCCTGAGAGGCTGTGGATGCCCCATCCCTGGCAGTGTTCAAGGCCAGGCTGGATGGGGCTTTGAGCAACCTGGTCCAGTGGAAGGTGTCCCTGCCCGTGGCAAGGGGGTTGGAACTAGATGATATTTAAGTTCTCTTCCAACCCAAACCATTTTATGATCTGTAATTCCTCTTCAGAGTCTGTCTGAGCTGGTATCAGAGTCTTGTAGCTGAGAGGAAGGAGACAGGACCAGGATGGGTAATGAATTGCATCTCCCCTCTACCCTTTCAAGCAGTGAATCAGCACAGAAGAGGGAAAGTCTGTGGCACACACTGGGTGGGTACAACTGGGAAGCAAGGAGAGGATTATGGTTGGACTTAATGATCTTAAGGGTCTTTTCCAACCTAAAGGATTCTATGATTCTATGATCAAGACTGAGCCAGAAATTAAACAAGCACAGAAGCTGACCATAGCTGACCAGCCAAGAAAGTCTTCAGCTGATATTAGCATCTCGGCTGAAAAGCACCTCAGCATCTCACTGCTCTGAGCACAGCAAGAGCACCAGGGTGATGGAGGAGGTGTACATTGTCAAAGGGTCTATCAAAAGTCCTACACTGGAGGTAAAGCTTGCATCTGCCAGGCAAGAAGCATGAGTACTGTTGGGGATGACCTGCCCAAGCATGGCACGCTTCTTACCTTGTAGTAGCTGTGGCACAACAGAAAATTACTGAGGGGTTGGCTCTGTGCAGAGGTAGCCCAAACCAATGTGCTAGTTGCTGGAGCCATGAATTTTATTCTACTGAAAGAGCTCAGCTGGCTGGAAAAAACACAAACAAAAGGTAACACCACATCTTTTAAACTATTGATATTAATGTGAACTATGTAACCCAAAGAAATGGTTCTTATGTATTAAATAAATATTACAGCATTTTATTTCTTACTGTTAACTTGCTCTGCAGTGACATAGAAGTAGTTTGAGTCTGTAAGTGGAAATAAAAGCATCTACAGGGTATTCTCAAGCTCATAATTTCACTGAGGATTTTGCTGACATCATAAACTGAACGAGTTGAGTTGAGCTGTTTAGTCATAGGAACCCCAAGATGAAAATTATAGCCTTGTATTGCACAGCAGGCAAGACTTTATATATTAACAGCCTTAAGTGGGCCATCTGTGATGATTATATCTTCTCTGAAGACTCAGGGTTCCAATAAAATGGCTTTCATACCTACAAAATGAGTGTTTTTCCCCCATCTATTTTTGCCATTTTCTCTTTGAAGATGTCACTTCTTACTCAACCAACAAGAAGGCGTAAGTGTTACCCAGTTTAAATTTGATCATAAAAGAGGGGAAAGAAAGTTTGATTTACCGTAGCTTTTAAGCTGGCTTGGATAAAATTTCAAAGTGCTGTCACTCCAGTCACATTACCCTCTGCTGGCATCAGTGTTGTAAGACATATCAGAAAGTAATCATACAAATCTGACAAAGATAAACTAATGCTGAGCTTACACTGAACATACAGAAAGGTCATCAAGCACTCACATACTGTTTGTATCATATTTATCTTTTGGATCTTCAACTTAGACTGGCAAATGTGGGCTACTGTAAATCTTGCAGTTCACAAAAAACCACTCTAGCAAAATCTTATGAGAGCAAGAGCAGCTTCCTGCCTGGACCAAAGCTTTCTTTTTTTTTTTTTTTTTAATTAATTTTAACAATTCTGTGTTGATTTGTACAGGTCATCCTGAAGACTGAAATCTTTAATGAACAATTTGAGAAATAAAATGCAAAAAGAAAAGTAGTTTTAGAGAATACAACCGATGTCTTTGTTCTCCTTTTCCTTGATAACAGGATAAGTTATTGTGTATGCCTGCATTTACTCTGTGTAACAGAAAGTTAAACAGAAATAGAACTAGCAAATTAACATGCTTCATTTATGTTGCTTAAATGATATGCACGAAAAATATTGAGAGACCTATCAGGTAGCACATTGGCATGTGCTGTTTTACATACAAATTTGATATGTAAGTTAACAATTTATTTATTGCATATTTTATGTATTATCTTTGTGGGAGAGACAATGCCTGTGCAGCTCTAGGCCAAGAAATGAGAGTTAGAAATTGCTTGGCATGCAGCAGTACGCTATAGTAGTATCAAACACCTGTGCCACCTGGCATGTTCTGCTTCTGACAAGGAGAATTAGTCATAACAAACCATGGTCTCAAGATAGCAGTTCATACCAGAACTTCTAACTTTCTGTTTTGATTAAGAGTGGAATGCATTCATATCTGCAATTACTTGTTTGTGTATATACATACAAACATATTTTTAAAATTATATATATAAATATACGTATAAGTATATATATATAATTAGATGTGTTTGTTTTACTTCAGATGTGTAGGCATACTTATGTATGCAAGTCTTTGAATTTAGAGGAATTCTGAATCGATCTTGTTCTTCATCAATTGCTCAAAGTTCTCTTTGTTTATACCTGTTCCTTTTTTTTAGGTATGGTATGGCATATTATCTAATAGGTCTCCAAGACAGAGGATATTAAATAGGAGAACTGTAAGAGGGAAAAACATTTTTAAAGAAGGTTAGACAATCAAATACTTAAGAGAAGTGCTATCACATATTGCTCAATTGTTTTTTCTGATGCAGTATCTACTTCCAGTTGAAACTTAATTGTATTTTCTACAGTGGAAATAGGATTCTGTTTTTGAACTTTCCCGGTTAAAACAATATAGGCAGTTCAGAAAAATGCATTAATTTGCAGAAAATTATAGACAAGATGGGAAAGGCCAATACTGGCCACAAAATGCTAACTCATTTGCCACTCATTTCAAACAACGGGTGAGTGGTTTCCATCAGCGCTTGCAGCATGTAATTTACTGAATATTTCAGACCATCCTTTGGCATCTTAATTTCTCTAACATTTCTCCCATGTCAAAGGGAACTGACTACTAGCCCAGTTATTTATATTTCCAGAGTGAATTAACAAAAGCAGCTTTCATGGTTTTCTTTGGTGTTTCATACCACAGATATGCCTGGTTGGAAAAGTACGTTTATATTGAGTCGCCATTGAAAATAACTTTAAGATGATTTATGGAAAAGGATTTCACATAATGACTGCATTTGGTAAAGCTGAAAACTGCTTTGTTGGTTTTGTAAGTTTGTGATGTTCCCAAGGCCTGGGGATGAACTCTTTGGCTTCAGCCCCTCTTCTTGTGACATCCAATCCATTACATAAAAAATGTCCTAAAACATATTTCCTGCATTGTTGCTGTCTTTCTCTAAGGAACAGTGTGTTACAGAAAACAAACCTGCAGGGAAGTTGAGAGCAGAGAGTTATTATGTGTACTATGATGTTTTTTCTTTTTAACAACCTCCGGTAAAGTCCAAGGCTGGATCCTGTGAAGAGCAGAGCACCTGGTGATGTTGCTGACTACGCTCGCAGCTGCTGTCTTCAGCGGGCACTGATGGCACTTGGAAACTTCCATCAAGCCTACAGTGCTTTTCAGGATTTGCCCCTGCATAAGTGTGTTCCTAAATGCCAATGGTTTAGGAGAACAAATACAAGACAACAAAGCGACCATCTCACAGCTCTGCTGGAAGGATCTCAAAGGAGAAGTGCTTGTTATCAGCCTAGACAAAACCATGAGTCACGACTTTATTCTGAAGCAAGAAATGCTTACTTTAATTGGCAGGAAAAAAATAGCTAAGCCCAACATCAATTAATGAAGGGAATGAATGCCTGGGAAAGGGCAACACAGGATTGTTTGACAAGTGACAAATGTTGGAGATTAGATGGAGAAATTAACACCCGAAAAATACCCAGAAGCTAGCACGAGTGACCTGCTCTGTATTTGTCTCTGAGCATTCTTTTATAAGAGTCCATAAAAATGCAGAAAAGCTTCTTTCTCTGAGATACCTTGCACCTGCCCTCGTGGCCTGTCACTTTTGGCTACTTAATGCACAGAATCAGCTCTTACATAGTCAAAGGAAAGAATAGCGAAATAGTAAAAGTGATTGTATAAAAGCAGCTCGATGCTTCCTTTGGAATCTATAGGAAATGAAAACAGCTCCCCATTGTTGACAATGAAAGACTATTGCTCTGGAAGAGCAAGAGCCATTAAGCTAATTACACATTTGCATTGATTTGGTGAAAACTGAATGAAGTTAAATTAACACAAGCCAGATGTAAACCAATTTAAATGTGTTCACTTAGGGGTTTTCACCAGTTTAATTGATTTAAAACCAATTTTGTGCATAAACAAGGCCATATATCTTTTTTCTTCTCTTTTACAGACTGAAAATTAGGTAATCATTTCAACTTGGATTTTGATAACTCTACGTTAAAAACATAGCTGTATTGCTATGTAAGCACAAGTCTCCTAATAATTAATACACTGTATATCCTTCCAGAAAGAGATCTCAAACTCAGATTTTTCTTTGTAATCAAATCCCATACGCAATGAATTGGATTCAAACCTGGGTCTAAGCCACCTTGGCTGGCAGGATCAGAATCATGGCATCGTGGTTGCTGGAGGATGAAATTGTTCTCTGACATGGAAGTAGGTAATATCATGGAAGCTCCAGAATGATGCTCAGGAAAATGTTAATACAGAGCCCAGCTGTGGGCAGAATGGGTTACTCCAGTGCAGGAAGAAGACAGGATCCCCCTGTGCCTCTTCCCCTGTCCTTCTTCCATGTCACTTCTTGCTCCTTCCTCAAAAACTCCTTCTGTCAGATGGGCGTAGCAGTAATTTACTGTCATGCTCATTTCATGTGGCTTATTAGAAAAAAAAAAGAAGAGAAAAAACCTTAAGATTCTTAGGATATACAGAAATTAATAATGTTATTTAAAATTTCATATTAATATAGTGGGACAAGTGTAAAATGATGGTACATTTCTTTCTGATTAAAAATCTGCAATGGCATTGGCCTAAAATGTGTGTTTAATGTCAGGTCTTGCCTGGGTAGGTACTACTATACTGTCGCTCTAGGTTCTTTATTGTCCACATTTTCTAATAGTCAAGCCCATTTCTTCATGTTTCCAAACTGCCAGGGGTGTGAGCTGGACAGGTATCTCCTACACTTTGTACTGTAGCAGATTTGGTATCTGTAGGTACAAGAGGGGTTGGGAAAACATTCCTCTGCTCTAGGTGATAGCATCACTGGCTGCATGGACATTTTTCTCTATTTTCCATCAATATGTATGGGATCTCAAAATGTCACGAAGTCTTCAGGCATTTCTGAAGGAAAGAGACTGTGTATGTCTTAAACTCTCTCAATATCTCCAGCTCTGCATCTCACCCTCAACTGACTTTCTGCTGGTGGGAGTTTTGGCAAGGGAACAAGGTATGGTCTGTGGTTTGTATTTGTGGTCCTTAAAATCAGCGGATTGGAGAAGTTGCAGGTGGAGAGGAGGATTCCACAGAACTCCTAAAATATGTCCTAAAAGCTGCTTTCTCTGCTGAAAAGTGAGGCATGAGGATGCTAACGTCAAAGTGATGGGCCAGAGAGTACCCCACCACTGCTGCATAGCACAGAAATTCAGGAAGGGCCATTTTTGAGATGTTAAGAGAGTACCTATACACACACAGGCAAACGCTTGCATGTATACATATGAAATAGAAGGAATACAGGTGCGTATAAAAAAATGGAGCAGTGCTGCAGACTTACTCTATAGTAATGTATAAATATACATGTAGGAGAAATAGAGCATCTGCAGGAACCAATACTTGTCTTCTGGAGAAAAATGATTAACTTTTTATATTAGATCGGTTTAGACAAGCCAGGACTAAAGTTTCCTATATCTAAGGAAGGTTCAGTGTGTTGCCTTTAAAGCAAAGATGCATCTATAACATGCTAAACCCATTCTTCATAGTTTGTTTAAAACCAGTAACTCTTTATTTGTTTGTCATAAGAAAATAGATATAATTTACAGTATTTAATTATACCTCATGTTATATTTTAGTTTATCATTAACACTAAAAAAAACTTAGTATGGCATAATTAATACTAATGATGCAGACAATCCATTAATCCAATTAAAAATTAAGCATTTGATATATTTACTTGTTAAAAAATGTAGACATTAAATTGGGTATTTTTTCAATTAAAAACTTATCAACTGTGATTTGATGAGTCATTTTCTACTCCACTGCAAATATTTTCATGATGAAATATTTCATGTCTGGTAAGTCAAGATGCACTATTTTCTCGTCATCAGAACGGTGTGCAGGCTGAAGTCACTGTCATACTCCCAGAGCGGTAACCCAACTTGTAAATCTAAATCATCAGTTCCCATAGTTCCATTTTGTTGGCTCTTTTTCATTGCAAATAGCTGCAGGAGTTCTTCACCTGAAAAAGATTAATTCCTGTCAGTGAATCATGCTCTCTTATTTCACTTCAGGGCTTTCTGGGAGTCTCTGGGATGCATACATTCATGGATCCTGACACCTCCATCAAAATGGTTGAGGTTGCCGAACCCTTGATGCAGGCAGCTCTCCTTCAAGGTACTCACTAGTCACAAAAATGAAATCTAAAAAATATTAGGAGAAAATTCTCCATGTCAGAATTTTGCTAGTTCTCTGATAAGCAGAGATACCTCCTGGGTGGAAAAGTCTTGATTTTAGGTATTAAACAAAAGGTGGTAAACCTCCCAAAACTCAGAAACTTTCTTCTTGTAAAGCAAGGAGTAATAAAAAGGCAAAGCTTGCAGAGATTTGGAAATATTTTTTACAGCTTAAAAATGGGTGTTAGAGAAAGCCCATGTATTTCAGTCTGGTCTCCTCTCCAGTCACTGACATTTCAATGTTGCAAACATGCTCCTTACATTTCTAATATAATACAATAAAATGGAGTCAGAAAGTAATTTCTTAGTGATAAGATCAACCTGCAATTCAAGTTATGTAGGATATGGTCAAACCCCTTTTGCCCATTCTAAAAAATCATGGCACTTCCTATTATAGTGTGGATATGAGGGATTTAATGGGTGTATAGAAAGACTTTTTCCCTGTCTCTGTATTGAATTTGCCTATTACACTGAAAACCCATTGGGTCAGAGACTGCCTACTACTGTGCATTTGTACAGTGTTTTATATAATAGGGACTGAATCCTCGGCTGCTGAAGAGACAGAGACATAACACATATCATTTATAATGGTAATTTCAAGCTGTGATAAAAATTATCCCTCCCAACAGTTTCTCTGCTTGAAAAATGATGCTGAAAGCAAGTAGGAACATGTGGTCCTCAAAATTTGGCCTTCTGGTTTCTTTACTCAGGCTGTGCTCAGTTTAAAATATTGCCTGAGTTTGTCTTAACTTTGGCTAACTGTGTCAAGCTTAGAGAAAATTCCACCGTAATCAATGTGTGTTTCTTTTTTACTTGTGCACCTCTATTTTATTCCTATTGTCATTATTTCACAGTGCTTTGGGCACTGCCTCAGACAGCTCACAGTCAACAAG
The DNA here is from genome assembly GCF_964188355.1 of Buteo buteo. NCBI lineage: Eukaryota > Metazoa > Chordata > Aves > Accipitriformes > Accipitridae > Buteo > Buteo buteo. The sequence goes on along the minus strand of NC_134204.1, from coordinate 83,693,097 downwards.
GTAAATAAAACTTGGAAGGGAGAGAGAAAGATGCAATTGGAGTATGTTCAATGTTCAAATGTGTAGCATCTTTCCTTTGGGGCATATAAAAAGCCTAATCCACTTTTAGAGGTGGTAAAAATTTTGGAAGTGTATTCTATACCTGTATTATCATTTCAACTGCAAACACAGAATTGGAATTGTCCTTTAATGTTTATTCAGCTATAAAGTTGTAAGGAGCCGTATTGATGGTGATTCACAACTATCTATGCTGTATCATCTTTTCCCAGCCCACATTTATGTAAACTTTCAAACATGCTCTTGGAGGTACGTAACTGTGTTAGCATATGTTTGTACTTAAGTGCATTTACAGTGTCTAAAGCATACTTAGAGTTGCGTAGTCTTGCAAACACACACCAATTCTGTAATACTCAAACAAACTTGGTTTAACCCATTTTATTCCCAGAAATCAAACCTAAATTAGTAACCCATTTAGATATCTCTGATTGTCTGTTTCCCTGGTGTAATGACTAGACGAAGGCAATAACAATACTTCTTTATGCTATTCAAAGTGTGTATTAGGATTCAGGGGGAAGATAGATTCAAAACACAGTCCCAGAGCTGAATACAGAGATAATGCATCATTCTATAGCAACTTTCTCCCGCCATTCCCAGAGCATTCACTGCACAAGCAATACCATTTTTCATCAGGAAATAAGGTTGTTTCTTAAACCTAACACAAGACAATGCTTCTGAGACGTGATTTTAAAGCAGCTGTGGCTTTCCACTTTATACCCGTAATGAGTCAACGTGTTGGAAAAATAACCAGTTAAGTTCAAGTTTAAAACAAAGCAAAGCAAACCAAACCAAACCAAAACCCTGCCCCATCTGTCAAGTTGTGCGTATGACATCACCAGATATTCTGCACTTGTTTGCAGCCATTCAGACCAACCTGCCCCACAGTCTAAGCTTTGTGCTCCAGCTCTCTTTACAGGGTTAGCGGGCTGGAAAATTACCACATGCTGTCACAGTTAGCTCAGCCAGGTCTTGTTATCATTGTTTCCAAGGAATCCATTCATTCCATTATTTTACATATTGGGCAGACGTCCTGCCACTGAGGCTTGGGCTGCACTAACTTGAAGGGCCAAATGTTAATGGGTCCCTATTGTGGGCAGAATAGCAGAGCAATACGTGGGAAAAAATACCCAGACAGCTCACTGACACTGGTTTAGGACCTCTAGACTTAGGGGGTAGCCTGTGAAGAGCTTTTATGTAAACAAGACTTGAATAAACAAAGACTATCTTCTCTGTCAATATTCATAACCCATAAATTTTTCCTTCTCTTCCCCCTCCTTCACCCCCCAGAGCAGCATAACTCTTCAGATACAAAGAAGCAAGAAAGTGGTACGGATGGTCAATGCCTTTTGCAGAGCGAATCTGTGGGATGTGTGCAAGAAACCATACAACCAATCCTGATTTATAAGGGATATTATTGAGCTCCTGGGTGGAACAAAGCAGTTTCATTTCAAGCTTGCTCTACTATCTGTGTGGCTGATAATGGAGCATGTGATTGTGGAAATTTAAAGCTTGTGATTTGTGTATGCCATGGCTGATGCATCAAAATGAAGGTGGAGCATGTCTGTCTGTCTGTCCTGGGCGTGGAATTTCAAGTAAATGGATTGCACTGGTGACAAATTTTATTTTCCTCTTAGGAAACTGAAAAGCCAGGCAACGCTCAGGAAATACATAGTAAATTTTGAGTATTTAGGAAAAAACCCTATCAGGATAAAGTAAAAATGTGCTCAAGTTATGTTGTTGCCCCCTGACGCTAATGGTGTCTTTGGTTTATTTGTTAGGCCAAATGTTATTCTCAGTTGTTTCCCATGCACGCCCTTGACGTCGGTGAGTTCACTAGAACTTGGTTCTGATCTGAAGGAGCTCTTACTTTGCGATAGCTCCACTGGCCTCATTTCTTTCATCAGTTTGACCTCACCACGAGTGAGAGGAGGGTCAGGCTGATGGGGATGCAAATGGTCAGGGTGTCTCCAAACAGGAGGCGTCCCTGTCATCACCAGCAATGAATTCTCAGGGGTCTCACTCTTATTAGAAAGAGATGTTCAGATTCCTTAATTTGAACAGAGTGAAGTTAATAGGAATAAAAACATCTCACGTGAACAAGTTGCTAAATCCTTCATTCCAACAGTGAGCCACTTTAAAAACTTCTTAAAAATTAATCCAAAGAGAGAGAGAATCTCCAAATGCCTGGGGCTTAATTGCAGATCTGAATACACTCTCCTGCTTCTTGTACCAGGCTGGCACTCAGGAGGGGAAGGGGCTGGACTTGGCATCTGCTGCCCACAGCCTTTATTTCAGATACTGAGTTATTTTCCTCCCATTATTTTCTTTGCCGTTGGACTACGAAGGTCTTGATAACATGACCTGGCTGATCTCACCGTGACAGCATGTGGTAATTAGCTGAGTCCACTGGCATTTTGAAAATCTAAACACAAGTCTCAGATTTTTAAACTGGCCGGCAATTAGCACAGCTGTTATTTCAGTTAATTTGTTGTATTGATACTGTAAAGCTCTCCAAAGAGTTCCACAAAAGTTAGTGGCACAATATATCTTGTTTTCTGCAAACATTTTGAAAATATTAGGTCACGGTACTGAATGCATGAGAAGAATTCATAGGCTCTTTCTAAAGCCCGTCTGAAATATATTCTAGGTAGTAATAAGATGTGTTAAAATACTGGCACCATCCAAAAGCCAGGTTAGCCATTTCATGTCTTTATGAAATATATTCTATTTCAACTAAGATTATTTCTGTGTCTGGCAGCTAATTTTAAATAGTTCCCTTTTTCAGATGACATTAAGAGCCAATTGACATAAATTTATTTTTCCATAAAAGTAATGTGTGTCAAGGCTAGATTTTCTAAGCCGACGTCCAAGCAATCATCATAATCATTTTGTAAACTGTAGATAATTTCATCTTGGAATAAAAAGATTTTTTCAGGGTATGAAATGTTACATTACGATAGACATTAGAACTTAGTGTTGCCAATTTGAATATAATCTTTTCAAAAAATCTTCCAGGGTTTTAAAATAAACGTAAAAAAGAGAGAGAGAAGGAGAAAGACTGAGATAATAAAATGAATAAACAAGACTTTAAAAAAATCAATTATTTCAAGCACTCTGAAATGTGATATTTTGCCCTTAATTTTTCAAGATTTGTATTTGTGTGCATGCATGCTTTTGCTGATGTACTTAGGGGAAATGGGGTCTGGAATAAGTGAAACAGGAATGAATTAATAGGAATGGGCCCTGCTTTATGGGGTCTTTTAAAACTGCATTACCAAACACACAAATTTCATTATTCAATGCAGCAGTTTCTTACCTAGCGGTGCATGGCAAAAGTGTTTTTGAATAGGGGAAAAAAAGTGCAAAAAGAAAGAAATTTTAAAGTACAATGGCAGATAAATGACTAAGTTACATTAACCTTTAGGGACATTAGGGCACTTAGTGAGCATTTTTTGCACACTATTTCACCCTAGGTAACCTAATGTTCAGCCCTTAATGACAAAATAAAGGTCACTTGCCAGGGAGTCAAAACATGTCCCAGCTGTAAAGGATATTTTTGTCACTTAATTTAATACTACTGGCAGTCTTTTGGGACATTCCTCCTTTCCTTGTTTAGGATAATGATCTTCCAGTTTCAAAGAACTGGAGTAAATCTGCTCACCCTGAGCCCTGTGCTGTTTCTAGAGCCACCAGAAGCTCAGGTGACAAGGGAAGGTGTAGCCCCCATCCTACACCACAAAACTGTCCCTTGGTTTGTAAGGACTCATCTCCCATCCTCTGGTCTCCAGCAGCCTGAATGTGACAGAAAACACTACTGGAAATTTTCACATATGGCTTTTTCTTCTTCAGGAGAGCTTCCTCTCGCAGGACGAAGATTAAAGCCTGGGAACACTGCAAGGATTCAACCTGTGCTGAGGATCAAAATCCCCTTCTCTTTCTCAGATTGCATTTGTCTTTGGAGAGGTCATTTTCATCAGCTGGATCAGGAGCTTTTTCCTTCAGGAAGCACCTGAAGATGTCCCTGCTAGCTGTGGGAAATTGTAGCTGCTGGGGCACTGGGCTGGTGGAAACGGGGTCTTTCAGAGATGTAGACCAAGTAAAATCTTCTTTGTAACACAAAACTTAAATTATCTGAAATGTTTGGGATAAGGTTTTAGAGAAGAAGAAAATGAAAGGCTTAACTGATTTAGTGGCTCAGATGGTCACCTCAACGCTCATGAGAAAGAACTTACCTGCAGGCAACCAAGAAACTTCTGACCGTAAAGTATAAGCACAGACAAGTAACTTTCATTACTTGCCTCCAGCATAGACAGCTACCATTTATCTGAAATTTTGGGCAACCCTTGTCCATACTCTGCGGCAGTAATTAGACAGACTATTGCCCAAAAAGTTAAAAAAAAAAAAGAAAAGAAAATGTAAGTTATATCTTAATTTTTGACAGTCATCTTTTCCCAATAAAACTGCAGATAAATAAAGAACTGATTTAGTGACCTGTATTGAAGAAAATAAAACAACTGCAGAACAGCTGCCACCGAATTTACTGGGATTTTGATCAAGGAGTAGCATCGGCATTCACGAAATTCACAAAGGGCACTCAAGGCATTCAGCAACCTCTGCATTCTTGTCCCTGTATCACCTTCCATCCCATTGCAAAAGAGGAGTACAAATAATTCCGCAAAGTATGTGAAAACAGTATAGACTTTATCTACATGACCCATCGTAACATGTTAGCAACTGTCTATGGTATTAGCCATTTTCTATCATGTTACATTAATATCATAGAATTTTAGAATTTGATTGCGTTAATAATGCCTTGCAATCATTCAAGCAATTTTCATATCAGATTAGTGAAAATAAAGGCTAATACACTCAGATGCCAGCATGTAAACTGCTAATAGAACGTGACAAACTTGTTCATGTTTTCTTGTGTGTTAATGCTTGCCCTTTCCATTTCAACATTTTCCTCCAATTTTTCATTACTAGACTTGGAGAATTAGGGCATTACCTCTCACTTTTTAAATGAAGTGAATAAACAAGGAAGAATCATGGGAGCAGTCAATTGTTTTTTATCAACCTTTTATCAAATAAACAGCTGTGATGAGAAAAAAATGATGGCTATTGGGGAGGACTGTATGAGAAAACAAAATCAGAAATGATGTAACAAAACTAGGGAAACTCATTTAAGATGTAGATCAAGAAATTTTCCTAAAGGAGATGTTTTTCTAGCGATACAGTAATTGTCTCAAAGTAGTGAAAGCCCCTTTACACTACACAATCAACGTCAGACTGCAAAAAAAAGCACTACAAGGTGCTGTCTAGGGAATATTCCTGTGCTAGGCAGTGAGAGGACCTGGTTGTTTCTGTCTTCACTCTCTCAGATGCTATGATTCAAGACTGGCTCGGAAGATGAAAGACTAATGGTATTTAATGGATTGCTGAGTTCTCTGATTGCTACATGGGTTTTTGCTTTCAGAAATTAAATAATTTAAGAAGAGAAGAAAAAGACTGTTGTATAGCTTCTGGATTTTTTTCTTCCTCTAATCATATTCATATAAAAAGAGTCAAACAAAGCTCTTTCGGAGTCTGCACCACAGAAAAGAATCACTGATAATGCAAGTGGTGGAAAGGCAATGATGCAGCATGCCTACACTGGTGAAAGCAGTTTAGGTGAAGATTTAGTCTTTATTAAGGCTTTTTTAAAAAAAATATTCTGTTGTAGTTTGTCCTTCCTTGTATTTTTAATAAGCTTCATAATACCTTTTAAGAAGTTTTTGAAAAAATTTCAGGGTGTCAAGAAAATCTGGAGACGATGGGTGTGAAAAGAGACTATATGTGTTTAATTGCCTGGGAAACTCTATAGTCCCATTTCATAATCCTCTCAGGACACTTTCTGACCAAGTAGGCACATTTTCTGGAGCTAACAAAGGTTATGACATACCAGTGAAAGTATTCTGGCAATATCTGGAATAGGGAGAAGGAAAGGAGGGAATGATCAGAGAAATCCAGGCTTGTTACACTGTGATACACACTGATATTTAAAAGGTCATATTTCAGGTTTTGCCTTGGGCTTGTGCCATCTCTGTGTCTCTTGCCTGTGAAAAGGGCAGACTGAAAGCAGCCATTCTTGAATTTATTACTGCAATGAGCAATTCATTTAGACTGAAAGGGTACTAATTGCAGCAAGCCTTGAAACCCATAATTCTTGTTTTTTTTAATGAACAAAGTCAATCATTTCTACTCTACCATCTATTCATCCTCAGACTTCCTTCCTTGTGATCCCAGCAGTTGTCATCGAGATCTCAGCAATATTTCTGCCATTTTCTGGTCTGTGTCCTCATCCCTCTGAGCAGCCTAGCTATGTTTTCTTCCTTGATCTCATTCAGGGAAATGAACAATTCAATTAGTTTTGTAACATCCTGGACTGCTAGGTGTCTTCTGCATTTTTTTCATACATGCCATAAACTTGCTATCATTGCTTCTGGCCCTTTTCCATGGGACATCTTGAGATCCTTGGTGTTTCCTTCTATTCCTGTTCAGCTGAACAACATTGGCTTCACAAGGTGCTTGCCCACCTGCAGCATGTCTGAGCCATGAGCTGCAGAAACAGCAAGGCTTCCTGCTCACTGGATGTCGTTAGCAGCGTCTAGGCGTTTGCTTCAGGCTGGAGCGCTTACAGGAAACTTGAAACAAGCTAGGAATAGGTTAAAGCAGATTACCTGAGAAGAAAATGCTGCTGGCAAAATAGCCACTCCTGCTGCACACCATACTGTTCATGAAGGTGAGTGGCCTCCAGCAAGTTGGGCTCCCCATGTTGCAAAGTGCACAAAATAGAGCCTTTACCAGCCCGCTGCAGGAGCTGACCCTTGTACTGCCGGCTTTGTTACACTCCAACCGGACAGCAGGCACAGGGTGATATTCTAGCAATTAGCCTGGTTTCATGTCCTATTGGAGATTATAAAAATGCTGGAGATGATAATGTTTGGAATAAGTGTCCCTGTTGGCATGGCTGTATTTATAGCACACTGCAACTGTGCCTGTTCTGTTTGACATTAGGAGTTAATATCACCATACTTCATTTTTAACATCCATTAAATGGACGTAATAGCACAGCAATGCCCACAGAGTTGTGTTGCAAGGATTAACTAATTATTGTGCACTTGCAAAGTGCTTTGAGATCACAAAATGAAATCTACCATTGAAGTGCAAAGTATTACCCTCATGCAGCAGTCAGAGAGCACAGTCTCAGAAAGGCTATGAATCTGTTATGACTGTGATCCAAGATGGGTCTGTCAGCTGAAGGAAGGACATGAAAGTTTCAACTTCTATTTAAATATTAAACCACAGGTCTTCGAAACCCATACTCACTGATGTCCTAAGTGAATGCTAGGCATGTACAAGGCATGTGAACCCAGAGTTGGTAACTAGGGATACAGATTTTTCCTAGCATGCTGGAAACTTGGATGGCATCTGGGGACAATCAAGTTCTCAATTTTTCACCTCTGTCCCTCTCCAGAAGAATGACAAGTCCCCTTCTACCAAATAAAATAATTCTTAGACGTTCTGGAAACAATGTTAGCCTCTTACAATTGCATTGCATTGTTTGTAGTCAGTTGGTGTGAAGTACTTCTTGTTTCCCTGAGGACCTGCTGAAGTCAGGGCACTCCTATTTCCACCATGCAACACTATGCATCAGACTATAAATGATTTTTAGTGCTGGTCCATGTGTCAGATTTCCATAGGTGTTTTGATCCATGTGGACATGCCCCGGTAGGACAGAGGTTCTTCAGTCACTTTGGCCTTCGGTGCTCCAAAAATTAGAAAAAAGGGATTGCACCAGAGATCTTGGCAGAACCCTTCCTGAATTTCCTAGTAGCCATGAAAGAAACAGGCAGGAGAGGGGATTCCCTGCTTCTGCCAAAATTTTAGTGCTGGGTTTGCACCTGACATCTCCCTGCTAGACTGCAGTGCCAGTAATGCAGGCTGCAGTGGCTGTGGAAGTACGAAGAAGAAGAGCAATGAAGGGTTTGAGCAAGTTGAAAACAGATTTATAATTTCTGATATTGACCTCTCATACTGCTACAGTCACATATCATATGAATTGTCAGCAAGATGGTAGCTGATAACACAAAAGGCTCAGAAGTGCAAGATTTAAATTAGAAAAGTATTTTCAACTACAATTCACAGCTTCTCCACAATGACAAATGCCTCATTCCATGTGAACCCTGAGAACACTGCAGTGGCCGTAGAAGATACGGTTTCTTTTGTAACTGTTTAAAATCCTGGCTTATGTATTATGGAGCAATAAATAAAATTTAATTTTAATGGGGCTGCCAGACCAAAATGTTAGTTGGTATTAAAGCGACTGTGAAATGAAGGTGTCAATGGAGCTATATTGAGTTATCTGGCAGGATCTGGACCCTTATCCGATTACTAATTGCAGGCAGGTTCAAAGTGCCACAACTAGTTAAATTTGCTTGATACTTTACACATAAGGACTTTATTTTCTATTTGCTTCTTGCCTTCAGGGCCAACTCTGAGACTGCTGGACTTCTCCCCTGGTGCTGCGTGTGCCCTTCAGAACCTCTTTTGGGTCTTGTATCTTCTTATTCCTATAGACTGGTGTCACAACCTCCTTTTCTGGTGGGCAATCACCAACAGAGTTATGGGTGTCCCCATGTGAAATAGTTTCCTGAGCCCCAGGAGAGATACATATGAGTCATTTTGGCTTAATGCATCTCTGAGACATCCTTGTTCACGGGCAAAAGTAGTACGATGTCATGTGGTGCTTTGCATCTTCTTGTTGATCCCAAACTCACCATTTCCTATCCATGCTTATAAGCGTGTCTAGATTCTCATCAGGTTTGTCAGAATACAATGATTTTGCAAACTTCTGGCACAAAGGGACAGCATGAGTTGTCTGAACCCACAGAGGAGACGTCAGCTGCCAACATGTAGTTTAGCAGTTCAGCAGTCTGGTTCTGGATGTTGATTACTTCTTCAGTCCAGTCAAAACCTTGATAACAAACATGCATCTCTTCAATACACTTTTTCTTATAAACTGAAAAGCTTTTTATCCATTGTAGTCATATAAGTTATCTTTTTCAAATGAACTATTAAATGCATTTGGAAATGTACTTATTTCCAGTCATAAATTTACTATAAATAAAAAAAATCCCCCAGGTATATATTCTAATGTTGGTTTTTATCCAGACTAGCCCATTCAAATATCATTAGTCACGCCCACAGAATCACACAGGTGGGTGAAACAAAGTGATTTATAAAATAATGTTTCTTGTGTTCTATTTCTCTGCTCTTTATTTCTTAGTCTTTCTGGCACGCAGCATGTTAGCAAGCATTTCTTTGCAGCCATGAGGCCCAGAAGTCTACTTTTTAAAGAAAACTGAGATTCTCATACAATTTCCTGACACAAGTAGTTGTTATTTTAAGCAAAATACTATATACTGTGAAAAGTATGATGAAATTGCAAGAACTGATACACTGGAAACAAAATCAGCAAGGAATTACAGTTTCATAGAATTTTTCTGTATATTTAAGTTATGTATTGTTAGTGTCACCTTTTGGGTTCTGCTTTTAAAACTGTTATGTCAGTTCATGGATAAAATACAATTGCACACAACACTAAAATAGCACCTTTTAGATATTGGCTTTGGGACTAATATTCTATTTTCAAAGTAAGAAATGCATTTTGTTACTACTGTGCTTGGAAATATTCCTAAGGAGCAGACCCATGTCAAAGGAGTAGGCACATTTCAAAGGAATAAGCCTCCATTACATGATAGGACTAATAATTTTTTATCAATTAGAATTCCTTAGGGAAAGGAGCCAGCCATCTTCATTAATAATATTAGTAGCAGTTGGAATCACACCATCTGTCTAAAGATACAGTTAATACTTTTAAGGAGAAATGTCAACTGTTTAAAGAACAGTTTTGTGAGGAAGGAAAGGGAGAAAAAGCAAAGACGTCTCTTGGTACCAGCTGTAATTTCTCCATCATCAACGGATTCACACCTCTGCTTCTTAAACTGTTTTTGAGAGTGCAACTTTGTTTTCCAGTGTTTTTGTTTTGTGTATATTATATTCTATTACATTATATGTTATGTTACGTTACATGACGTTACGTTACGCTGTGTTACTCTGCTATTTCATCAATGTGATTAGTTGTAAGCTGGACTTATTTTAACTAAGAGAAATCAGTACTTCCCTATGTTTTGATGTAAGTGGGTATCTTAGCTTTACTGTCTGTCAAGTTCTGAGCAATGGTGCTTGGAACTGTACCCTATGCTTCTGAAGCATAGAAAGTGTTATCATTTCAGATATACCTTCTGCCTCAAGTTGTCATGAAACTATCACTGAATATTTGCCAGCATCTCACCCAAAGGGAGTGTGAGAATAATGAGTACATCTTGTTTATTGAGTAAGCTTGCAAAAAGTTAAACAGATATTTTGTATTCTAGGCTGCTACTTGATGAAGCTATGGTTTCTCTGGCACTATGTCTCAGATATAAATGTAATTATTGTCTAGGTTTCAGAGATGTGGATGGGACAACTTGCTTGTGCTGTTTGAAGAATGGATCTTACGAAGCTTTTTTAATCCTAGTAAATACATAGACATCTCAAAGACTTATACGTATCTTTTTTTTTTGTCTACTCTAGTCTGAAACTGGGACTTGCCCATTCCCCTTATCAGTAAGTTTGAGAATTAATGATTTCTTCATGTCTGTTTTACTGGGGTGATCATGTACTGCTCACTGAATCCTGTCTACGTGGAGTAGCTATTGAATACACTCAACAGATTAGCTATAGCTTCTACTGCTGATTTCATTATTATTTTGTAATTCATTCAAAATTCCTCAGAAAATTATCAGTAAGTCAACTTTTTTACCCACTTCCTACTCTCAGCTAGAAGGGCCCCCTAATTTTAGTTCCCCAGCTAACATCCTTAGACGTAATCACTTCTTGTGTCTTCCATATTTATCTTGAGAAGCTTTGGGGGGTGGGGTCTGGCATATGCTGAAATTCAAGTGGCACATTTGTTCATGTAGAAAATTTTTCTGTGGTGGAAAGAGGAAAATTATTTGAGCTCCAGAGTAAACCAGGCATTAAAGGCATTAAAGCATTAGAAGATATTTTGAAAGAAAGAATAAATGAAAAGTATTAGGAGGTATTAGTAAATGGAGGTGAAGTGAAATGGCAACTTGCTTTCCCTAAAAGTAATCTTTTGCCAAACTAACAGGGTATCTTCAGAAGTTTTAGTTAAACTTATACTTATGAGAAAGCTAATCTATAGAGAGATACAGATTAGAGGTAGAGGTAGAGGTAGAGGTAGATATGGACAGATAAAATCTGCCTGACTTCAGTAAAACTCCTGATATATGGCTATAATGGAAATTCTCATTTAAACTGGCAAAATGAGGATTAGTTGGCAAAGTGTGACATGAACATGGAGATGAAAGAATAGGTGGCCAATGTTTGTGCTGAAAGGAGAAGCATCAGACGGGAGGGCAATGAGAGTTGACTTCCTTATGGCACTAGTATTCAGCCCAGTCTTCATCAATAGTGACTTAATCATTACTCACCTTGACAGCTTGGCAGAAGAGGTAGTACTGTACTAATGGAAATTTGCAAATGCTCAAAATTAGGAGCAACACTGGAAGCTCGGAGTACAACAAGGGGAGTGATGAATCTTGATAATTGGAATAATAAGAACTAGATACAATTTAAGTTAGAGAGTGCAGAGCATTTTATTTAGGGACCAAAAACATAATATATTTTTTTAACTATTAATTTTTTTCCCTAAAAAATCTGAAGATGTTGTTCATTGGATGACTTGAAGCCATCAGTGTTGATATAGCCACTGGAAAAGCACAGGTGAAGTATTTCTACAAGGGACACCCATCTGCAACACTTTGTAAGGCTCTGGTTGCTCCTATGTGGGAAGAATGAAATCAAACCAGAAGAGATCCCAGAGGCTGAGATGGAAGATAAGAGAGCAAGCAGGCTGTCCTGGAGGAAGGGAAGAAAACAGCTTTGCTTATTTAACTGAACAAAGCAATAGCCAAAAGGCCATATTATTGCCTCTGTTTATGTGACAGAGGCAAACACCAGGGAAGGAAAAAAGCTATTTATGGAAAAAGATAGGACTAGCACAAAAATAAATGGTTAAAAATTGCTATGTATGAACTGAAAATAGCTGAAGATTGTGAAGCATCTGGGGAATGAACTTCTAGAACTGTAAGAGTTATCAGGGAAGAGACATTTATTAAAATAATCACATGATGTGATAGCATTTGATGGTAGAGCAAGGGACTTGCAGGGAAACAGACTGACAAACTGGCAGGAGATCTCTGTCAGTCATCCAGTCTACACTCATTTTCCCCTACTTATGTCCTTGTCTTCCCTTCCCCCAATTTTTACAGCTTTTGTGATTTGGTGATTTACAATTTCCCATGGCCCAGAAGGAGAATGTAGCTTTCATGCAGACTGAATTACCCTAGGAAACACCAGCATGTCCACCTCAGCTGTTGTCTCTGATTTTCCTTTCAGAAAATTTATCTTCGAAAACAGTGGTAACAATGAAGAAAGAAATCACAGGGTTGTTGAGTCTGTGTTGATTAGTATTAATAAATGATACAATTTCATGAATTATTTGTTCTTCACAGGCATTTATTGAACTTAAAATTTCTTTTTTACAGCTCTGCTTAGAGGTGAACAGTTTGAATTGCCAAAGTTTGCAGTAATATTTTTTTTTTTTAACCTTTGAAACAGTCCACTGTGCTTATAACAACACCATCCAGAAGAAAGCTTCTCAATTTGGGTGCAAACTGCTCTGGCAAGTCGTGCCAACTCCTACTCTGCATCAGACAGAAAATATCAGAGATTATTTAAAACCATCATTGCAATTTTGTACCTTGGACCCTCTCACTCAAAAACTGATTGTATCTCTCCATAAAAGAATATCAGCATTTTTCTGATTTTTTTTTTTTTAATTAAGAAAACTGTGACTAAGAGCTCAGTTGGCCAATGCTGTTACAGTGCTCTCTCAGTCTCAGCACCTTTTGGCTCTTGAGCATATTCTTCAGACTGTCTTTCCCATTTTGCATCTCCAGGGTAGTTGATTTACCTTTTTCTTGGAAGGTTATTTCTTTTCCTGGATCTGCTTCTGCGCTGACTTGCTTCATTTTTCAGTGGTACAAACCCATTGATGTCAACTAAGTGGTGTTGGGGGAAGAGACTGGGAAGTACGTCAGGGCATTTTAATCCCTGATGGATACTTCTTTAAGGGCAGACATGAGGGCTCAGATAAATTCAGGGGTCATGTAAATAAACCACTTCAAGGAATAAACAAGGAAGAGTGATGGTGTACAAAGGGGAAAAAGTACCCTGATGTCCATGAGATGTCCTGTCTGGGTGAGTTGAACTGACATTTCTTTCATTTCCACAGCCTTCTTGTGAAACCCAAAATTTATTTATTTTTTTTTAAAAAAGAAGCAGTTCCAAAGAAGAAACATGCATGAAAATTTAAAAACAAAATTATTTTAGGTCTGCAAGAAAATCAAAGCTTGAACATTTCCTTGACTGTTTTTCATGTTGACCAGCTGTGTTTTGATTTCTTGGTTTTGAATATTCCTGTACACATTAGAAAGATCATCTGGGGGATTTTAGTCACCATTAAAGCCTACCTGGGCTATTTACACAAAAATGTTCTATTGGAAAATGTTGATTTTCAGAGATGAAGGTCTGCAAATGTACCTGTTTTGATGAAATTTTTGACCCTTATGCAATTGTTCCTACAGAAAACAGCCTAGATTTAGTCTTCCGGGGCAACCCTGGTGCACAGTTAAGAAATACTAGACTTTATCAGCGTCTACAGCTCTTTGTTATATTGTCATTTTGGATCCTTGAGTCTTATTAAGGCAGAGGTTTTGTTAGATACATGATTTTTTTTTTATGGAGGATCTTAAATTTCTGCCTTACAGTCAAGGACTCCTGTACCACTTGTCTCTGTTTTGTGAAACTGATTAAGGAAAACTGTTGTAAGGCATTTTAGGGGACCAGCTAGAGTTAGGCAATGCTATAGTCCTCAGGCATGAGGTCAAGCTGCAGGCAGTGCTGCCCTAGAGCTGTGGATCCAATAAGCCCTTGCAGCCATCTGGTTGTGAGACAAGCGTCTCGAAGATCAGGGAAAATACTGGTTTAGAAACATTGCCCAGTGGAATTTGTGAAAAGAAGCTTTGGAATTTCCTTTTCTGTCAAGGCGGAGCTTTGAAAATTATATTTTGTGTGTGTGTGTGTGTGTGACATAACTCTGTCAAATCAGTTCCCTGTATTTATCAAGAGCATATCCAATTTGATAGCAGAGGCTCACCAACCACAGCAACACACAGCTTGGTACAAACTGATTTACTAATTTGCTAGCTTTCTCTGCACTGTACTATGGCACACAAAATTGCAGCTCTCAAATAGCAGCACTTTTTTATTTGTCATGGCAAAAAAATCTAATGTGCAGTGTTTTACCATGAGAACCCATTCAGCAAAATCAGGTGAGAGGAAGACAGAAAGTTAATGAAGATGCTACATTAAGAACAGAGCAAAGGGGAAAGTGTACATGTATGTTTCTGCTTCGTGAGACTGAAGGAGCCTGTGGCAGTGCAATAAGCAGGAGAGGCTTTCCATCAGTTCACAGACATATAGTGAATAAATTAATTTCCTTTGCAGTTTATTAGGGCTCAGGCTGTGTGAGACTGGAAGTGTGGAAGATTGCCTGTGCAATATTTGTACATAAATTCAGACTTCTAGTGGCTGCCTCCCAAATGGCACGCTGGCTTCGTGTTATTGACTGTACCAGCCTAATAGACATATCAGGACTTACATGCACACTTTAGTCGTGCATAAATTGATGGTAGCTGCAAATGTTTCTTATCGTGAGGCTCTGTGAGGTAAGTTTTCATAGGATAGCTTTGTAATTTTTACCTGACTATTATGAATTCTAATAATAATAGAATATTTACTTACAATTTAGAATATTAAACTTCATTGGCTGTTTTCAGTCCCTTAATATTAGATTGGTTTTGCTTACACAAGTGTAATTTAGGGATCTGTGTGCTTGTGTGTACTACGTATTGTTTATTGACAGTTATAGATAATTCTAGCCTCTCATTGACTTTATGCAAATATCATTCTGTTAAACTAGTCTGAGGCCAGAATTGAGCCCTTTCTCTCTTTGCTAAGCAAGTTTTTTGAGTGGGAATTCATTTAAGCCTGTCAGAGCATTTGTGACAAGGAGCTTCTGAACCTACAGCCTGTCTGCAAATGCCCTGGAAACGGTTATGCAGGAGTAAATGCGGGTCTGATTCATCTTCATGCTAATATACTAATTAGAAGCATTTTCGGGCCAGGGAGCTTTAGCTCAGGCCTCAGAGCTGGGATGACTTCAATAGAGAAGGTGGGTGTAATGACCTTATGCTGCAAGGTGGATTACTTCAGTCACATCATCACTTTTAATTCTTCTTGATCCTTATTGCAGCTTTTTGATGCTGTGGAGCATGGGGATCTTTTGAAACCCTCTGCGATATCACTTTGTAAGTATAAAACAGGTGTTTCCCAGAACGTTTTCACTGTGAATTGGAGCAGCTTCTGGCATTTTGCCTTGTCTGTGGGTATCTGCATGTAGGGTTGTGCCTGTGTGCGCTTAGATTTCTGTCTCATATATTTCAATACACTTGTTCCATTTCTGAGTTATTTAGTCTTAATTGAATGTTAAGGCTCTGTGTGCAAGGCAGAGGAGGGAGTGCACTGTGATACAGCATTCGCTAACTGCTTTCTGGTGAATGTGGGGTCCCTAACTCACAGGCGATACAGCCTGAAGCAGTTATGATGCCCTGAAGCCTCATGAATGAACTGTGAAGATAAATGTATTCCACCCTGTCATTTTCCATATTAGTATGCAACCTTTCTGCCAGACATCATTAGCAGTACTAAGTCAGTGCTGTCTAGAGGCTTCCTTTAAAATAAATACAATAATTGTACTGAGCCTCCAGCTAATGTCACATCCACCCCCAGATTTAAGGAACTTAACCTACTTTTACAGGTGTTTTTCCCAAATTTGCAAGTACTCAGGGGTCTTTAGGAATACGAAAGGAAGAACACTGTTTTGTGGGAAAAAATAATCCACAAGTGCCACAAATGTAATTAATTTGCATAATCATGAGACTGATCATATAAAAATAGTTACACAAACAAAGAAAGCCCAAATAATACCTGAAGGGCTTGGCCAGCTCCATGTCACCATTGTTAACCAGGTAGTTGGGCTTTAAAGTCTTGAAATTAAATGCATGCTATTTAGGCTTTGGCCAGCTCTCGGATCCCTACATCTGACCTTCCGTAAGTTAAACATCTCATGCAAGTGAAGTGTCCCCACTGGTGTGGGAGAGACATCTCCAGACTCCAGTCCATCTCATCTCCAGTTAATTGTCTAAAAAGCACTTAGAAATAATTGTCCTTCCTTGTTGTGAAGGTGAGCTTGAATGACCAGCACAAATTTGGTATCTGATTTTAAGATGGTAGAGGCTAGGAAGTGGCTAGGACTGGTTCATCTAGAGGAGTCCCATGGCCACAAAGGCTGGAGAGGACCTCTGGACATTACCTGCTCCAACCCCTGTACAAGGCAGGGCCAGCTTAGCTCTGCTCTGCGTTGGTTTTTAAATATGTCTGCATTTTGACTATTGCCTCCTGTTGTGAGGTTTCAGGGTGTCTGAGGAAAGAGATCACAGGTGCTGACTTTCCTCCCCATCTCTGACAGCTAAGCATTGAATTATTTCTCTTCAGCTAGAAGGTAAGATTCCTTAGTCTCTGTAAATGCAACAGTTCATATCAAATTAGAGAAGCCTTGTGATAAAATAGCAAGATTTGGCAACGCAATGGCTTCCCCAAGTGATGCTAGGTTGATCCAGTGCAACAGCCATCACTTCACTCTGCAGAAGGCAAAATGTCTCGGTGGGTTTTGCTAGTCTGAACTGGGACAAGGCTCCTTCTTGACCTGGTGTGACCCTGAGCCCATGAGCAAAGCACACCGGTCCTGAGCTGAGCTTATCCTTTCAAAGACAGCAGGGACCTGGAGCAGCTGCCCAGCTCCCAGTGCGGTGATGGCACAGGATCAGAGGGTGCACTGCCAAAAAGCCCCGTCACAGGCCCCTGGGTGCCTCTCTGCCAGCCAAAATCTGCATCAGTGCCTGCTGTGAGATGCCTTCCTGGGTCCGGGCTGGCTGTGTCAATCCGCTTGAGGTGTGAGCACGGCGAGCTCCCATCTGCCTGCAAAAAGGCGGCTCAGGCACTCGCTGTGTGCCCTTTCCCCAGCCTCCTCCGTCATCATTTGTGACTCTCTGCTGACATCTTTTCAATTTTGTCATCCCTCCCATCAAGCGAGGATGGGGCAGAGTATTGCAATGCCAGTCTCACCAACGCACGCACAGAGCAAGGCCAGCCTGGCATTTAACTTTTATTGTATGTCGAGGATCATGTTAGTTCCTTTGCCACTGTATGCACCCCCAAATTCACATAGAGTCTGCTACCTTTGAAAACCTTAAAGTTTGTCCCCCTGTCCTCAGAGGGGTTTTGTAGGAATTTTTCTTGGTTACATTTGATTTTATTGAAACACGTTCTCTTAATTGTGATCTTGCAACATCATTATTCAAGGCATAGCTATTCTATAATTCGTTGCCATAGCTGTGTACTGCTCCATGATTCTGTGTACCACCAGCAATCTACAGAGGCTGGTGTTAATAAAAATACTGAATAGTTTTGGAACAAGAACTAGTCCATGGGGGATCTCATTAGGAAGGTCCATCTTTGATGTCTCCTTACCGATTGATCTCAAAATATAAAAGGTGAGTCAGATTTTAATCTAAACAGGGTGAGCTCCCTCAGTTTCAGTTAGTGCCTGTTTAAAACCCCCCAAAACATCATGCAACACAAAGTCTTGGATAAATTTATGCATATCATATCATATACTATGTCAAAACTATTTTATTGACCAGATATGTGATCGTGCAAAAAATAAATCAAGAATTTTATAACTTCTGTCTTTCATGAAAGCTTTCTTATGATTGTACTGATTATCTCTAATTCTAGACTCTAATTCTCTAGTTGCTTCCCAGATTAGCTGTTTTCTTCAATGTTACTTTTGTGTAACTTTATCTAAAGTTACTCTAACTGATCTGATCTATAAGTTCAATCCAAGTCAAGCTTTGCACCCTGTGTTGTAGACCTCCATTGGAAATCCTCTCCCAGTTTATTAGCATTCATTAAAAACAGTGATTTACAATTTAGAGAGTTCCTTGCGTAGTTCAGCTAGGATTCTATGATTTTAGTTATCCAGGCCTGTTTATTGGAAATACTTAGCTTTAGCCACTGTTGCCTTTCAAGTTTTTTTCTTTTTTTTTTTTTTTTTCTTTTTACAAATTACAGGTTTTCTATTCTGTTGATTGTTTTTGGCTCTGTTCTAGGTATAGAAAGAAATGTCCACTGACACATTTCTCCCCTTTTGACTCTTTCATTTACAATTAAACCATCTCTAATGTTCTATAGTAAGAGTGGAATTCAACCTCTGATCAATACAGAGCAAAGCACTGCACACAGCATCACTAGGCAGAAATAATTTTTTTATAAGTAAAGACTGCTAAGCTATCAGACATTGTTTTCTCCTGTCTCTTCATCCTCTGGCTTTGTAACTTTCAAGTAATATGAGATTTCAGAAAAAATTAGAAGGAGCTATGGATATAATTTAAATGCCCTGATTTTTATTTACCCTCACTTGCTAATTGTCAAGATGGATTATGGCATGAAATAGGCATCCAGTTTGGAGATCCTGAACTCTTGCTTTGAAATCATCAGAACAAGTTCACATCAGGGAAGGAGGAAAGAGGAATATGTCCAAACAATAGAAATTAGTTTTGCAACTGCTAGCCTCTTGAAAAAATAAAACATAAACAAGGGCTTAGGGTCTGATGAGAGGGGTGTGCATCCCAGCATACGGGCAGATATAAATGCAAGAAATTGAAACTGAGCTAAAGAAAAAAACCTAGCTCACTCCTTCTTAGCTGTATTGGTCATCCAGGATTAATGGGATTAAACAAACTAAAATCGTTAGTCATTAAGACCAACAGGTAAGAGAGAGAGTGGTGAGTAGAATGGTAGTATTTTTACAATATTTTTTTAAGCCTAAATGTACACATTAAAGGAGATTACTTTGTCATAGTAATCATGTAAATACATTCTATGAGAACTGGAAAGAGTATCTTTTATGCCATAATTGCTAGGAAGGCATTATGCTGCTCTGCTTATTTGCTATTTCACCATGAGGCATTTCCAGATCTTTTGTTATTTGTTTAGATGACGTGTAAAGCAGACACATGCTCATAATTTCACTTATGCTTTTAAACAACATGTAGTTGCATAATTATCCTTTTAACTACCGTTATTGTCCTCTTTGGGCAATAGTGTATCATTTGTAAGGTCATTATCACCCTGTAAATTCTGCACAAATTATACGTACAGTATATAACTGATGTGGTAGTATGCAGTACATCAGTATAGACATCAGGAAGGGTCAGCCTGACCCTGAGCTTATAAAACTCTGAGGAACCTTAAGGAGGAAGTATCCAAACTGCAGAGCACCAGTCCACAGGCATGCAAATCTCATGTTAATCCAATAAATAACAGGTTTTACTTTAAAAATATCTGCTAGAAATAAAGAAGAAATCATGAGTTATTAACAATAAGTTTTTTAAGAGAGACTGTTGGCTCTGCTGTGCTGAGGCTAGTGCAAGAGCCTTATAACATGGCTTTGCATCGAGAGAGAAATCAGTGCTGGAAAATAAGACAGTGCAGCTTGTTGTATATGCAGCACTCTGATCCTGGCATGAGGAAACTCACAGACAGCATGTGTGCAAGCCCCTTCTTCAGGAATCACAGAGACACCTGTTTGATTTTTAGGATTTTTTTTCTTTCAATATTTGAGGTATTTGAAACAGTTGAAGGCAAAACACTGCTCATTATCATTTCCCAAAAGAAGTGCTATCAGAAAACCAATGTACCAAAGCATTTCTTTGGTACACCAATTCAATGCACCAAAACACCAGCCTCAGGAAGTCTGCTAAAAATACTCTATAAAAGTGTTTGTTGGGCTCACTAAAACATTAAAATTTCTTGAAATTATCATTGGCTTGTCATTCCGTAAAACCACCTTTTTGCCTTAAATAGATCAAGAATTCTAAGCAAGACATAAAATGTCAAAAAATCATCAGGCCATACTCTGAACGTTGTGTTGTATCAAACATATACCTTTGTCTATTTCTGTTGCTACTCTTTGATAATATTTTTTTTTTCTCGTTCTTATGGGCATCCTTTAAGCCAAATCCCTCCTTGCAGTGCACATTGTCAGTGATGTACTTCCTGAATAATCTACAGATATTTACATATCTTGAAACTGAGGTGTTAAAAAGAAGAAAAGGGTAGTGCAATCAAGTATTTCTTAATCCAGTTCCCAAATTAAAAATAATTTGGACAGACTCTGAAGGGTATTTCACTGGGTTCCCTCTGCCCAACTTTCTGATAATGTTAGACAGTCGGCAGGAAGCTCATTTGATGAAGATAAGTGATCTGTTCTGGATTAGTTTTTCTCTTTTAAGTTTCATAGTGTCAGAAGACATCCATCTCATGATAACCACTTCTTTAATATGGCGTGGGGGGAAGAAAAGATAGTGGCATAAATATAAAAACTCCAATTGAATAGACAACACGCTTTCATCCCAAATGAAATTAAACATGTTTTGAATTGGAGCTGGACCAGCTGCAAAGCAAATAAAGTCCCTTTTTCTTGAATCAATTAATACGTTCAGATAAGAGCTAGTGAGTTGTGTTTGGCCAAATTTTCTCCTACAGAAGCACATGTTTAAACAAGCATAATTTAAAACAGAGTAGAGTACTGAAGTTGTAAGATTTTATATGTTATTCTGTTGTATGTGCCACAGTACAATGATCCATATAAAAAATGAGGTAACTACTGATGAGTACTACTGTTAAATGATTTCACTTTTTTTTAACGAAGGGATGAGCAAAGGCACGTGCAAGCATTGTGAGCAGCATGGTTTCCCTAATGTGGAATTTTATGGTCTCCAACAGCCAGCAAGACCAGACCAACGATCTGTCCTACAAGCAGCCAGCGAGATGTTTCCTGCAAACTTAACTTAAGTAAATAAACACAGCTCATTTGGGGAGGGTGGGAGAAGAGGAGGTAAGAAAAAGAAAAATAAGGCACATCTTCTTCTTTCTGCTGCACTTCTTCCATCACACTGAAAACTCCTGGCAGGCAGAAAGCATTCAAGTTCAAAACAGTAACCAGTCTGCATCATCAGGGAGATCTTTAACGAGTCTGCTGTGTTTTAATAGAAAAAGGTAGTCTGGTGAAGGAAAAGAAACACTTATTTACCGGTTCAGATAAGACTGCCCAAGGCTGCACTTGAAGGGCTTTAGGATCATCCCTCAGCCATCTGTACTTTTCTCTGATGAATTACAGAGAAGCTTAGGTACCTTTGGACAAGGTTGAGTTTATTTGCTCCTCCATTTGTTCCAAAGCAGTTGTGATTTTGGAGGACACCACGGGTGGAAGCTCATGTAAGGACGATTAGCGTGAACGAGGAGTAGCAGTTGTGCCATCATTGACATTGGTTCCTCTAGTACCACAGCAGCAGAGGCAGCTTTCAGAGAAATGGGGAACCCACCAGGCTTCACCATTCACAGTCATGCACGTTGGCTTGGCCAATGCTGCACAGAAGAGAGGAGGCTGTACAGTAACTCAGTCACCGAGCAGTTTGACTTAAAATACTTAAACTTTGCCTGGAGAACCTAAATACTGAAAAGGGCAACATTGTTAATAAGCTTTTCTAAGATAGACATACTTTGAAAAGTATAGGTACACCATATATATACTCCACATTAAATTATCTTTTTTAAAATTTTCCCTTTTTACTGGTAGAATAAAGTTTAGCTTTTTTTTTTTTTATTTGACTTTGCGTGCAAAAGGAGAAAGACAAGTAAAAACACATACATTTTTTGCTTTATATTACAACATAATTCTTGTCTAGGTTACAAATAAGTTATACTACAGAAAATTGTGCTTTGGGAAGGAGTGGTTTGAGGCTGTTTTGATGAGACAGGCAACATCAGTACAGAGATAATTATAGTCATTCTTTCATTTGATCTGTCTAGAAAACGCCATATTTTTATCAGATTTCATTCTGTGTTTTCTCCCATGGTAGGAAATGTAAATCTTTCTATTCAGCTATGTCAGACTGTTAGAAATTTTCTGTTTTCTTACTGTTGTGACTGACAGGCCTATTTTTAGGCCATTCTGAAGATGCTTGGAGTGAGTGACACAGTGATATCTCAACGAGGAGTGCCTCAAGTGTGAACATTACAGTAGAAAGTTCTGAAAGATGTTTGCATCCAGGAAAACCAAGTGCCAAGCAAAAACTGAGCTCCCTGGGGTCTCTCTGCAACTTCTTGTGCTTGGCAGGCTCCAAAGCTGTTTTCAGCCTGTTTTCCTTCGTCCTGGTGGTGTGGTCCCCCTTAATTCACTTGGCAGCTCATGCCATGTCAAAGGCCACTGATCTTTCCACTCTGATGACAAAAAGACTGGAAACAGATTGTGCTGGGAGAATTGGTCCCTGGGATAACAAGAGTGATAAACTGGAAGACTAAACTCCCAGTATTGTCTAGGGCGTATTGTTAACCAACTTTCTTTTAAAGAATAGTAAAGACACTCACTTCCATGTACTCTGAAGTCCCTGGAATATAAGCAGCTTTTAACAGACCTTGATTTTTTTTTTCCCTTTAAATTAAATGAAATCCATAACTCTTGCAGACTGCTCCCTACATTACGGAACTTCTTGTAGGGCGTGTTTCACTAACAAGCTAAAATCCAACACAGGCTGGTGTTCTGGGAAAATTATTTTAAGAATGCCAAAAAACGCCCCACACCCAAAACAAAAAACCCAAGTGATGAGGAATGCATCTAATGCAAATGCATTTTCAAGTATCACACAGAAGCGGGAAAACAGATTGCTTGAGAGGGTGCTAAAAGTATTAACCAATACTTCTAGGGTGTCATTAGGTCACCTGCCTCTCTTATGCAACTATGCAGCTTTAGCAACACCTACAGTTTCCCAATGGGAATGGCAAGTATCAGATCTTTGATTGCAAATCTGATTGCAAATCAAGAGACAGTTTAATATCTGCTGAAAAATTAGAACACCCACTGAGTGTAAAAACTTTCCAGATTCTCAGTATTAGGTTAAAAATTAGCTTAACTTGGATGATACCTTAAATGGAAGTAGTCGACTGGCACAGAATCATTAGCTAAGAGAAGAAAGCTCCGTTTTGGCAGCAGTGTCTCTGACATGATATTATTGTGCTTTTCTTTGTCATTTTATTTAATATTTTTTTTTCCTAATATATGTACCTGGTCAGCTTCTTTTCTGAGTTC
Source organism: Buteo buteo (assembly GCF_964188355.1). Classification (NCBI taxonomy): domain Eukaryota; kingdom Metazoa; phylum Chordata; class Aves; order Accipitriformes; family Accipitridae; genus Buteo; species Buteo buteo. Next base: position 83,669,480 of record NC_134204.1, on the reverse strand, counting down.
TGGAATAAAAAGCCACGGGCATTTTGTTAAAACACTTCCTATAAATAAGTGCAACATTTTAGCTTCCACATTTTCAGAGGTTTTGTCTTCTGTATATTAGAAATTCACACTCTGCACCTGAAGATATGCTATGACAGTACCAATCCAAAACATCAGTGAAGTCCATTGGAACTTTTTCCTTTGATATCTTTGCTGTTTCACAGCTGGCACAAAGGCATAAAATTCTGCCTTTTTTCCAGTCACTGGGTGACAAATATAAGTGAGCCTTTACATTCCTAACTGAAAAAAAGTTATGCAGCAGAACCATTACATGTTAGCAGTGCTTGTCTGGGTGAAGAAACAGAAGTTAATACCCTATTCATCTGCTTATCTCTCTTAATTTTAGATATTGGTGTGCCTGCCAATATGTCTGCAAGTGTACTTATCCTTAGAATACTGTCATGATGTAGGGAAGTGCTGTTGTCCCTCTTGCACAGCCTAACAAATGAAACATTGCTTTTTCAGATGCTGTCTAGATGAAAAAAATTGAGCAGCATCTCTTTTGCAGAACAATTTCATAGTCATTACAAGGGAACTATCTATTTGGGATTAAACTTTGCTTTTGGGGTAATTGTTTCATTCAAAACCCACAATAATTATTTCAGAATATGATCATTTTATTCAAAAATTTTATCCATAAAGATGTTTATTGCCAAGAAATCAAAATATTCTGCATTAGAGATACCACACAGATTCAACTATGTAGGCAAAATCTAGGGACTTGCTTATAGTCACATAAAATATCTTCTCAGCAAGGAATAGATTAATTAAAAAAAAATAATTTATACCTCTTTCAAGTCTTTCCCTTTGAATTAGGCAAAGGGAATAGCTAAGATTATTTTACAAAGAGTCAAGAGGCTAGTCATATTTTTTGACAAAGTTTTCAAATATGTGTTTCATTTTGTTCTGCACATACTTTCTCCATTCAGAAAAGGAGGTGCATGTCTGCTGGTCAGCAGCTCTGTTCAGGACAACATTTCTGGGTCTGCAATAAGCAGATGTGCGTATGCAGTTTTCAGCTATGGTTGCTATTTACATTAACATATTACATTTTGAAAGTTTCTTACTCTTCTAAGCATTTTGTCAATTTCATTGGGTAGCTCTCCCAGCATACACCTTGTTGAGAGAAGGAATAATAAAGTTAAGACACTTGACCTTTCCCAGCTTTGGCCTTGTCCTGGATTCATGGATTGTCACTGTACCACTTTTTTACAATTTATGTAATTTGCTGACTTGCAGGTAAAAAATTCAATGAGTATTCTATAGTCAAGAAGCAAAAATAAACACAGTTCTGACTGAGTACACTGAAACTATTGAGTTTTTTATTGACCCCATGTGATGACAGTTTTGACTCATTATTTCTGAAGGTCATGTGATAATTGCATATTTTAGACTGACTTCATTAAAATCATTATCTGTCTACCGAATTTACCATGTTTAAAATTTCACTTCCATCTTTTATCTTCAGTTTGTCCACTCATTGTTCCCAACTCCCAAAGAAATGCTTTTAAGAAATAAAGGTGGAATGTCCTCTCCACAAAAAACTCAGCAAAAACATGTTAGAAATAAATTGTTAACAGTGTTTACATTAGTGGGGGTGATGAACTAATGAAATATTTTACTCCTTCAAGTACAACAAGATGCCATCCCTGTCCTAGAGTATAAAACAAAAGCCATGAGTTAGATCCTGACCTGGAGGGGAAATTAATGAGACAATATTGATGCTATCATAACTACAGCCTTAGAACTATCTAGACTTTCTTGAGAGTTAAAAATGTAAAACCAGTCAAGTTCTCCACTGACTCACACAAAAATATATTTTAGCATGGTTTGCCAACATACCGATGAAATGATGAAATGTAAACCAGAAGTGTTTCTTTTGGAGACAAAACTTAAAATATATTAATTTTCTTCTCATTATTCTACATTCATTTTCCCTTCAGCCAACATTTAATATCCAGAGCCAGTGCACATGCAGACAAAACATTAACAATTGTGGTTATAACTGTTGTGTTAACAACTCTTGCAAATTCATCAAAACTGTGAGCAGAGAAAAGTTATTAATTAATGGACAGTATTACCATACCTAAAAAGTTGTGAGAATTTTCAATGAGCTGTCAAAAGAGAAGGGAAATGTTAAAGAAGTGTACTCACATTTCTGACAAAAACCTTTGTAAAAAAATTCTTATTTATTTTTGCATCAATAAAAATTAAATGACAGATTTTCTTGCTACTTCTAATCCTTCCACACTTGAGAATAACTGTTTCTGGTAAGTAAATGGAAATTACTTTAATGCTGAATAAAATGAACATTACATGAAACAAGGTTTTAAAAAAATTTAAGTTTTCTTTGGAAAATTAATATGAAGATTAGATTAAACTTAGCAAGAAACAACAAGTTTCCTTCTGAGTAGTTTCTTAACTACAAGCTCTAGAAGAAGACTGAAAAGAGAGTGTATGAGAACTGGAATGATTTATGACAAGTGTGAACTGAAGTCACACAGAATATAAACAAAACAGTTTTTATTAGGCTGGTAGACTTTTGTGCTTTCCTTTAAAATTGCATAGTAATAGCTCTTCAGACCTAGTCCATCTTCTATTATACTTCTACAGGAGTCCTTTACTGAGATTTTAGCTTAAGCCAAAAAAGGGAAGAAATTTAGTCCAGCTATGACTTCTAACAAGATCACAGATATTCCATCACTTTGCTACCAAGTTACAGAGATTATTTTGTATGTTCCACAGGGCATTGTGAGGCAATATCAAATATCAAATAAAGGAACAAAGACAGCAGACATGACTTGGTTTTTCCAAACCCATTATCTCAAGAATTAAGCCTATTAGGTACTAAATTTGCAGATCTGGAGTCTGAAGCTTTCTGTGCTGGAGTAAAACTGTAGTAATACATTTCTTTTCAATGAAATTATGGCAGTTCAAGGCTAACGTGGGAGGAAAGAATTAGATCTGCTGTATGAAACTGACATATCACATTTGCATTTGCATATAATATAAGTTTATAAACTTCAGCCTTGGATATCAGGCATACATTTGCATATATTTGTATTGTTTTTCCTGTGCAAAGTACACAAATATATCATTATAAATATATAGGATTGATCTATAAAATATAAAAAGTTATAGAATATCTATAGATTTATAGATGCATGTGTGTATGATTTATTTATAGCTGATATTTAAATGTATACCTGTATGCATGTTTTTGTTTGCTTATATGTAATACATCTATTACATATGGTTGATAAGCAGTATTTAAATGACAGATGTTGATGTTTATGGCAGATACATAGAAATTATATACAGACATTTGTGTACATAGGTACATGATGGTATAGCTGTCTTCCCTTGCCTGCTGAGGCAGTTTGCCAACTGCTGGAGAGAGCCACACAGGTCTTAATATCTGAGGCACAGCTTCATGATCTATATTATTTTAAATAGTACCTATACCTTATTCTACCTTGTATTGAATGGAGGACTGCTGTTGGATTTCAAACAGCTATCTCTATGTTTTGTCCTCAGCTTGTAGGCTTTGATAAACTTAAGCAGATAAAATAAAGAGCAAATGACATCAAATATGTGATCCCGCTGCACTCACAGTCACTCAGCTGTGCATTTCTAATGGCTTTGCATGCTGGTAAACTGTCATTTAGTTGCAGTAGTTTACAGGTGACTCAGCCAAAGATGCCTACACCCTGAAGGCTGTCAGTTTCTACATCAGCAGTCTCTAAACCATACATTTCAGTGTATAAAATAATTCTTAGAGAGCAACAGAGGGTCAAGCTTGGCTTTCACAAATAATGGTAGAAGAACCTGCCCAGTCCCCACACTCTACAACTGAAATACTGAAAAAAAATGCAAAGGTTATTCCTATTACTAAGATAATAACCTAAAATGAAAATTCAGCTCACTGCAGAACTACAAAGGATGTAATTCTGCAATCTCATTCAGATGTTTTCTGTTAAAGAGAGTGCAGTTAACAGGCATTTGTGTTAATACTACTTTACACTTTATGGAGGGCAGAGGTCCTTCATCTGGGACTAAATGACATTTCCACACATTTTAAAGTCCCTTTACAGGCCTTACAGGTATGAGGAGTGGTTTGAGGAAGCCTTAATATAAATGAGCAGTTGTCTCCGTACATTTCCAGAAGAGCTTGACTGGCTCATAGCTGTATTGATTTATAAAAAGAAAATCAGTCTGCAAGTGCATTGTATTAGCTATACAAAGCTTTTCCTTGCACAAAGTGCATTTTTGAATTATACAAATATTGATCCAGTTCAGAGCACTGAAAACTTGCAGAAAACATGTGACAGAGTAAGAACATTTTCCTGAGAGTTGTATTTTCTGCTCTAGATTATTTCAGTATTTTCTCAGGAATTGTACACGCTAATGTTTAGCTGAACACACTAGACATCCATGGACTGGTGACTTATTAATTCCCTTGAAAGCTGAATTACTCAGGAGGAGGAGAAGTGGTGCTGGGATTATTTTATTTAGACATCAGAAACTATTTAGGGACATCACAGAGGTGATTTAGCAAAGAAAAGAAAAAAGAAAAAAAAGAATTGCCACTGTTTCTTTGCAAAACCAAGGGTCTCTGACCCATTAAGCATTTTTGGATTAGTATTCCTCTACTCAGTGCATCCTCGAGTAGGCCACGGGAAAATTCTGGCTTTCATAGTTCTCAGCGTATTCTTAAGGTGAACAGGTTTGGGGCCAAAAAAACCCTGAAGAAATTATTACTTTGGTAGCAGTAAAGTATTAATAGGCCTCTTCAGCTGCAGCAGACCAATAGTCCTTGGCCATAACACTGCTTCTCATCGGGTTCCTGCAGCTGCAGCATCCAGGGACAGCCAAGCTGGTTCATGTTGAGCTAGGAGGGGATGCACTCCCACTGGTACACACCATTTCTCAGAGAGGATGCTTTACACCTCTGCACTGAGGTCTGCATCAGCTTCCAGAAGAAAAGGGAGGTTTTTTTTCACGCTGTGGAAAGTCCCCGTTTTGTATCAGCCCCCTTCAGCCATACATAGGTATAAACAGAAGTGTGATTCAGGATGTGAGCTTTCCCAGCAATGCTATTCCCCGAATTCTTTTCTGTGCCTTGTGAAAACCTGCACAGATATTCATGTGTGTCTCCTAGGGGTTTATACAGATTTCAGAGAAGTGTGCAGCTTAATGAATCACATACAACTCCTCACACAGCCCATCTCCAAATGAAACTTGAAGGGTTTAATTTAACCAACAAGAAGGCATTGGCTCAGCACTAAAGGAGCTAAGATAAGATTATCTCAGGGTAATGAGGCACCTGGAGAGTTCCCCAGCTACTGGGGGTAGCTGCATGCCCCACAGCCTGCTGACTGATGGAGCTGTATGGAGACTCCCCCTTTCACCACTTTTTCCCCTGTTTTGGTAGGAATGAGTGGCAGGTTTAGGCTGCTGGGCAGACCAGTACCCATGTTTGACCTGGACCCCCAGCCTGGTGTAGGGAGCACCTCTGACACCACCCCCTTGTAGTAAGATGACAGGTTTTCTATTTTTGACTTGCCCTCCCTTTGGATCAGCAGAGGTCCATTCCCTGATGCAGACATGGGGCAGGACCGTTTCTCTGACGCAGTCCTTGCACCTAGTGTCCTTTTACAGGATGAAAACGTTTTGGCTTCCAACTTCAGCTACAAGCCCAATGTGGTGTGAGAGCCCATCACGGGGCTTTGGAGGGAGGAAGGAGGTCTTACCTGCTGCTTGCCTTATGCCTTGGTAGTTCACAGCGATGTATAGGGTAGCTGAAGTCTGACAGAGGGTTTTTAAGCAAATTGAAAGTAAGATATATGACAGTGGAAGTGACTCCCAAATCACCCTGTAGTTAACACCCAGCCTGAAACAAATGATCTAAACCAAAAGAGTTGTACTTGGTCTTCCTGGGCAATATCAAGGAATTAACTTTGCAACCCTTCACATTGCAGGGATGAACTACTCCTGCAAGCATATTTCTCAGTCTTTTTTTTTTTATATGAAAGAAAAGAAAGGGAGGCAAATGTAAAGCTGGAGAAAGGGAAGCCTCAGAACAATCATCTTTTTGCTTTTTGTGTTTCTCTGAAATGAACAAAAGCTGTCATTTCCTGCTTTCTGCTCTTCTACTTATAACCTACATATGTTACGTCAACTGCCCTTCCTACTGCCTCACTGCATAAGGTGTCAATTTCCAAACCAGCAGCAGCCACATGTTCCATCTAGCTTGTACAGATAAGTCCCTTTGCTTTATACTTAAAGAAGGTAAAAATATTCTCTTTCATATTCTTACAACATAAACGTACTTAAGGCTGAGATCAATGCAAACAGAAAATCGTTTCAAAATCAAAGAAACTTTATATCAGATTATTTTCCCAAGTGAGTTTTCAGTAGGTGTTCTGCCTCATCATGGGAAGAATGAGCCTTAGTTCTTTTCTTGCAGATCATTAAAGAAAACAGCCAAAAGCAGACAATTCTAGTCTATATACACACATATGGAGTGAGGTATCACCTTAAATATAGAGTAAAACAAAAATAAGAGTCCTTCTTGAAGACAGATCAGTTGGGTCCTACATATGATGGAGTTTGAAATGTAAAGGAATACATTTTGGGTACATAAACCACTTTGTTTCTACTCAGATCTGTAAAGCTTCTCTAAAGAATATGCACTTTGAAACCCTAAAATGTAATTCTATTCTCTTGTCCAGCTTATTTTCTATTCTTTTGTGAGATCCATTGTGCACCAGGCACATTGCTTTGCCTAAATTTTAGTGCATAGGCTCAAAAGTGATCCATTCCTCCAAACCAAATGCCAAATTCTTGAGGCAGTGTGTGGAACAGGGTTAACTTCAGTTCAGTGTCAGCTCCTAGTTAGACTACTGAAACAAGAGGAAATACTGATGACCTGGCATCTGGTCTCCCACATTTTTAACAATGGGAAACAGTAGAAGCAATAACAGAAACTGGTGATTTAACCCCCTTTTTTTTTGGAAACCATCCTCCCAGCTCCTCATCCTAAGGGAGGCCCGTAGCAGAGGGCTGGAAAAGCAAGATCCTGGGGGTGGATAAGAAAGAGGACAAGAGGATAGGTGACTGTCAGGTGAGACATAGCAGGGCTCTGGACCCAGGCCACTGAGTAGAGTTGTGTAGGACATAGATCAGGATATCAGGAAAACAAGGAGCAGGATCCCGGGGCATTCCTATTCCGAAGAAGTGCCCCCCCAAAACAGGTCCATAAAGCCATTAAGCTGTCTATTCTCTGCTCACTTGTTCATTTCTAGAAATTTAATGGCCTGGTTTGGAGGAAAGGTGTTTCACCCAGCATACTTGGTGATCAGGAATCTCCCTTCGGATGCAAGTTGAGATCCTTCCCAAACCAGACCTGCACTCTCGGGTTGAAGGATCCAACAGCTGCTCCAGTGGAGTACTAACTAGTTGGATTAAATAGTTATCTCCTTAATCCTGTATTATAACTAATATCAAGAGGTATGTGCCTGTTTTTTCATGACAAACCCTTCTGAGCATGTTGCTGTATACTAAGCTTGGGCAGTCTTGGAAAAATAGGCAGACAGGGAAAGAGGCAGGTCCTAGGCACCTACAGATGCAGTGTAGGCTGAATTTCAGAGGACTCTATGTCTATCACCAGGTATATTTCTCCAGGTTAGATGTTACTCTCCATCTCTTCTCCACCAAAATAAAAGATACAGAATCTTCTGTGCCTTAGGAATACCATTTGGCTTCACATTAACTCACTGTAGCGGCCTCATCTTGCCAGCTTTCTTCAGCTTTTAACCACTTTTCACAAGCTTCAGCAGGAGACATAACTGACCTTTCAGATAATCTATTTCTGAAAATAATTATTCTCTGACTTAAAATAATACTGCCCCCCCGCCTTTTTTTTTTTTTTTAATTGTTACTACTGCATCTTACAGACAGCATAGGTAAATTTATGGCTTCATTGAAGTTACTGGCTGAACTTCCAATATCATTTTTTTTCCTTTAGGTTATAGTACAGAGCTTGGATAGAGGGAATGACCACAAGTGGAGATTTGAAGAAAAACATTGAGATGAGGAAGGGTCAGGTGGCAAGAAAGGTTTGATCCTCCTTCTCCGGCATTCTCCTTTTCATCTAAACCCTTGTTCAAATACATGGTACACAACTGCTTTGGGTTTGAAATGACTCTAAGAGGTGCTTAGCAGCATGCATTCCTCTGTGAGCTCATCCAACACCAACATGCTCTTTCATTTTTTCGTTTTCTCCCCAGTTATGCTTGCTGGTTTGCCATATTTTGGATGCATGCATAGATGAGCATAGTAAAATTTTGACATCCACTTTCAGGCACAGTCTGTTTCAACTTGTGCCTCAAATAATTTCAGGTGCCAGCACCAAAACCAGTGAGGCAAATGTAGACTTTATTTCATTATAAATACTGTGTACCTGTATGTAATGTTTCCAAAAGAAAAACAGAGAGAGAGAAATTCTAAATTATAATCTTAAAAAAGTAGAAATATAAGTCATAGGCAACAGGAAATGCAGAAATTAGGTGCTGGGTCACCCCTGTGCTTTGAAGTTGGGAACATATCGTAAAGCTCGGAGTTCAGACACACAGCCCAACACAGTTAATTAAAATGAGAAAGAAAAGGTTGCAATCAA